>NC_059427.1:87131383-87438180 GCF_021028975.2 Sphaerodactylus townsendi
AGCTGTAACAGCAGTGTACTATGAATCATATAAAATGTTCATTGGAAATTTTCACCAGTCCAAAGATTTAACTGATTCTCCTCCCTCCAATTCAGCCTAGGCAGGAATGTCTTATAGTACTTCAGAAAGATGTTCACACTTGTTTCAGAAGAAACTTCATTAGTAGAGAAGGGAGGTAGACATCAAAAATGCCTCTCTGTGAATCTTAGAAGCCTGGGTATAGCAGTACTCAATGTATTGATTTCAGAAATGATAATGGGGCCCTGGGAACAAAGTGGCCTCTAAGGTGTGTTGGACTTAAGCTACTTAAACTTGGAGCTACTAGTCTGAAGAGTTTAAAGGCAGTCTTCCCACTTTACTTTCTTTCAAATTTAGGTCATAAAACATTTGGTTGTCATAACCAGCTTGGCTGGTTGGACCCTAGGCAGGCTTTGACATTTGTCAATTAAATACAAATCAGATAGCAATAGATGCCTTACTCAAATTGATGTAGCATCTGCCTACTGATTTTTTTTCTCTGCTGTTGTGCCTTCATTCATTAAAAAAAGATACTGCTTAGCTATAATTATCTGATTATATTGTATAAATTGCATAGCATAACACATCTTTCTGCCATCTCTTCCACTGGATTAGTTTTGATGACACGATGTACATATAAACTTGCTAATCCAGCTAAATTGTATATGGCAGAAATCAGAAGCCAGTTACATGTAACTTTATTGATTTAAGAAGAAGAATTTTATTATTTATTTATTTTATTGAACTTATAGGCCGCCTTATCCCCGGAGGGCTCAAGAAGAAGAAGAGTTTGGATTTATATCCCCCCCTTTCTCTCCTGCAGGAGACTCAAAGGGGCTGACAATCTCCTTGCCCTTCCCCCCTCACAACAAATACCCTGTGAGGTAGGTGGGGCTGAGAGAGCTCCGAGAAGCTGTGACTAGCCCAAGGTCACCCAGCTGGTGTGTGTGGGAGTATACAGGCTAATCTGAATTCCCCAGATAAGCCTCCACAGCTCAGGTGGCAGAGCAGAGAATTAAACCCGGTTCCTTCAGATTAGATACACGAGCTCTTAACCTCCTACGCCACTGCTGCTCCCTTTAAATCAATTTACCAAGTCCAAATGCACTGACAACAATCCTGAATAGATTCTGCATGCTTGATTATGGACATCAAGGATATATTAACACTGCCATCCTAAATAGTTACACCATCCTAAATTCAATGAAGCCAATAGGCTTAGAAGGGTGTAATTCTGATTAGGATGTCACTATAAATCACACTGACTGCATTGGGTCTCATTTCTAGACCCATTCAATTAACTTAAAATAAATCAGTTTAAATAAATATTCCAATCCAATCCAAAAACCTTTATTAGGTATAAACCAGAAGTACCATACATTCCAAATACAAAAACAGGATCATTGTTATATATCATGGATTAAAAATGTAGCAACTGCTTCAGAAATTTCTACATTAGGGCTGTTCAATAGCTTAGACATTTTTAGTTTGTCTGAGAGAAACATAAATTCTAGAGGTAGTAAAGCCCCCAGATCGGTTCTAATATCATTATACCTCGAACAGTAAAGCAAGATATGAGGGATTGAGTCTATAGCATTGGGACAGTACCGACAGCAACGCTCACTTTGTGGGATGTTAAGGAAACGACCTTGAAGATAGACAGAGGGGAATGAGTTGCACCTTGCTCTTGTCATGACCCATCTGCACTTATAATTAACAAGCTGTTCTAAGTATACAGCAGGGCTAGATTTCAGGGGTGTGATCCCAAAGTATAGAGGGGAACAGGAGATTTGTGCAGCACTCAGGAGAGATTGGTATTCCTGGTCGTACAGTCTTAACTGAGAGGTGGATTCAGAAGACCATCCACTGATGTAAAACGTATTAACACTGAAATCTCTTTGCAAAAAGGAGAAATCAGTTCTATTAGTGTCACTAGAACCCTTTTACCATGACATGGAATGAATATGGTTAAAGAGGTGTTCTTAAAATATTTAAATGATTTTCAGCAATTGGACCAGCATAGAATAATACCTTGGCCAGTTGCCACCCTATCACAGGTACAGCAAATTTGAAAATAAGACCTGGCATTTATATTCCACTTTTCTCTACCATACAGTTTCAAAGTGGGTTGCAATCACCTCCCTTCCCCTCCCCCCAATAACTAGCAGCTTATGAGGTAGGTAGGACTGAGAGAGTTCTGCAACAACTTTGACTTGCCCAAGGGCACCCAGCAGGCTTCATGCAGAGGAGCAGGGAATTTAACTCAGTTGTCCAGATTAGTCTGCTGTTCTTAACTACTACACCACACTGGCTGTGGTTTTAAAACTATGTTAATAAACCAGGTGGCCAAGAGTTCACCTACAATCTAATCTTACTGACAGCCCAGTGCTCAATATGGTTACTCAGAAACAGCTTTCATTAAGTTCAGTGGGGTTGCTTCCTACCCAGTTTTTGTTTGCTGCTGCAATCTATGTCTGTAGAACTCTGCTTCATATATTAATTACATAATAGAAATCAACTAGCCGTCATTCTATCTGAAGGGGGGGTAGGGGATAACATGGATTTATAGCAGTCCGCAAGCCTTAGTACATAAAGTCACAGTAGGTTCTCAGGTTGTCAAGGGAGACGACTTTTGAAAAACAGGCGCCTTCCATAGCACCCCATGTGAAGAGCAGCCCTTCCCCACCTCTTCACAGAGGCCTCAATTTTGAGCTCAGGTTTTCGGCCTCAGCTTCCCGCGCCCTTAATCTCGCGATGCCGGCGACGTGATTTAACCCTAAACTTGGGTAATGCCCATCTGTAGAAGGAGCATGAGCTCTGAGCAAAAGTCGGGTTGTCGAGGCGAGCTGGGTCTTCAACGCGCGGGTGTAAAAAAAAAATTATTATTACTGTTTCAGTTGCGAAATTAATCATTATCGTCATCGAGATGCCTCCTCCAAGTAAAAAGGAAACAAATTCTCCTTGACACCGAGAATCCCCCGAGGGAGAGGAGGGGCGTTGGGATCAAAGGTTGCATTTAACCAGATCCACACACCAATTATGTTGACTGCTAATCCGGAACAAAATGAGCCTCGAGGTGAGAAGGAGGGTAGCCTTCTTGCTCTTACCTTAAGGGGAAACAACAGGCAAACCCACACACACGCCTATTAGGCCTCTCTCGGGCAGCCTGGTCTTGTATCCTGTTATTTAGCGCTTTAATAAAACGGCTTGCTAACTTGAGAAACTGGAGGATTAGGCCGAGCAAGAACAGGGAATCCCCCTCCTGCAAATCCCCAGGCAAAGACCTTGTTATCCACTGCCAGGGTGAGGGTCTCCATAATAATCATTCCCTCGCAGGCCTGGAAAAAATGTTAATGTGTCCGTCGCTGGCAACGGTGAGGCAGACAGGATTGTGGCAGAAGGGAAGGGGAGCGATTGGAGCGGGAAGGGAAGGCAGGTAGCCAATTTGTACCCCCCGCCCAGCCTCATCAGGGCTGCTCGGAGGTCTGTGTGCTTTGTCCCTGATTGGGAAAGGGGGAATAAAGAAAGGGATCAGGGATACGGGGGGCGGGGGGGGGGAGATAAAGGCGATCAGTTTGCAAGAGGAAGCAAAAGAGAGGGGCTGGGTGACTCTTCGGATAGGCGAGAGCGAAGCAAGCCGTCCTGCCCTCCTCCTCCTCCTCTTCTAAGCCCAGCAATGGGTACGGAGGCAGGGGAAAGGTCCCAACCGTGCATCTACGGCTGTCCCAACCCTCGGGGATAGAAACGTACTCGAGGTGCACAGCCCTCGACGGAGTGGGATATTGAGGGCGGAAAGGGGGGGGGGGGCGGGTATGTCGGTGGTGCTTCTCGAGGCTGCCTGCCGGAAGAAGGGAGAGTGGTTTGGGTGAGAAGGCGAAACCGAAGGGATTTCTCCACCCCGCAACGCCCCGACCTCGGTGCCTCTCCGGGCTCGCCTGCGTGTGGTACCCTGCGTGACGTCAGAAGGAGCCGGCAGAGCTCCCTAAAGCTGCGGCCCGGGCAGCTCACAGCCCTGGAGAGGAGCAGGCGGGGCCAGGAGTGGCTGGGCCAAGAGCCACCCAAAGGGGAAAGGCAGCGGCCCCTTCCAGAGCCCCCGGTCGCCAACGGGGCTCCACGAGCCGAGGAGGCTACATGGCACCCGGCCGGACGAGCGAGCGCTGAGCCTCTCCACAGCCGGCATCGCCTGGGGCGCGCAGGAAGAGCGCGGCGCACCAGTAAGTGCCTCCTCTGACTTTTCTCATTCACCAGCTTGCGAGGGGGTTGTGGGGTCGCAAATAGCGGGCTCTGCAGAGAGCAGCCGAGCTGCTGCGTCAGACTCTCAGAGCCAAATGGAGAGTCAACTTGTGTAGGAGTCTCCGTCCCCAGTTTAAGGAGTTGCGCCAAAGTCTCCACGATTCCGAGATACGGGGCTCCCCCCACCCCCCCACGCATTGGCTCTCCCACCTAACCCCGGATCGCAGAAAGGCTGAGCGCCTGCCGCCTTCCGACGCTTTACTGCGCTCGGGAGTAAGGGAGGGTGTAGCTTCCCTGCTGCTTCTGGCCTGCGGAGGCGCCTGATCGGACCGCCTGCCCCGATTGTCAAAGGTGCCCTGCCCGCCCGAGAAGGGCAGCGGGGATCACTGGGGAACCCCAGCGACACCCCGCCCTCCCGCGGCAGTTCCCCGGTCGGTTGCTGCTGCCAGTTTCCTCGCGGTTTCCCTGATTGCAGCCTGGGCTTAGCCTTGAAGTTGCGAGTCCTTGACATCTTTATACCTTGTATAAATTCTCCAGGGCTCCTGCGCTTCGTCAAATCTGACAAATATGCCCGAAAATATAATTCCGTGGGGGGTTGCCTCATTTTGCATACTGCGAGCTTGAAATCAAACCAGGACTTCAGGCTAAGGGGAGACCCTTGCTGCGGCTGTCTAGTGTCAAGGCTGCGAGGAACAATTTCATCTCCTGCACACCATAGATGACAGGGAACACGTTGGGACGCCGCTAATAAATGTTATGTTTTTATGGAATTCCATTTTCTTTTTATGACTGCGGCTACTTGATCTTGAAGGGTTTTTTTAAGCCGGAGGATTCAAGTCGCTCCCTCAGTTGAGAAGACTAACCTAATATTTCACAGGTGTGTTTTCTCTGGGGGTCATGTGACAATCGCTACCTAAATGATGTTTTCAGAGTTCTATTTTATCTGTAAATTCGAATCGTGTGCCAAAAGTTTAGGACTTTTTTTAAAAAGCACCTAAAAATATGTTACCCAAAGGAGTGGTCGAGAAATAAGAGCCTTTTTAGTAGAATGAAATTTAGCTCACTTATTAAAAGAAAGTCACTAAATAAAAATATAGAGAAAATCCTAACAAACAACAAAATCAAAGAACTCTCACTTACATCTGGAAAATGGAAATCAAGTAGTTCATACATTGTTGGGGTTATTCCTAGTTTCTAATATTAGAATCTTGCTGAAGTTAGTGTTATTTGCAATTCAACTACAGTTTAAGACATGATATTTAGGTTTCAGCAGATGTACACCACCACCTTCATTCTAAGCATACACCTCTTGACAGAAAAAAAATACATTAAGCAAGTTTGTTCATAACTACATTCTTACATGTTAGCAAATCCCATTTCTGCCAATTATGCTTTTCAAAGCATTCGTTCTAAATTGGGGTGCCTGTTCTCATAGTTGCTTTGAGTTCCCTCAACATTTTGTCTTAAGTGAACTGTGATTTAGAGTATTTCTTTCCAGGAAATAAAAGAAGCTTAGGAACAATTGTGTAAGCAATCAACAGTTGGCAACTTGGTTGGAACTATGACAGTCTGATCCAAACAGCCGCAAAAATGAGTCAAAATCTGTGTGCCTGTATGATTTGAAAATAATATTTGATGCTTCAAAAGTGTGTTTTTGCAAGTGAGCTACCCTCATCATTTTGGACACTATCATGGAAGGTGGGGTGTGAGGATAATTCACATAGACACATTCACACAACTAGGGGCCAGCGAGACTTACTTCTGAGTAAACAGATTAGGATCAAGTCATTTATTTGTGCTTACCAAACTGCTTGGATGATAGGCACTGAGTGAATGGACATTATCTGAAAGCTTTTAAGCGTTTCATTTCAAATGTCCATGTTTTCCTTATCTTCTATTTAATTCCCGATCCCTGCCCCTTCTTCTGTTCTGAGCAAGTCAGTCTTACACTGAGTCTTGGGGTGGGGGGCGCAATTAAATTATTGTGAGTAAAGTCACCTTCAAAGTTGCTAAGCCTTTTTCCAGTAATGCAGCCGTTGAGCAAGAGTCACATTCAGTTGAAGTAAATTCACCTTTAGCTGTCGATTATATTCATAAGGTGGATCCTGTAAGTGTCTACACTGCAAATTATGCCCTACTTACTTCAGTGAAGTATGCATAGAATGGACCCCCTTGCCCAGTTCAAAAATCCTGTATCTTGTATCCCTCTCATTTCTGTTTAGGATTTAGGTATGCAGGAATTGCTCTTTGCTCAGATATGTTGGAGTGACTAGTAAGATGCTTCCTGGAAATATTATTCGTATCTCCAATCAGTAATCTCAGTGACAGTGGGAGAACTTTTTCAGATGGCCATGATCCAGGGAGGGTATGTGGGAAATCTTCCCTTAATTTTAATGAGAAAGAATTATCTGCATGCTTAACCACTGAAAACTGGAGGATTTGGTGTCTGTTCTGTGTCATGTTTCCGATAGGGATGCAGATCCCTTGTGGAGGTTCTTCCACAGGATACTAGGTGCCATCCTTTCCCTCTTCCAGCTCCAAATGGGCATGCATTGTTCTTCCACCAAACCTGCTGATAGTCCTTTACAGTTTGTTTTATTGTTCACACAGACTGTACTATGGAACTGAGTCTGCCCAAGACTATCCCTCCCTATGTGGATTTGGGTAAGTTTGTTTGTTTTTGCTAGAGACCTTGGGGAAAAAGCTGGGGCGGAGAGAGGGAAAGTTTATGGGGGGGCTGCTGATTATTAAATATGCACCACTTTTAATTTTCCAGTAAAGTCTGCAGGGACCACTTTTTTGTAAACGGGTTCTCAAAGGCACTAGTCGGAACTTATCTCTTTTATTTGCTGTCAGCCACTCTATCTATAAGCCAGTATGCTACTGCTGATTAACTCCCCCTCCCTAGAAGGGAATATTTCACTCCCTCTAAGCAGCTACTGGCCTTTATATAGAGCCATTATTCACAATAAAGCTGCAAAAAAAGGCATCAGGCTCTTATCTGAACTATTTCTGAGTTCCCTCCTAACCACTAATTGCTGAAGGGAGATAATGAATGGAGGGAACATCACCCTCTCCCCACTGAGGCATTGACTTGGGAGTGAAATAGGGAGCGTCCTCCTTTTTGTCTAAACCTGTTAGGACTGGACTGTCACTTGAAAGGTGTTTTGATATTCCGAGGTGCCATCCTGCACCCAGGTGGAGGGCTTTAAGCAACTCCAGTTGTGGAGGACACAACTGCATTTTTAATCATGTTTCAGTCAGTCAATGTGTTGGGACAAAATCACTGAAACTCTATCTAAAAGTTTGTCCTAAGTGCAGCCCACCCCCCTCCACCCCCCTCAAAAGAGATCTAGAGTTGAAGTCAAAGGCCTCGCTTTCAGTCTAGTTTCCTTGCTAGACGGGCTTACATACAAATGTTTCTGTGCAGTCGACTTGTGGATCCAGCTGTCTGGATTTGCTTTTATTTATTCGAGTGACTGTTTATGCAGTACAGCTGAAAGTCTTCTAATGTTTAGAAAAATCGTTATGAATATTGGTCGTTGCTGTTCTCATCAGCTTGGTTATTTATTTATTTGTTAGAAGCTTGCGGTTTGGGGAGAGCAGGAAGAGAGAGTTGGTCTTCCACAAAGGTTAATTATTGTTCTGATTTTGTAGCTCGAAACAGGAAATATCCTGGCTTTAGCAAGCTTCAGAGTTGGTCTGAGCACATTAAAAGCACTGTGCATTATTAGAATACTTCAGCCTTTCAGGAAATGTCCTGTTTAGGGGAAATGTGTTCCCCCCCCTCCACCACCACCACCCCCTGCACCCCCATCAAAATGCTGCCAGCAATTAAAAGGCTACTCCAGTGAACCCAACGACAGGGGGAGGGAGAGAAAGACCTTGGTGGAGGGAGCAGAATTAAACCCCAAATGGAAACATAATCTCCAGTGACTCGGGTTGCAGCTTCTTTTGGACTTTGGAACGTTTTTAGTGGATGGGAGAGGCTGGAGTTTGGCCCTTTGATTACCTTGGATCAGAGGCATCTTTTTAATTCCACAAAAAAAGGCACCCAGTTCAGATAAAGAGATGTCCTGAGTAACATGAGGAGGCTGGTTAACAAACTCCTCCGCCTCTTTGTCCCTCAATTAGTCTGAAAAACACATTCCCAGGAGGGGGCAGAGGAAGGGACTCTGCTGCTAGCTTCTTCCCCTCCTGGCCATAGCCCTCGCCTCCCCAGAAAGCACTGTGGACAAATGGGGCTGCCTGCGACCTATTGTTCCTTATTCTGGAGTGTTCCTATGACTCCATCCCAAGAAGTGCTCTACACATTGTCAGTCAGCACAAGGCCGCTGAACTCGTTGGGTTTTACTTGGGAGTAAATAGTCAAACAGTCTGAGCCCTTCAAGTCAGATTCAAACGCCAAGCGTTTTAATTAGACGTGGAGCACTCAAGTTAAGCCTTCAGCAGCCAAGTGCTGTCTGGCAATAGCGCAGCAGGATTGAAAACATTCAAAAGTTAGTTCCAGTCAGTTACTTCCATAAAGCTTACTCGCTAATAAGCGTTTAAGATCGCAGCCCTGAGGAAGCCCCCAGGATCTGGCACGATCCAGTTTCACAGATGGGGAAAAGTGCTTCACTCGCCCTTTGAGACCTAAAAAGCGCCTAACTTCTCTCTCCCAGCTCTCTACAGCTCTGCATACAAACTCCGTAGTAGTCAAGGGGGTCTCTTTTGTTTAGAGTTCCCGGTGAAGTCTTAGCTCCGGGGTCCTTGATTTACAAGCCGGTTCCATCCAACTGAATGGGACGCTAATTCTTTCTGTGGCATTTGCTCCCCGGTGGGCAGTCTGCTTTGCAATGATCTCATTCCTTTCCCTCCTGAATGTGCTGGAAATCAAGATGGAAGAGAGAGCGTGCCTTGTGCGGAGGGTGTTGAAGGAGGCCTGCAAGAGTAGATCAGCCATTGTGTTTTGGCGGCCTTGAAGCCCTGCAGTTAAACAGGCGCGCCTGGAACAGACTGTTGTCCTGATGCCAAGCGGGAAACTCCGCAGACTTTCTGGAAAAGGAGCTTTTAAAATTGGGGGGGGGGGGGGGGGGGGGGGGACAAATAATCACAGTTCCGGCCCAGACAGTTGCTGCTCTTCGACAAAGCCTTGGGGTGTCATTTGTATCTGTCAGAAAAAATTAATCTCTACGTTTTTTAGCCCACGTTTTTGTCAACTCTCCCAACATTTAGTTTGGGCCGCGCGGCTCTATTATTAAAGTCCCATCATCTGCTTGGACAGTAATGTATTAAGGACTTTGCATCCACGGGGAGCTCTTCGTGCCTCGTCCTATTACAGTCAAACTCTCCGATTTTTTCCCCCTCCCGCAGATGGGGAAGTGGAGCGATGCTTTTGTTTTTTGCGTCTGCTGTTCTAAAATTTGCCATGTCTGAACGAGCCCCAGCGCCGCTTTGATAGGTAGAGATACCGGACAGGATTGTTTAGCATAGTTCTTTTGGGGAGGGAGAAAGAGAAGGTAGGTGGTCTTTGCCCATTTAATGAGCTAATCTGCATTTTCTAGGCTGAATTTATCCACTTGTGGGGCTTAGAGCTGGAATGTGGCTTGAAAACCCAGACCGCCCAAAGGCAGTTTCGCAGACCGAACTCCCAAGCAAGTTCTTTTGTGTGTTTTTCCTTCCCTCCCCCCAATGAAAAAGGGAAGAAGAGGCCATGATGGGACAAAATCAAGAACTGTGCCTGAAGACAGGGGGGAGCGCCAGGCTAGAGCCCAGGCAAAGACAAGGCGAGACCATCCGCACCCCCGGTTTATGGGCGGTAATCATGGCTCTTGGAGGTGGGGTTTTTTTGTGAGATCCATATACCCTGTTCTAAACATCGGGATAAAAGCAGTCCCGCCATGCCTGGCAGGGGCTGATAGGGAATTGTAGTCCATAGCAGACATCTACAGGTGCCATGGAGTTCCCGCCACCATAGGTGAAGAGGTGGTCTTTCTCAAGTGTTTAGATCTCGTTGATGTCCTTATACAGGCTCGCTAGAGAGGATACATTTCTTTCATCTTGAGGGAGGGAGGGAGGGTGGGAGAGGGGTGGGCCACGTGTGACCATGAGCCCCTGTCATAACTTTCCACCTTCGTCCACTGAGCCTGCCTGGATTCCCTGCCCTCCGGATCATCCCCCCAGAACGCTGCTTGTTCGCCCCCAGCCTGGCAGCGGCGACTGCAACGGCGGTCTGGGTGTGAAATGGACTGTGGGAGGCGCCCAAGGCGGACCAGCCCGGCAGAAACCCTCCAGTTACGTGAAACTGACCGGTGATCTTTCAAGTGTGACAAAACTGGGCCGGGAGTCGGGGTCTTATCGCGGGGTGTGCGTGTCAGCCAACCCTCGGGGAGTTGACCTCGGTGTTCAGTGGACTGACTCCTCCTTGTGCCTCTGGGGGGCTCCACTGGGAGGGCCTCTTCCTCTTGGCTAGCCCCGCTCTTGCCTTTCGCTTTGCCTCGGCACCTCCGCCGTCGGGGACTTCTCGTTTTTTCACAAACGGCTCGGGGAGCTGTTTTATTGTCCCGCGTAAAATAAAATGCTCTATAAAACCACCCTGGCCCTGGATGGCTGCCACGGCGGCGGCGGCGGCGGACGCGGGGGGCACCCTGAACGGAGCAGCCTCGTCCGCCCCCGCCTTGCCAGCATCCTCTGCCACCCAGCCTCTGCCTGCAAGGCCCCAGGGGGAGGACTTGCCTCCGGTTGTCCTCCCTGACCCCAGTCCGCCCCTCACACCCGGCCGCTGCCTTCCAGATGCGGCTGTTGCAGGAGTTGAGGAGCCCTCCTCCGCTGTGGGCCTTTCCAGCGGGGGGGGGGGTCGGCCGCAGCTGGGAGTGAGGAGGAGCCCGTCAGGACCGCCATCACTGTGTAGGGACACAAAAACCTACGGCTGCGAACTTTTGGCAAACCTCCTCAGCTCGGTTCAATGGCCCTCGTAATTACCCCCAACCTAACCGCATGCTAAATCCCTGTCCTAGGAGAACAGCGTCCCCTGGTTTGCTCCCCAGTCCGAAGCTTTTGGATTCACTTTATGTGAATGTCTGTGTAGGGAAGTTCAAGAACCGGGAACTTAGCTCTGCACTGGTCGGGGGGAGGGGTGCAATCCTGCGCACCCCAATGGGCCTAGTGCAGGTTACTTCTGTGTTAGCAACACCCCCAGAAGAGCGCGGTTCATTCATTCAAGTATTCCTGCGGGCGGCTGGCTTAAACTCTGCGGACTTACTTCCGTGTCGAAATGCAGAGGATTCGCTGCACACAGGGCCCATACAGAAATGCTTACTTTTAATGAGTAGGATTTGATAATTGCAGGTCTTTAGTGAACTACTTTTTACTTGCAGCCAAACAGAAATGTGAACAGGTCCCGTTTTTTTTGACATGGGATGTAATCGTATTTTGCCCGTGGATTTGTTTACACATCTTTGGGCATACTGCGGTCTGTCCAACCCAAGGGAGAAATTGCCTTTCTGTTCAGTGGAATAGGGTTGGATTGTATGTTGCGAATCTGTGTTCTGGCCCGCGTGATCATGGGAGCATCCTAACTAAGGCCACGCCCTTCTCAGCCCCCTGAAGTCAACGTATTCAGAAGGGAGTAACTCTGTCTAGGATTAGATTAGTACGATCTGTGTGTGTGCAACCTTTGACCATGCAACGCCAATAGTACCTTGCCTGTGTCGTATGACTTTCCGTGATTTTTTTACATTATTCCAAACTAAGTAATCAAAACTAATCAAAACATTTGAACTGAACGTGATTTGAACTGAACCAATTTCAGTCCAGGTATTGAGGGCCCTTGAGGGTGCAGAAATGCAACACATATACATTTTGTAAAATAAATAAATGCTGCCCTCTCACAGCAGGAGGACGTCTATTCCTTTTGTGAAAAACTCAGGTTAGAGAGACTCATGAGCCAAAGGGAAATGCACAGAAACAGAAGCGATTCAAAAACAACTCAATCCAAATTCAGTATACACTATTTTAATTGAATTTTTCCAGGCACAACTAACTGAACGATTATAGGTGTATATATATGGAAGATTCAACAAAATGGTAGATTGAACTCATTGGGGGGGGGTGTAAATGAAAGAACACCATTAGGCAACAGCCCCTCTTTCAATTTAAACCCTCTGATCACCAGAGATTAAGGCAGGTGCCTAACTCCCCCATTAAAAGTCAATGGAGTTTAAAAGCGCATCATGTCCCCAGATTTCAGGCTCTGAGTGCAATCCATGTCAGTGTATACCAACGCCAGTTATGCTGGGCTCAGTGAACTACGGATTTTGAGATGAGAGAAGTGGGCCTTTAAAATAAAAGGCCCCTATCCTAAAATATTAAGAAAGAGCAGGCCGATTAAGTCCCAGACCAGTGAACAGACTCTTGTGTAAACATCCATAGGGTTTCAGACACCAGCCAGGTTAGTCTGCCACAGCAAAATAACACAACGTTCCAGTAGCACCATTTACTTCCACACCAACCTTCGAGTCACAGCTCATCTTTTCAGATTAATGTGTGAAGGGTTGTAGCCTTCAAAGATCTACACACACACACTCACACACTTTTCCCCTGCTAATATTTCAAGTTTCTTGGGGCCGGGCTTTACAGGGCCGCGCAAGTTAGCGGCGCTGTATTTAAAAGAGCAAAGGGTCATCGTGTCTAATGACAACATCACGCCCCGTTCCTAAAAGAGGCGCTGCTCTGTCCCTTAAGGCCGGAGCAGTTGTCCTAGGCTGCACCCCAGGGGGAAGCATATTTGGCCCTCATGGAAACCAACGCCCTGCTTCCCCATGTCTGTATGCTCAGAGGGGATTTATCTCTCCTCCCTCGAGACAGAAGTGACCATTGCTCCTCTTTGTTGTCTGGCAGAGGAGACGGGGGACCTCGTTGCTGCCTCACGACGCGTCCTTGTCTTCTGATAAAACAGTTACACATTTCCCTGGGGAGTCAGAGGGCGGTTGCGCTTAGGCAAGCCACTCACAATGGGCTGGCTCTGGAAGGTGGGGGCTGTCTACTGATTGGGCCTTTATGGCATGATAAGGGATCAGGCGGAGGGTTTCTTCCAGACTCCTCGTTTTATGGCCCGGGCCCTGCACCCTTTACTCCGGCCTGGTCGCCAGTGGAATCAATGGAAAGATCGGGCTCCAATTCAGTCCTGTCGCCCCTCCATGATAGGAAATTAAAAACGAGCCCCTCCCTAAATTTTAGCTGGGGCTTTCGGCGGATGGGGACCGACTGACCGGATTTTTAAATATATTTTTGAAAGTACTGCTTGAGTTACTGTTATACCAGGCACGTTTGGAGACATCCTATACAGGATTCCTCGGATTTAAATGCCACTGTATGGCGTTTCCAAACAGATGTCCACAAGATCGCATGTTAAGGAACAAAGGCGAAGGTGAACCATTGCGCTGCCCCATCCTAGGTAGAAATAAATCCCTCCGTTCAGTTAGATTTACTCACTGATGAGTCCGGGCGAGTTCGCTGCCTTTTCCTCGCTGCAACCAGGGAAAGTTTAACTAGCTTAACTTTTAGTCCTTTCTCTGCCCTAAAAGCGCACAGCAACCGGAGCTGGGGACAAAATGCCCTGTCCAGATTAAGACTCGATGAGCACCCAATTGTTTGCAGAGGTGATTGCCCAGCCTTTCACGCGGCCCACTTAAAATCTGGCTCAAATTCGCCTCTTTAATGTAGTAGTAGTGTGAACTAGTCGATCGATTACGTCAGCTATTGATTGCTCTCCAGCCCCCCCCCGGTGGGGGGGCGTTTAGGCGGTCTCCAAAAGTTCCACTCTTGCCTGTGCTCCTGGCCTCCATCTGTCCAACCAGAGTTTTTGTACCACCGAAGTCACGATTGGGAATAACTTTAGTTAAAAGACATCAGATTTAAACATCAAAGAACACCATCTTTAAAACAACCACCACAGCAACCAAGGCTGCTGCTGCTGCTGCATGTGAACGTCGGAGGCGCCTCCGAGCCCTGCCTGGGCTATGCGCAGTGCCTCCTTTTTAATTACTAGTTCATTATAATAGGCTTCTCCCTGGAATCTGAGAGGAAATGGTGTCACTTACTGTTTAACGATTTTCAATAATTTATCGGCGAAACATGAGTCTGGTTAGTACTAATAAAGCTGCGCAAAATCCGGCGAGGAGAGAGGGGAAAAAATGATCCGACATCGTGCTGACTGATGTACAGCCCAGGTGGTTTTTCGATGAGATTTCAGATTATGCCAGGGAAGTAAATCTGCGACTGCGTAGAAAGGCCTTTTTTTAAAAAAAATGGTGTATACATTTGCGATAAGAATTGAAGATATTGGAAGCCCAAGAAAAATTCTTTAAAGGAGAGGGGGTGCTGTTGGGTGTATGTACTTCCTCTTACCTCAGAGTTTAGTCCCACTGAACTCATGGGGAATACTTTTGTGTAATCCTGAATAAAATAGAGGGGTGTTTAGGTACTTGCAAGAGGAACTGGGGGGTGTCGTTTTCACTGCATTGACTGCAATGGGGGCCTGGGAATACTGGAGCGTTGGGTCCAGTTCTAATTCTTGATTTCCCTTGAGTGTCAGAGAGAAAAACAAATACATAAGACAAATAATAAATAAGCCATTTTTACATCTCTGCAGGGAAGTGGGAGGGGGGCGTTTAGGCAATTAAACGAACAAAATCTGAAGGATTCGGATTTGAAAACGCTTTATTCTACTGGCACGTGATTAAAATGCACCGTCCCCGAACACACAGAGGTAGAATTAAAATCTGGAAATTCCCCAAAAGATAGTAGTGCGTCACCAACGGAGGAGCATTTTGGGGCACTCTGGAGACAAGCATGGACCGGGGCTTCGCTTCTCCTGGATTTGATGCTTCTCCGTTAACGTTTGCTTGTTTGTCTTGAAGGATGCTTTTTGTGTTTGTGCTGGAGAAACGCATTGCTCTGATGATGTGGTAGCATTTGTGGGAAATGAACAAAACGGCTAATCAGTTTGGGGTAATTAGGGGGGCCTGCAGTAGAGACTTCTACCTCAAAGGAGTGGGAACGTTACATTTGACCTCTGGATGCTTGCCTGTAGCCCCAATCCGGTTTTCAGGGCATACTCCATCGGTTTCAGTGGAACTGCATCAGTTGTATAATCTAAATGTTTTGGCTTAATTGCTTTATGACTCTGCTCAGATGTTGGCCGGGTGGATTTTGTACCTCTTTCCTCGCTCTAATCCTGCACATCAGTCCCCGGATTCTGAATAGAAGGAAAGGGGAAGAGAGTGATTTAAATCTAATGTTCAATAAAATTACGAATAAACTGCTCCCATCTACAATGACTCGAAATAAATCTCAGTGAATAGAATCAAAGAATGCAACAAGATGGGACCCCAAGTATTGCATGGTATTGTTGTTTGTTACCTGGAGCATGTTTACTCAGACGAAAATCCCATCCAGTGTGCATAGGACTGCAGCTTTAAGCATAGGAACTAACAAATCCTTCCCTTGAAACATCTTCTCCTTCCCCAAAATACCCAGACTCGATGTCTGGCCCTACTGTAGGAATTTGAGAGTAGCCATGTTCTTTGCCCCCCCACCCCCCAACAAGGATGCCCAGATTTGAGGGGGGGCTTCGGGTTTCCTGCGTTCTCCCCCACTCCCCAGTCTTGTCAGCTGTTTCTTTTTTATTTGAAAGTCTAACCTACCCAATCCACCCAAATCACTTTAAAACATTTCACTAGATTCGGATCGCCCCTCCCCATTTTTATTATTTTCTGCGTAAATTAAAATAGCCCTCCTCCAACAAAACATCAGCATCTTTTCTGCGACGTTAAAAGCTGAAGGGAAGCCTGGAAAGATCCTCCATCCCCCCTGCCACACGCACGCCCCCCCCCCCCCCACACACACACACAGACCAGGCTTCCTGCCCTAAAGCGCTGCCCCAATGCAGTGGAACACGCCGATGTTGGGATTCAACTGGGCAGGGAGCTATTCTAGCCTGTGACTTTGCGCTCCTGGGTGACGTCACACCATGCTTAATGGGGGGGGGGGTGTCTAGTGGCACTTCTGAGGTATTCCTGACATCCTTTAAGCATCCCAAACTTCCTTTTCCTAAAACTAACGGGGCGCAAATCTCCATTCTGCGGCAATGGACCTTGTCGCAAAATGTTGGAAACGTGGATTATTTACTTTTTAAGGAGAGCAGTAGGAATCTCCTCCCACAAGCAGATCTAGAGATCAAGAGTAACAAGAAGAATAACCTGTGGCCGATATTTTTCTGAGATCCGACTGGAGCGGACATTTTACCCCTAATGAAAACTTGAACCCTAAATGCTTGGACTGAGATGTATGTTTACGCATCATGTTTAAAAGCTCCTATTATCCGAACTGACTGCAAATTGTCCGTGTAGCCAATGAACTCCTGTTTATCCCTTTTTCTCTCTAACGGTTGAGATATTCCCACTAGCACGTGAAATATGCTGTACAGCTACAAAATCTACACCTAAAGTCACTTCTCTGCTGAAAAAGCATAAATATGGGAATTTGGGGGTGATAGAAGAAGCACAGTATGAAATGAGCTCGATAATCCTAGACAGACTGATTTGGCAGCAAATCCCATGAAAATCGATGGGTTTTATTTCCCCTTAAATGATTAGGGCTGTAAAGAATATACAGTTACCTGAGAGTAAATCTCATTAAACACAGTGGAATTTACTATAGGGGTGTGTGTGTGTGTGTGTGTGTGTGTGTTGCAGAGTAGATTGTTTTGGATCATTATCTCCCTGTGATAGATATTGGGAGAATGGGGCGGACTAAAATAAAACAGTACATGTAAGGCCTCCTGCCAACCCAGAGGTGAGATTCGAACCAGCGATTTTGTAGTCTGTCGCATCGAGCTGCACAACCTGTTTTTTATTGTTTTTTTCCTGGCTGGAGCAGAGATTGGTCATGGTGACAATTGCAGGCTGCCTCCGTAGCGCGCATTCTACAAAAAAATGCTAACCAACTGACAGCAGTTGTTTGGCTTGGAAAATGTCTCCAAGCCACAAACCTCGAAGCCTCCGCAGGGAGAGCTCCTTGGAAGCTTCTGCGCGCTCGCTCGCTCGCTCTGCGGCGGAGCGGGCTGGGGGGAGCCTTTGACAGCTCCAGGAGGCGGGAGGGGGAGCCCCGCTGGCACCAGGCTGCCCCTCTGCATTTGGAAAAGATGACACGCCGCCGCTGATCGTTGCAATCGGCGGCGCCAGCAGAGAAAACTCGAGCCAGGCGGCAGGGCTCGGGACCCTCGGAGCGTGGTGTCACGAGCTACTGGGCAGCCTAGTGTGTCGCTTATATTTCATTCGCTTCCCGAGATCCTCCTTCTTTCCCACCCATCCCATCGCGGGGGAGGGGGGCGGCGGCCTTGTGGGGGGGATATAGCTCTTACACCGGGCCATCCACTGCCCGCTTTTAAATGCTTTTAAGCCTATTGAAATCAATAGGCGACATGAATAGTCCACTTATACTTTTTTTTGCTTGCGGTTTGGGGATTTATGGAGGATTGCATTTTCAGAGACTTCTTTCGCATTGCAGACCGGGACTGGTTTCTCACAGGAAACTTTAGCATCGAAATCTTTTGCGGGCTGGGGGGCGGGGGGGGGGGGGCGTCTCTTTCCGGATGTGTATGTCTGGACAATTCCATAGCAAATAAGAACATTCTCCCAGGGCAAGTGCAGACCGAAGTGGATCTGGTTCAGTCCCTCATGCTTCTTTACTAATAATGGCATAAACTTACGTGGATGGAATTCCATGTTTAAAAAAACCCTTTGAACATTTGAAGGAATCAGATCAGTCGATGTCTAAGGTCTTTCACATCATGCGGTACTTGACCGTTTTAGCTGGAGAGTTGCCAGGGACTGAACCTGGGACTTGAGCCGATGGTTTCGAGTCTGGCAAGCATTTTATTACATGATCATTAAGAGCGCCCAACCGATGGAGCATAAGGCATTAATACCTACAGCAGAAGCAGATCCGCTCGGAATTGCTGTTTTAATTATATGTTGTCCTAGGTCAGGACTTGGGTTGCTATCAACAGGTACTAACAGAATAGATGCCCAACCACTTTACAGATCTACAGTTTGCAAGGTACGCTGGGAAACGTGTTAACATTTACAACTGGTTACATTGGTTATTCTCTGTGTATTCGACTTGAGCTCTTTGGCCTCTGGAAGCTCTAAGCAGAATCTTCACATTTTAAAAATTGCCCTGATTTTGGCAGAAACTTCTTGTTGTGAACATTTTAGAATAATTCCCAAGATCTCTCCAAAAGATTCAACAAAGTGGCATACCGTGTTCAAATATCCTTGCTTCTTCCAGAGTCACGGTAGGGTTTGCAGAATTCTTTAAGACACTGCTAAGGGAGAGGAACAACATTTTCCCTAAGTTTCCCTTTCTTCTTTCTTTTCAGTCTACAATTCTGAATCTTTTCCTTTCTCAAGGAATTCTGGGAACTGTAGTTCCAACTTTGGAAACTCCAACTGTTGAGGTGCTCTGTTTTCCAGAAGACTTTATCTCATTATAGAACCAAAGTCCCCAGAATTCCTTGGGACCCAGCAGCCATCCAAGATGAAAACAGAGTAGGCAAGGTGTGGCTATATTGGGCAGCCTGCTGGACAAGAACTTGAACCGGGACTCAGTCATGAATCTCAAGGGTGAGCAGGAGCCAGCCTCTCTCTCACAGCCCAACCATGCAGGAAAGGGAAGAAGGAAGTGAAGAAAATAGAGAACCACGCAGGCCATTCTGAGCTCCTTGGTGAGAAGACCAATTAAAATCTGTGAGATTGAAGACTGGTTTGTATTTGTAATGTTGTGTTGCCCAGAGTCTGTCACCTTGTAACTGACACCTTCTCCTGGAAGGAATCCGCAGTCTTTCAGGCCAATTGATGCCAAAGCAAGAAAGAGTGGGGGCAGGAGTGGGGGAGGAATACCTACCAGGTGGGAAGACAAGTCTCTTATAAATGTATTATTTTGTTTTGCTGTTGAGTCACCCCTGGCTTTTGGCAACCCCATTGGGTTTTCAAGACAAGAGATGTTCACAGGTGGTTTGCCATTACCTGCCTCCGCCTCAAGACCCTGGTATTCCTTGCAGGTCTCCCATCCAAAGACTAACCAGGGTCAACCCTGTTTAGCTTCTGAGATGTGACAAGATCAGGCTAGCCTGCCACAGCACAGTATCTTTAATAATTGTGTGTGTTTGTGGTGGTACTAAGATCCGCTTCTATAAAAAGGAGTG
This sequence comes from Sphaerodactylus townsendi, assembly GCF_021028975.2. NCBI lineage: Eukaryota > Metazoa > Chordata > Lepidosauria > Squamata > Sphaerodactylidae > Sphaerodactylus > Sphaerodactylus townsendi. The sequence continues at coordinate 87,150,885 of NC_059427.1, forward strand.
TGGTTGACACCATTGATATAGGCATGAATCCTCGCTCCCCACTTCCCGGATTTTTATTTGTGTAGAAAAGGAACTTAATACGAGGATAGCCTTTCGCATCTTTGCTGACACACCTTACTGCCCACGTACAATCGTTCTGTCCTCGTTTGCCCTGGCACTGTTAAAGACACAAGCGCCCAGTATCACCTACCCAGATCATCACGGATCATTGAAGATGAGGTGCCTGGCTCCCTTCCAGCGACGTGAGGGGGGCGTCAAAAGGACATTGTCTAATCCAGCAGTACCTCCTTCATGGAAAAAAAAATCTATGGAATTTGCTTCGGATTTGCATACACTTGCTGAGGAGGCGGGTTTTAGTGACATATATATAACTGTCTTGTGCAATTCACAGACATCCCAATTTACAACCCAGTTGAGCGACAACAGCTGGTTGGCGCGATGGTTCCATACCAAGTGAAGGGCATTTCAGTGGAACTTGCAGGTGACATTTACAGCTGCAGAGCACGGGACAATGAAAGCATCAGAGCTGCAGAGGACTTCAGTCCTCTGATTTTTGATGCGAGGCCATGAGATTCTAAGCCTGGAAGCACAAATTCAGGGAAGTCGAGCCCCTTTCTCCACCATTGTCTCTTTCAGAACTTTCGACAGAACAGGAAACGATCTACCTACATTCTAAGGAAAGACAAAATCTTTCCCCTTTTCCGGAAGACTCTCTTAGCTAAAACATGGCAACCAAAATCAGTCGTAAGCCCTATACACAGATTACAGTGAACATGCATGGCACACGATTTTTCTTTCACCTGGCACTGAGTGATTCTTATGCTACTTTCTGCCCCAGTGATTTAACCCCCACGTGGCTTTATCTAGGATCTGGCCCTTAATTATATTTTTAAAGTGAAGATGGTGTTAACTCTCATTTACAAACAGGTATGTGCACCATTCACTGTAATGTATGCAACCTACTTGGTGGTGCTCACAATCTCAGATCAAGAGGATATGGGAAGTGGGAATATGAAAGGTGTCATGAAATGACTAAGAGAGGCTTTGGCCTTTAGGCAGGATTTGCGTTGTAAACGATTCCTAGCACTTGGCACCTGGAGACAGAGATGGGGTCTGGAAATGGATTCTTATTCATTTTTATATTTATACCCTGCCCTGCCCCCCAAAAGGCTCAGGCAGCTTACAATGGCATAAAGCCTAAAATCATACATAAAACTCCTATAAATAACAATCAATAAAACAATAAAAACAATCCAGCTAAACCCCCCAGATGTTGAGACATATTGTTTCTTGGAATCCTCTGCCCCACTTCAACAGACAATTCCTGTGGCCTGCTCCCTCCTTCAGCCTGTCCTATCCCCACACTCCATCTCCTGAAAAATGCAGTGTGTTGTTCTGGATTGTGAGGACCCCCACATGTTTCTCTTCTGAAGAGATCTGGTTTTCCAGACACTTAAGAAAAGTGCCATGCAAAGGGCAGGAATGGCACACCTTCTGCATTAGAGTAATCCAGGACTGGTAAGGCCCTCAGCTTGACTGGACTAGAGGGGGGGGGGGGGTTGACTATGAGACATGGTTCCTTCAACCTATGTACTCTGAAGTCCTGCAGGGAAATTGCTTTCCTGGTGGAAACAGTAATGAGCAGGTACGCAGCCTTTGCCTTACATCCTCAGAATGTGTTGTTTGTATTACAACCCCCACAACCAGTCTTGTAGCGTCCCCAGTTCAGTTAAGCCCTTCCCATCGTGGGCTGGAAAAAAATCTGGCTGATGGCTGTCTCATAGTTGCCTAACGGACAATCAGAAGCAAGCTTTCTTGGAAGTGAGTAGGATGCTTGGTAGACCTGCTTGGCATTGCTAGCTGGATTTCTTCTCCAGAAACCTCCTCTGAAGAATCTCCATGGAAACCTGTTGAGTTCCTGGCAACTTATATGAACATTCCCCCTTTGCACTTGTTTGTTAACCCCTGGCTACATCAAACGACTGGTGGTGAACACACACATGTGGAACCAGCCCTGGGCCTATGCACTGCATTCCTATCTGAACAATTTCACCCAGTTATGGCAATGGCACAGGCTGGTATATTTTGATGGGATGGTGTGAATGGGCTCTGAAAATTCAGTGAAAATGAACATGATATGATCTACTTGCAAGGTGTGTATGTTCTCCTACATAAAAGGTATTTGCTGTTGTGCAAGAATACTAGAAACAAACAATCTTTTCTTCTGGGTACAGCAACCTCTGTGCAGCATGAGGGTCACTGTTGTGACCAATAAATGAATACTCCCCACTGCACTTTTGGAATGAACCTGGGCAGAGAATAATGATTAAATAACAAGGATGCACTAGTCCTAGAAATATAATTGTGTGTTGATGTATTTTATTATGTATACTGTTGATGTTAGCTGCTCTGAGCCTGCCATGACATGGGAGAGCAGCATAGAAGCCTAAGAAAGAAAGAAAATAAGCCAGGTGCCCCAATTCATCCTGGTCCGAATTGGTGCGGAAGCAAAATATATTGAAACCAGTCAGGCTTGCTTTTGAAGCTGAGGCTGGTCCCGGTCCCTTGAAGAGCCCAGCGGCTTTGTCTTCATGGAGTGATTGGCTTGAAAGTGGGGCAGAGGATTCCAAGAAATGCGTCAGGGTGGAGCTCAGGTCTGTTTTGCTCTCCCACACACATTCACCGTGCCTCTGCGCTGGAAATGTAGGGGACATGTTTCTGGTTTCCTGGATCCACAGCCTGGCCGAACAGGGAAACTGCAGAAAGCTCTCTCCTGTCCCCTCACCTTGCACTCCTGGAACTTGTGCGACCAAATAGCGGGTGGGAGTGATTCCCGCCCTGAGTGGGAAGGAAAGTCAGGCAGGGCCTGCATCTCAGTGGACTTTTCCACTATTACTGCAAAAGATCACGTGGAGGGAGTGCTGCCTGGTGTGTTGGGTGTTCCATCTCGCAGCTCTCTCCCAGAAGCTCTTCCTTATCCTGCTCCAACAGGCACTGTGGATATGCTCCAAATGAGCACTCATAGTAAAAAGCTGGTGGGGGTGGGGTACAGGTTTGGCAGGAGTGGGTTCACTTAATATGTCTAACTGGGTCAGTTTCTCATCAACTAAGTCATCCTTCCCCTCCCGCACTCCCCCCAAGGACCACAGCCTCTTTGAGGTACGTACAGCTTCCTTATGGGACTTCTCCTGGAGTAACTGGGAGAAAAATCCCATTCCAATCAAGAATGCTACTTGAGAGGGAGCGGAGGAGAGTGTTTTGAAATGTTTTTCTCCCTTTGAATGGGAATTGGAGGGTAGTCCGAACTCAGAGGTGGCAGGACCCCATGGCAGTCACGGACTGCAAACACCAAAAAGGGGGCTTTAACTGTCTAGACTTGTATACGGAAAATCTTGCTGATTTCTGAGTTGTTACTGGACTCGAATCTAGCACCAAAAAGGTCATTCTCAATTCCGCATATGTGTCTCTCTAGCGTGCATGCTTCCAAAACGAGGGAGTCCGAGAAGCTGCTTGTTTCTGAAAGAAAACCCTCTTTGGTGTTTTTGGTGGTTTCTGACATCAGGGAGACCAAGGTCTGTTCTGGATTTCAGGGTCACATCTCTTAAACGAAACTATTTGCAGGGGGAATGGAAAAGAGAGAAGTCAGTTAGCAGAGGTGGAGCTCGAATCTCCACATCTTTCTCAGACAGGCTGGATGCTTGACGAGGGCATGGCTGGATTAGCCCAAGAGACCAAAGTCCCGTGTACTTTGGGAACGTGCCTGACCGAAACTGGTTTTATTGAGGTGGTTTGTCTTATGGAAAAGTCCACTTCAAGAGGAACAATCCCATTCCTTTTCTTCAGGACGAGTTTTTTTTTTTTACCTTGCCTCTAAAATCAGCGTAGGCAAATATTTTGTCGTTTTTCAGGCCAGTCCAGAGGTCGCGAGTTTGGGACTGAACAGGGGAAAGGAGAATTGAAAAATTAACAGCCACACACTCGCACCCCAGCTGAGTTTCTGTGGTATCCAGGAAGAAGTGTGCTTTGTTGATTGAGGCCATAACAGTCATGGCAAAGAACAGGCTGGCAAATAAAGCTGTTTAACTGATCCGCAACAAAAATGCGGCATTTAGCAGGAGCTCAGTGTTTTGAGTTGAGTTGCAAGCCAGGCCGCAGGCCGCCTCAGTCGTAGCATCTGGCGTGAGACGGCTGGATCCCGTCGGCCTCTGTGGGCAGGAATGAAGTGACCCCAAAGGGGAGGGGGGTTCCGCCGGACTCCCGGGCCGATGGTAGCGAGGAGCCCCTGGAAGCTGCGAGGCTGGCGCTTGGGGTCTGGGCCTAGGAGCAGTTCCTGCCAGCGCCTCTCTGGAGGGGAGCCAGAGACTGACTCCCCTCGGCCAGCAGCACCCAGGATCTGCCTACTCCGGGAACATGCCCGTGGAGTGGAACAGCGCTGGTAGTCCGGGAGAAGTGGTTCAGCGCCACTTGGGTCCCAAGCTTGGGAGGGTTTGCGGGGGGGGGGGGAGACAACGTTCACGGCCCCCCCTTTCCTTAGGATCGTTTCTTTCTTGGGAAAGCCCACTGGAGTAGTTAGGGAAGAGAAAGGCTGGCGGCGTTCAATCTCCAGCCTTCCTTTCAGAGGCGTCTCTCAGAGGCCGAAGTATCTCATGTTGTCGGGGTTTGCATCAGGGAAACTGGGGTATTCTTTTTGGAAATCTCTGCTTCTTCAGTGGTAAATCCCCCAGAATGAGGAGAGTCGTAGTAGCCCTTTTCCAAAAGTGGCCGACAGGGAAGGGGGTGGGGATTCTCTGATCTCGGCCCAGAAGATTCTCTGATCTTGGAACAGAAGGTCCGGACCCCTGGCCCTCCGGAACTGGCCCACATCGGTTTAAATCGTACTGTTGTTTGCTTCGTTCATTTTCATACCAATGAAATAGTCTGGAGGGCGCAACTGGAAGGACTTTCTTTTCCCACTGACTGAATTGGCGCTAGTGAAAACGGCACGATTTTGTTACGCTTTAAAAACAATGCGATCCTTTCTTTTATTATCCAAATTAGGCACAACTAGACATGTAGATATTAGTGTCCATTCCATCCAAACTGTCTCGTTTCTAAAGCGTTAAATGGGTTGCTGATGGAAGGATGTGTGTGTGTGTGTGTGAGTGTGTGTGTGTGTGTGTGTGTGAGAGAGAGAGAGAGAGAGAGAGAGAGAGAGAGAGAGAGAGAGAGAGAGAGATCAAATTATCTGAGCAAGGTGAAAGTGCATGCGCCAAGGGGTTATTCACATAGTCACGTGAAGGGACTATAAATTCTAAATTCTATGAGAGTGACCCGCTGGTTTATTGCCAGCCGCTGCAACCCCCCGAAATGTTATAAAGTATGTTTATGATATTATGGTGAGGTAGTGAGCAAACCACAGGCCATCGACCGAAGAGGCCCCAGGGAGAAGAAGCACTTCACGTCGAACGTCAGCTTTGGCGTGGATCTGAAAGGGGGGGGTTGCTTTTCGGAGTACAGGGAAGAAGGCGACGACTTCCTTCGATCCCCGAGACCGTTTGGAAAGCCCGGGCCGGAAGAATGACCCAGGGTCAGCCAAGGAGCGTCGGATGCGATAGCTGAGCGGAGAAGTTGGCCTCGTCGGGGTTGGGGGTTCAGGGTGAGGAGCAGATCGGTTGGGGAGTCGCCAGAATAGCCCACAGGCAGGCAGCCCAACCACGACCTTCTCAGCATCCCAGTCCCAGCTCACCGGAGGGAAACCAAGTCCAGGGTTTGTCCCAAGGGGGCCAAGATTGGGCGACGCGACTGAAACCAAGCGGGTGGCAACTAGGTTTCTGCCGCAGCAGCCACCCTGGAACCTGCGCCTCGCCTTGAGACCCTGCTGATCCTGTGCAAAGGGCCACCAGGTGTATCCTCAAGGCGGTTCCCCAGAGATGCTCATTTGCGGTCATGCGTGCCGATTTCCTGCAACTGCAGTCCCCTGGATGGTTATTCAAGGTAATGGTCCCTGCTGGCAGTGTGACTGCAGAGGAGAGCCGATAGAGGCTCCAAGCCGCAGTTTTATAAGGGGGGGGGGGGGAGGAGAAAAAAAAAAAAAAACCCCCCTAAACACCACCCCAACGATTTTAGTGTTAAAAATGCCCCCCCCCCCCCCCCCCCCAAAAAAAAAGATGGACTGGATTTTAAATGGCCTTATCAGAATCAGCCGCAGTCTCAGGGTCGCCTCTCGGGCAGGGCGTTAAATCTTCGAGTCACCTAACTCCGCCACCCTTTCTTGGAAAGAAGACGGTCTCTCCAGCCGGGCTCGAGGCTGATTCTGCGTTAGAGGTTCTGAACGGGTGAGATAATCCTCCTGCCGCCCCCCCCCACACACACACACACACCCCACCCCACCCCACACCCCGCACTGTCCAAAGGTTGTGGGTGGGGTCAAGCCACAGAAGCCCTTTCCCCTGAAAACCAGTTCTTATTCTCGCCTTACTATCTGCCCCCTGCTAACTTAAAGGTTACCGACGGGCCAGTTCCTTCCCTGATATACATTAGTAGAAAACGTAACCGAGAGAAGGTTTCCCCGCTGCTGCCATAAAGGCAGCGCCTGAGAGCCAGTCTTGAGGGGAGGGGTCTTCCCCTCCACCGCTTTGCTTCGCTTTCCTGTTCTAAAAGGGAGGGAGAGAGATCATAATTACCTCTTACATTATAAATTGTATTTATTGTTTTTTTCCAATCCCGGTGAAACCTATTCGGTCACCATTAATAGATTTCTGGATAGGGCTTTTATATTTGGATATGAACTCTCTCTCTCTCTCTCTCTCTCTCTCTCTCTGATTGTGTGTGTGTGTGTGTGTGTGAGAGAGAGAGAGAGAGAGAGAGAATTGGGGAGGGTGGATATAATAGTAAATTCGTGATAAAATGTTTAATAAAAACATTCTAGATTATTGTTTTTAGTCCTATTGATCCGAAGTGATCTAACACCCCATATATACTATTAGCCCCTTTCCTGAGCAGCGTTAATTAACTGGGAAAAACTACCCGCTCCGTCCTCGCCCCATTTAATAGAAGACAGTCCCATGGAACAAAGTGGGGTTTACTTCTGAGTAAGCATTCATCCCGGTCGGCCATTCAGATCCACCAGTCAAAGGCTCCCAACGGTGGGGGAAACCCGTCGAAGTTCGGCAAAGTGGTCTCGCGGTCCAGTCCGCTGCGTCTTCGACCCAAATCCCTCCCAACTCCCTCTCCGGCGCCCAGGTAAAAGTGCATGGGATCGCAGCCATAAGTAGAGTCCTCCCGAGCATGCGCTTTTGACTGCCAATGAGGATCAATCTTACGCCATGCAAATGACCGGGCGGGGGAGGAAAGTGGCTTGCGTGGGAACCATCATTTCTCGGGAGAGGACCCCTGGAGTGGGGGGGGGGGGGGGGGGGGGGGGGGGGGGGGGGCGGGGGGGGGGGGGCCCGTGGGGGGGGGGGGGGGGGGGTTTGGAGAATGCTGAGGGCCGCATCTGGAGGAGTAACCCCCCACCCCATCCCGGTGATGTCAATGCCCGCGGGTCCCCTTGCGAGCGACGGACAGACCTGCACGACCCCCGAAAGTTTGACGGGAGGTAGGCAGACGGTGATGGGGCGAGGAGCGCCACCTGATTGGCTGAGCGCTCCTCTGGGGAGCCTTGCACATTTCTGGCAGCCCAGATTCTTTAAAGCGACGCGAGCGGGGCCGGCAGCCGGGCAAAGCCACTGCGGGGAGAGAGAAGCTCCTGCGGGGCTCCCGAGCCGGTGCGGCCGCTCCGAGAGATGTGCCGAGCCAGCCAGGGAGCCTCCAAGACGGCTCGTCCGGACTGGGACCTCGCAGGCAGCCCCGGGAGGCCGGAGGAGCCCCAGGCAGCCGAGATCCCGTAGCAGGCAGGCAGGCAGGCAGGCCGGGGCGGTGTGGAGGGGAGGAGCTCCGCGACCACTTACAGGCTGCTCGGCGGAGGGCAGGTCATTCGAGTTGCTGGCGTGCCGCACTCGCCACCCCGCGCCCAGTCGCCTCGGCTGTAACGGGGGCAGGCGGAAAGGGGGGGGTCTTTCTTTTTGGCCAATTCCCCCCTAGAGGCGTCCGGAACAACCCGAAGCGCCGCCTGTCCTCTAGCGAGCCGAGCCGAGTCCCAAACCGAGTGGATTAAGGAACCCGTAAAAGACACCTGGCTGGCTCTCCTTCGAGCTCTGTGGAGTAAGAGTGCTTAATCCCCCCGCCCCCGAGTGCTGCCCACCCCCTGCCTCCGAAGCGGGCGCCGACTGAGCCTTCTCCTTGCTATGGATTCTTTTAAAGGTGGGATGAATTTGGAAAGACTCCCGGACAGCTTAAGACCTGCCCAGGCTGCTGCCCACGACATGGCTTCCAGCTTCCATTTGCAAAGATCTACCGAAGCCAGAGAGCCGACTGAGAACTCAGCCAGCGAGTCGTCCGACACCGAAGCACCAGGTAAGCATGACATTTCGTATGGTTACTGGTGGGGGTGAGGGGGGGGGGGTGTTTACCCCGGGAAGTCCTTCCTTCGCCTTCCAAGGAAAAACTGCATCAGAGGAATTTGTGGAATGGTTTGGGCAGAGGAGAGCTGTTGAATTTAGCCATGGAAGGGGGGCAGAGAGACATGCAAGCTCCTTTCTTTCTGCCTTACACCTGACCGTCCGCTGGTTCCAGTTCTCACTCCAAAACCTGGGTTAATCTTTTTTGTTTTTTGTTTGTTTGGTAAATCCTTCGTGCAGCTATGAATGTCTCTGAAAGCGTCCAGCTGGGCTGCAGTTTTACCGAATGCTTCTGAAACCATGTCAGCTCTGCCTGGATTGATTCCCCTGTTTGGGTCGTGCACACAGGCAAAAGGGTCCTTCTGTCAAAGACCCGGGCAAACAGCCTTCAGAAAAAGTGGGAGGGGGGAGGTGTACATTCCACACAAGGGGGAAGAAATCAGTCTGACCCAAACCTTGCGTTTTTAATAGAATGATTGGTTTTAGACATGTTTAGAAAAGGTTATGGGTGGGGCTGTGCAAATCTTTAGTATGTTTACTGGAAATTAAGTCCCACTGAAATCAAAGAGTAAATGGGCCTAAGTTTTGCTGTCAGAGTTGCTTCTGTGTAGTGCCTTGAAGGGGAGATCTGAAGTATTCTGGCCAAAGTGCCTCTGCGTTGGAGGATTTCCCATCCATTAAAAAGTGACCCCTGCCTAAAATAATAATAATAATCTTTTCTAGTTGAGCGCAAGACTGCCTCACAGAACACGACGGAACCTGGTTGAGTTGAAATGTCGGTCTGGTAGCTTAGTGGCTGCCTTCCGGAGAGAATCATTAGGATCCAAGAGGGAAGACAACGATTTACTCAGTGGCTGTTGCTTCCGAGTAGAACTGCTCGTGACTGCAACCGAAAGAGCACAAGGGAAGCGGATGGCTACTGTCCCAAACATGCTTTCTTGAAAGGGAGACTCATAGAACCAAACGAGAGGCAATCTGGGCTCCTTTCCTGGGCAGTAATTTCCTGGGAACTTAACGTTTGGACTGTGGCTTCAAACCTACACATACTTACTTAGGGAGAAGTGGCTTTAACTTAGAATTAAATCAAATGCCCCTGGGATCGGGCTGGAAGAGAGGTTGGACAATTTTGTCTGTTTTTATTCTAATCAATTCTACACATTATGCTTGTTTTAATACCCCCATCCCCACCCCCCAAGTAAAAATACGCGACAAATTGGAAATTTGACTTTTTGGTCAAGAGCTCTGGGATTTGGCATCTTAAAAATACGGCCGGCTGTAGATTCTGTGAGTGTGTGTGGTTCCCCCCCCCCCTCCCCCATACTTTCCTGGACAGAGAGGAAAATAACTTAAGGGGAATGGGAGGGGGGAACCCACCAGTTTTCAAATACTCGTGGAAAGCAAGGGGGCCTCGGCTAACCGGCGCTGTCTGTCGGTTGGAGGACTGGGGGGTCGACGCATCCCCCCCGCCGCTGCCCCCCGAAAGTTGGCAGCGAATGGGGGATCAGGGCCGGCGCCGAGGCACAAAGTACCTTTCTCTTCTTGCGAGTGGAAAAATGTGCGAAGGCCGAGGAAGCGGCGGGCGCGTCGCGCTTGGAAGTGGCCGCGGAGGCTGGCAGGCGCTCGGATGAAGGGGGCAGGCGGCGGAGGGGGGGGGGAGCAAGCAAAGGCCGCGGAGTTAGTCGCCTCAGTCTGGATGGAGGGTTGCTTCGAGATTAAACACATATTGGGATCCCACCCACCCCCTCCCTTCCACTCGGGTTTGGTTCTCTCCCTCTCTCCATTGTCCCAGCCACGGAAGGGGCGCTGGGCTGGCGCCCCCCACCTCCCTCTTTCTCCTGCCAGATCCAGCTCCCTTCCCAACGGTTCCTCCCAGATCTGCGTCCTCCCCATTCTGCAATCCTTTCCATCCACGAAAAGCGCCCCCCTCCCCCTAGTCCGCGGTCGGGGGGGGGGGGGTATCCAACCTGCAAAGTGCCGGGCCAGAGCTGGAAGCCGGAGGGGGGAGAGGGGGACAGACGAGGTTTGTACTGCAAGGCCTTGTTTGTTTTGCAAACCGCTTGCTGGAAATGGTGGCCAGGCAGGAGAGCCCCGGTCAGGGCCTTTCCCTCTCTGGGGTTTCCGCTTCAGCGTTTCGACTCGCCCCGCTGGCCGTCAGACGAGCGCCGCAGCCCCGCGAAGGGACAACGGGAGGAAGAAGCCAAGCAAGCACCTCTTTTTCTTTTCTTTTTTTTTTCTTTTTTTTGGCAACCTTTGAAGGGGAAAAAAACGGAGCATTCGCGGTGAGACATGAGAACGTGACGTCCTCCGTGCGGAAAGTGTGACCCGATACATAACATGATTTTCCTGGATGCGTGGCTTACTTGGGAGAAAGTCCCCAGGAACTCGGACTTACTTCTGCCTCCTCGTGTGCATCATCGGAGTACCGGGTCCAATTGCAAATAAATCCGGTCTCATTTGCATCCATTGTTCAAGAAGAAGGCCGCCTGTTTAGTGTGAGAGAGACGCTTTCTCTCGCCCCGGATCGTTTTTCAGGTTTAATGCACAGCTCACGATCCAGCCCGGGCGAAGCGCTTGGAAATCCCACGGATGTCGACGTGGAAATGAAGCACGTGCTTGGAATACAGAGTGCTTAAAAGACCCACTGGCTTGCTTATGCCCGGTGTTCACATCTACCGTTTTATTCACGTATTTCCTCCCCCTGCACATAATGCAATTTGTACGTGGAGAAGACCTACGGAAGATGATGGTGATCAATAAATTCCATTAAAGGAAGGCTTCGGCCCATCACATATTAGCTGATTTTAAAAAATCCATCTCGCATGCTGAAACAGTTCCAGTCCCCTTTGACTTCACGATCTATTCCCCTACAATACACTTTATTTTACTAGGGCTATGCAAAAAAGGCGTTTTTGAAGTACTGGGCTGATGCAGTCCTGTGTCAATACATATCATTCTAACGGTGGGTGTTCGAGTGTGGAGTCACACTGGAGAGTTGTGATGAGGCACACAGCACCTAAACATGGGCTGGCTTTATTTCAAAAGTACTCATAGTTATGCTTATTTAGAGCAGGAATTAAAGACCTGATCGTATTAAAGGGGTGAGTGGGTTTCCTCTTGCAGATGAATGGACCACTTGAACGAGTCCAATGGGACCCTGTTTAATATCTATCTGCACAACGCAGCCAAGTTAAATTGCTTAAAGGTAAAAGGGTGTACATCAAAGAAATTAAGTTAAATTCGTTTCGGAGGCATTCCTGCATACATTAATATTAATAGCAAGTCCCATCGAGTTTTGAGTAAAAAGGCAGACTAAACCGAGGGATAAAGCTCTGGTCGAACTCTCTCCTTTCTATACGTTCATGTTTGCCATTAAAATCGTCGAAGAGTAACTATTTTTGCTTGGCTTGTGCTTCTGGAAGTAGCCGTTGATTCTCCCCTTCCCACCCCCACCCCCAATTTTGATCCAGTTGAGGATTTTTGTTTGTTTGTTTGTTTGTTTTCCTCGCCTCGATAAATATACAGATGCCCTTTATATAATGAGCTAGATGTCGTGGCATTCTTAAAACTCGTGGAAACAGCCCACAGCCTTTCCCTTCCACGGAGGTTTCACTCGAACAGGATTGAGCGGGGCCCGATCCAATGGCTGCTTATTCGAAGGCCAAACTCCCTGATTTAAATGAGGCTGGGATTCTAGAGTTTGTTTAAAGTTAAAGTTTGTTCAGGGGATCGGACTCCCAGGACAGCGTGCTGAGGATGGCGCCGAGAGGGAAGAATTTCGTTCCCTCCGTCTGAAATCGACGCGGTTGACCTGTTGCCTAAAACTGCGGGCATCGCGCCTTGCCTTTTCCCTTCGTAGACTTCAGAGGGTTTCAGGCTGAAGCCACAACCTTCGCATCAGAGGGGGCAAGTCTATACAGGCAAGTGTAAATCGTGCATTAGCACAAAAATACACAGATATTGCACTTTCAAAACGGAAAGCCGCTCGATTCCTTTCTGTATAACTGTTCCAAGGGTAACTATTAAGATTATGTATATGTTTTAAAAATGTAAAAGACCACTACATTTCATATAAAAACGACTAACAGTCTTGGATAAGTCTCAATTTTAACGAACAAGTAATTTTTCTTCTTTATTCCGGTTTGACAAAAGTCTTGTTGTGACTTTTCAGTGAACGTGTTAACTCCCCCTCCCCCCAATATTCTCCCCCCTCCTCACATCTCGACGTGCCTTCTTAGTCTGCATAAACTCCGTGGATTTCTCCTTGTTTTCAGAGCAGTTTTAAACAAAGTATAGCAACGAACTGACTTGTAAAGAAAAGACCTTCAAATAGTTATTTCCACTTCTGCACTTCTGCAGCCAGCTCTGGGGTTGGCTGGCTCTTATTTTCTGTCGCGGAAAATCCACAGACCAGGGCTGTGTTTTTGGGAAGATTTTCTTGTGGCTACTCAAGAGCTCTGCCCGCCTTTAACGCGGTGAAATACAGAGAGAGGAGCTGGTGCGCTTGGATCGGGTTCAGTTGAGCGGTTTTGGGGTCCGAAGTGGGGGTGGGGGTGGGGAGCAAGAGAAGCCGGCTTCGGTTGGTCTCCGTGTGGGGTCGTTCCTGGAAAACCTGACTCTCTCTCTCTTTGGGTGCGCGGGGACTCTTTGTTTTGCAGAAAAGGAGCGGAGCGGCGTGCAGAAAAGCGACGAGGGCAGCGCGGACGACCCGGCCAAGAAGAAAAAGACGCGGCGGCAAAGGACTCATTTCACCAGCCAGCAGCTGCAGGAGCTGGAGGCCACTTTCCAGCGGAACCGCTACCCGGACATGAGCATGAGGGAGGAGATCGCGGTGTGGACCAACCTCACGGAGCCCCGAGTCAGGGTGAGCGCCTCCGCCGCTCGCGGCTCCTCCTCTCCAGGGAGGGAGGGAGGGAGGCCCCCGTTAAGCCAGCCACTTCCCCCGCTCGTCTGGCCGCCACCAGAAAGCCGCCGGTAAAAGTCTAGTCAGTTGCAACCTCCCCCCCTCCTCCCCCGGCCAGACTCTGCCTTTGACCAGACGCGATGGGGGTAGCCGAAACAGGCTTGCTCGAAAGTGAGTCCCCGTTGTCTTTAATGGAGCTGACTCCCAAGCCAGTGTGAAGGCCCCTTCGGCACATGCGGAATAATGTACTTTCAGCCCACTTTCACAATTGTTTGCAAGTGGATTTTGCTATTCCGCACAGCTGCAAAGTGCATTGAAAGTGGATTGAAAGTGCATTATTCTGCATGTGCGGAAGGGGGCTTAGGGTTGCAACAGTAAACTTTTTTTGTCCTTTTATTTTGAAGCCTACAAAACGGGGCAGAGAAGAAAGCGGGGGGGGGGGATACATTTGAAAGTGTATGTTTGTTGGAGGGGGAGGAAGCGACTGAACGGAAATCGAAAGGGTTAGGGTGGCGTTTGAAAAGGCGTTTCAGACAGAAGTTTGAAAAGATCTTGTCCTTTTGAACAATTTCAATTCGTCGATTTTAATTGGCTTTCAAATAGGCTACGGTAGATCCGCACAGAGCAGCGTGGCAGCGGTAGATTATGCATGAAATCAGCACATGCGCCCTTGCTGCAGCCTGCGCCAACTGAATAGGATCTCAGGGTGGAGGGCCGAGGGGACAAAAGCAAAGCCAATGCTGGACTCTGGCGGTGGGGGAAATGCCGTAAACCCTCCATGAGGCCGATTCTTCTGGGCCCCGGTTTCCAGCAATCCTGGGAAGATAGCTGAGCCCATTTGCCAGTAAAATCGATTGGGGTCTACAGTGCGAGTCCATGCTTCTCTACTCTGAAGTAAATATGCCTGTGCAGTCACTTCCAAATAAGAGTGCGGAATAAATCTACAGCTTGTTTCTGTGCTCCCGGGTAGACTTACTTAGGGATGAAGGAATCAGTGGGATTTGCTCCCGAGTAAACCTAACTAGGCTGCAATGGAAAACAGTGGTACTTAATTGCGAGAAAACGGGTATAAAACTTGGAAATAGCCCCCTCTGGATAGAGAAGTACTTTGGAGCAAAGGTAATTAGGGATCGTGCCGTTTCCTGCGTTAACCTAATCCAAATTCCTATGGTCCATTGAGTACAATCCCGAGAAAGGCAGTGACTTCTATAGAAATGTTTGTTGGGATGAAGCTGTTGAACAGTTATTGGGAATGCCCGAGCATCTTTCCAAGACAGGTGGTTGGAGGTGGAGGACAGCCTCCTGTTGGCATAGGCAGTTTTCAGAAGCTACAGAAGATGCCCCTAAGAAATTTTGAGAGAAAATTTGCATGGCCTTCCTCTAAGACAGAGGTGTCCAACTCTGCCGCTTCAGATGTTCATGGACTACAGTCCCTGCTGGCATGGCCAATTGGGGCTGATGGGAATTGTAGTCCATGCACCAGAGTCGGACACCCCTGCTCTAAGAGAATTGAGATTCTTCTCCCAATTAACGCACCTCCTCACCCCCCCTCCCAGTATATCCAAACACTGGCACCCAGTCTCATCCCTCTACAGAAAAACTTCAGTTGGGTCGCCAGCCACCAGTGTCCTTCTCTGTGGCCTGGGGAAAAAAAACAGGGGACCTGGCCCGGATTTATGGTTCTCCCCTGGATTAATTAAAGGCAGCCATTTAATACCAAGCAGGAAATCTATTTTCTCTCCGGGCGGTTGTTGGGGGAGAGACGGACGGCAGGCATCCGGGAAAGATGCTTTATGAAGGCGCTCTGTTTCGTGGGGCCACCGAAGGACTTTTTATTTCAAAAAATAAAAGTTGAACTTCACCATCAGAACTCGAAAGGTTGTGGATGCCTGAGGTTCCTGCTCCATTTGGGGAAAGGGGGGGGGGCTTAAGGAGGTGTTCCTCGTGAGTTTCGCGCAGGTGAGAAGGTAGCTGGCCATGGAGGACATTTTCTGCGACTTCTACTTTCCCATTTGTCGTCAGATTTCAGGGGTTGGAGGAGAAGGAGGTTCCTATGGCTAGATAGAAATCAGACAAGGCCGCCATTGCAGGTGAAAGGGCGGGAGGAGAACTGAAATGGCACACTGTGAATTTCGCGTATCCTTTCTTAATTTTCCGGGCCGATGGTTTGACATATGAGAGGAATCAAGCCCCAAGTTCTCACAGCGCAGTTTCCTAAAGCTGTGCGTACACTTAGCGGCAGTGATGGATGAGGCAGATATTGCAGTTTACACAACAGTTATGTGAGCCGACTGCGTTTAGGTTCTTGCAAAGTATGTTCCGGTTTAAAATGCACCAACACTTTGCAGTTACGCAGGAAAGTGACTGCTGTTCCAAGAACTTTACGCGTTTTGGCACCATCCAGCCCTTCCAAACTCGGTCGGTTAAAGTTGAACAAACGTACTTATCTGTCTTCGGTCACACCAAACTTTTGTGGATCGTGTCTATTGCAAGGAAATAAGTCCCAGCTTCTTTTGCTACTCGATGTTTAAAAGGTTTCTACTGTTGTGTGCACTTGTCTGTGTAGCCTAGGTGCAATTCGTAAGGGGGAAATGCTTAGAAAATATAGGTAAACAGTTGTGCATTTTAAGTTAATTTTCTGGCAATAGCTTCAGCACGAGCGGTCTGATTCAGAAGCTTCGCTTGGAACTGATGGACATCGATAGTGTTTTAATTTCCTTGGCGCCGCTTGGTAGGGATTCAGACAACTTGTCTGCACGGGCAGCGTTCAGGATCAGTCCACAGGTTTTGGTATCAGGGTGAGCTCGGGTTCTCACTGTTTCCACCCAAGGGACATGGATTGGAAAACCGATCCGGTCCGGCTCTTACTTTCCAAGCCTCTGGACCGAGAGGACTGCAGCCGGACTGCCTGCAAAGTACTCATCGATTAACCGATGGAAGAGGGCTTGGGGCAGGGTTGCACCCAGATCGACAAGCACAGTCTTGCGGAACGGGCGTTCCGGCTCCTCTGCCCGACAACTGCACGGATTGCTTCCGTTTGTGTGTTTTGTTTGGGTGTTTTCGCCGTGGCCCAAAGTGGCAACAAGAATCTCCTGCCCTGTGTTTGTGCCTGTGGAGGGGAGATTAGCGGTTTGTTAGTCATTTTGTTTGCTTGTTTCTTCTCCCCGGGATTTCTTTACGTTTCTTAGCCTTGTTATAGAGAGTCTCGCCCGCCCCTTGAGTTCACAGTCTGGGGTTTTTCCTTGCATTGGCCTTTTTGGAAGAATGAATGACTCCTTCCAGCGCCGGGTGTGTGGGTGTGTTTAATTCCACAGTTGAACAGGACTACTATTATGCATTGTAGCCCATTGAAGTCAATCAGTGTTAAAAAAAAAAAGCCCTTCAAATGGGATAGTTCTAGTTTAGGGACTGCTAAAGTCTCTTAAAGTTCATAAACATGTGACCAACCGCCCCACCGCCCCACCCAAGAGGGGAGGTGGGATCTTCAGGGATTCTGAAACCCACTAATAGGAAATATATCTAGGAATGTTCATAATCGCTACTGAATTCATCCTACTGCAAGGTATGCCGCAGACAGCGTCTAGGAGTGTTTTGGTTTAAAACAGCTGCCTCACCACAGCCTATGTTCGGTTACTTGGAAGAAACAGCCACTAAGTTCTATGGGACTCCCAAAGAGGTGTACAACCCTTGATCCACCCCACTGTTCACTTGGTTCTCACAGTCCCAAAGTGGGATCTTGAGGGGGGGTGGGGGATGCTGTGATTTTGTTCTGCAACGGAATGGCAGGTTTAGGATCATAGCCTCGGCTCATTCCGCACACGCAAAATAATGCACTTTCAAGCTGCTTTCACAACTGTTTTTGCCATTCCGCACAGCTTCAAAGAGCCCTGAAAGCAGCTTGAAAGTGCATTATTCTGCGTGTGCGGAATGAGCCCTCGTCAAGTTTGGGGATCGGGCTGCTGGAGCTGGGAAAATCTTTACGACTTCATCTATTTTTCAAATAAGGGAGGAAATCCTGCTTTTTTCGGGCCTGTCAAAGGCAGGATATGGGGCGGGGGGAACAGTGTCGTTGTTGTGAAAAGGTCATCACAGCCACAATGCAGCTTCACATTTATTGGGCAGTATCTCTCACTGAAATTAGTGGGTCTTTTTCCGATTAAAGTGGATAGTATACAGCTGTATGCTTCATTTTTATCGTGGACCGTTTAGCCTGATGTTGGTCCCAAGCCAACCGAGTTCAGCATTTTAAGCCCAGTTGATGTCAAAGAGAGAGATTTACAGCATGCTTTTTCAATGGGACTTACTTCCAAGGAACCGTGCACAGAAATGCCCCTGTAAACACTATCTCATTGTAATCAGTAGCACAGCTTTTTTTTAAAAACTTCAAACTTGTTTAGATGATCTTCCGAAATTCGATTGGGAATGAGACGGAACAAGCTTGCTAGGCTAAGATCCCGAACTTGATAACATTTAATTCCGCCGGGGTAGCCGCGTTAGTCTGTTCCAGCAAAATAAAACATAAATCCAGTGGCACTTACAAGACTAACAAACTTTATTCCAGCACAAACTGTCTGTGAATTTGCATTCACTTCATCAGAGAGTACCTGATGAAATTATTCCTGTTGAAGGAACCTTCAAACTGCAATGGATGCTGTTAGTTTTAAGTGCCACTGGACTCTTTAGTTTGGCTAATAATCTTTAGAAGGAAGTGTGGAGTCCAAATGGAAGAAAACCGAGTTTATTTCCATTTTGTTCTCGGGGGATTAGCAGAAAAAAAAAACCGGGCATAAATTAGGACATGGGTGGAAGAACTCCTCAAGTCCCCTAGGGTTCTCCCAACCCCGACCTGCCATTATTTCCTACTCCTTCGCGTCTTGTAGACATTTTGTGATGCTGCGTTAAAAGTCTACTTTTGCCAATCTTGCATAATTTTCTAGGAGGACCTCCGTTTAAAATGTCTAGAAGCCATCATTAGAAGCTATTACCCTCATTTTCAGGAAATTCCTGTCTGGAAGCACCTTCTGAGAAGTCAATTACAGGTTTTTCAACATGTTGCCTTTCTTAGTTTCCTCTTTAACTTTTTTCGCCGGAATATTTCCTCTGCCCATTTGCCCCGGCCTGGTGCACCCCCGGTTTATTACTGGGTCGCTGTCCTCGACCCGGAAAAGTTTCCGGAAAAGCCCAGGTACTGTGAACACAGATATCATTATCCATTCTGGGGCAGACCAGGCAGAGAATCTTCTGCAAGGAGAATCAGTTGTTATAGAGAGCAAGGGAATCGCTCTCCGAAATTCGATTGGATTGCTTGGATGTCTCCTACATATTGCTACCTTTGCCAGTGCAGGCATAGAGGATAACCCCAGATAAGCAAGGCAATGGTGGAGGCTGATTTTTTTCCCCATCAAAAAAGAGGGAAATCTTTAACCTGAAAGAGCAACCACATGATCACCCTGATACCGCTAGTTGAGTTATGCAGCCCAGAAAACATCTCAGTTTACCTCCAGGTTATGAGTTAGCTGGCTTTTCATATTTCCTGAACTCTGAATTTTAATGAAAGGGAACTGAAAGACGTTTACTTAAAGATGCTCTTTCCTAAAAACCAGCAGTAGGATTAACACACACACACACACACACACACACACACACACACACACACACACACTCTTATTTATTAACATTAAGCTGTAGGAACTGCCCTTTCCCCACCCCCCTCCAGTAACAAAGCTGTAAATGCTGATAATGAAGTAAGAAAGCAGAGACTGCCTCGATTCAAAAGGCAGGGGATGTAGGTTGCTTGCGTGTGCGCATGCACCTTAAACATGCTAGGAAGCCATTCCTCTTTTTTTACGATCTGTAAGAAGAGACTTCCATTATGCAGCATTCCTTTTGGGGAAAGCAGGCCAGCCACAACTTCACATCAGGACCAGGACCAGGAGTTTTAGTTCCACATAGAAGGGCACAGGGCAGATTCAGAGATCCCCCACAAGAGGAGGGACTCTAGACCTGCCTAGCAGGGCCTGGTAAAGATCCAGGAGGGCATGATGGGAAAGAATTACAGGATTGAGATTTTGGGTTTCCCATACTGAGAAGTACATATTGAGTGCCTCTGCTTGGCAGACTCCTCTCTCTGTGTGTGTGTAACTGGAGAGACATAATGCTTGGGACTGGGTAACACCTATTGTGTAACAAGTGAGAGCAGTTCTTTGTAGAGCAACTTTCTCCAGGTTTGGGAGACTGGAAGGGGTCCTGAAAGGAAATGAGAATCTTTTAACAGGGTCTGAGACACTTCCAAGGACACACGAGATTATTATCTAAGAAATAAGAGGACATATCAAAATAAAATAAAGTGTTTCTGTCTGTGAGTATTAATGGCAGATCCCTCTCTCTTTGTGTGTAACTGGAGAGACATCATGCTTGGGACTTGGTATCACCTATTGTGTTTCAGAACCACAGTTGTGAAAACCCAGCTCTGCAAGGAAACAACTGATGACCCATCATCTGCCAAGAGCTCTGGGGCAATAGGATAGTCTCTAGAAGAAGTATAAACTACCTGGTAGGGGAAACATCAGGCTGTAAAATGGAGCCCACAATGCAAAGTAAGGGGGGGGGGGCATAAACTGTTCCCCAGAGGAGTCATCCTTTCCTCATATGAGGATTCGCCTGCAGTTTTAAGCTCTCATCAGTGTAATGGGAAGATTAATTGATCAATGAAATCTTTAGTTGTAACCTTTGTAACTTCCCCCTTCAATGACTGGTGCTAAGCCTGAAGGGGCATCACTGCCACAGGAATGCAAATTCTACCTGATATACCAAAGGTGCCCCCAAATTCTTTTCATTCCAATTTGCCTTCAAAGCTACCAGAAAGCCTTAGTGCAACACCACTAGGCTGGTCCCCTTAGCAGTAACAATTAAAAGTAATGGAAGACAACAATGCTTAGCTGAAGTCCTTGTCGCTATTAAACCTCAAAGTTTGATCTTAGACAATTATGGTTGTGTTTGCTTATTATCAAAGCCATTTTGATTTTGGTGATGTAGAGCTTGAAGAGCTCTACGTCTATATTCTGGTTCTCTGCATTAAAGTCTATTGATTTCATTAAGTTCAGATATGCATAGGATATGTGTAGGATTGGTCTAGAGCAGGGGTAGGGAACCTGCGGCTCTCCAGATGTTCAGGAACTACAATTCCCATCAGCCCCTACCAGCATGGCCAATTGGCCATGCTGGTAGGGGCTGATGGGAATTGTAGTTCCTGAACATCTGGAGAGCCGCAGGTTCCCTACCCCTGCTCTAGAGACCTATAAGAAAAGCAGTGACCTCTTCAGCACCACAAAAAGGCACTTATGCTGAGGTTCTGGTAATGTGTTCACTAATTTGAATTTAAACTATCCCTTGATTTAAAACCAATTAATTAACAAAAATCTGTAATCATCTGGCAGCCAGTTTGTTGTTTTTTTCTGTTCCTTGGAAATAAGATGAACGTGTGGAAATCTCTTCTTATACTGACCCTCTCTGGATGGCAACTGCTCCCTTGGTGGAATTAGGGTGGATAGGTGGAATGGCTTCACTGGCCTATCAGATTCTCTTATCCACATTTACGTTTTCTGCCTTGCTGCAAACCTCCAAAGTCTTCTTCACTTTGTGAAGGAGACTGGGGCAGAATGAGGGATGGGAGTCTGTCACTGGAGAAGGAGAAACAGACAGTGTGCTAACCTACAGCAAAGAATTGTCCAGAATGTAGGTTCACCTTGAGAGACTGATTTGCTGTTGTATCTTATCCACAGGCTTATTTTGGTGCGGCTTTGTAGAATAAAGCATCTTTTTAATAAAGTGAGCCTCCCTTTTAATACAAACCTAGGCTTTTTCCAAATTCACTTTGCTGTATTTGAATTTTAAGGGGGAAGGGCAATCTTGCAGTTAGGAATATTTGAGATATAGGCACTGTGTGCAGGCCCCTCCTCTACTTTGAAGCAGGGGTCCCTAACAGGGTGATCCTAAACCCTCACACTCCTGTAAGCCTGTTGTGGACATTAAAAGGTGTAACTAGGATGGCTCGTAGATGGTTTCTGCACAGTACACTAATAACGTGTGTAACATGTTATTAATGAACCCAATTCCCCCGTTTGCCTTCACCCCTCCAGGAAGCGATTATAGTCCGGGTTGCCCCGCCCCCGGCTCCTTTGGCTTCTCCAAAAAGATCGCCAGTTTAGCGATTTTTGTTGAGAGAAATATAATGGGCTGAACCCATTTGGGGGAAGAGCCCTGTGCGAAGTTCCTCCCCAAAAGGGGATAAACAGCTTCCTCAGCCCGTTATATTTGGGCTGTTCGGAAACCACCTGTGAATCTCAGAGCCAATTTTCAGTGACAGAGCTGAGAAGAAACCGTGTGAAGCGTATTTATGAAGAGGCGGAGAAAATGCTTGCGTGTGCGTGTGCGGGCGTGCAAAAGGTACGATGCAGCTGTGCAAGCGGGTCGGGAGCGGATCTCCCTCGCGTTCCCCTTCCCCGGTGCGCCTTCTGTGCTCAGCCGGCCTGCCTGCTTTGTCTCCCTCCCTCCCCGCTGCAGGTGTGGTTCAAGAACCGGCGCGCCAAGTGGCGGAAGCGGGAGCGCAACCAGCAGATGGACCTGTGCAAGAACGGCTACGTGCCGCAGTTCAGCGGCCTGATGCAGCCTTACGAGGAGGTCTACGCCGGCTACCCGTCCAACTACTGGCACGCCAAGAGCCTGGCGCCGGCGCCGCTCTCCTCCAAGGGCTTCCCCTTCTTCAACTCCATGAGCCCGCTCTCGTCGGCCCAGTCCATGTTCTCGGCGCCCAGCACGCTGCCCTCCATGAGCATGCCCTCCTCCATGGGCCACGCCGCCGTGCCCAGCTCCGGCCTCAACAACCTCGGCGGCTCGTCGCTCAACTCGGCCATGTCGTCGCCCGCCTGCCCCTACGGCCCGCCCGCCTCGCCCTACAGCGTCTACAGGGACACTTGCAACTCCAGCCTGGCCAGCCTGCGGCTCAAGTCCAAGCAGCACTCGAACTTCGGCTACGGCGGCCTGCAGAGTCCCGGCTCCACCCTCAACGCCTGCCAGTACAACAGTTGACGCGCCTTAAAGGGGCCGGCCGCAGGACGCGGGGCAGCAGCAGGCACCGGCCAGCAACCGTCGGCGGGGGGCGGGCCGGACGCCCGGACCGAACCGAAACACGATGGATGAGTTGCAATTTATTTTTCTCCCTCTGGATGATGCGGGTTTCGTATTGTGTGTTTACTTGAACTTGCACAGGACTTTCTTCTTTATGCGTCCACTTTATACACGGAAATACGGTAACGGTGGGGAGGGTGTGGGGGGACGCGAGAGGGGTGGTTTGGGTGAAATGTATGGGGGGGGTGAAGCTCTTTGGGGTAGGCGGGGGGGGAAGAGGCCAGGCAGCTTCATGAGACCGAGGGGGGTGGGGGGCAGAGAAGGCTTCAACTATTAAGGATGAAACTCTGCAAGGAAATTCATCACGCCTGGGGTCAACCACTTCAGTAAGGTTCTATTTATAGATTTGCCTTTTTTTTTTCAGCGCTTGGCCGTGGAATCCAATATTGTTTTCAAGTGCATGTTTCTGAATGGGGTTGTTCGTTTCGCTGGAAGCAGTGAGGATCCAAGCATTCCGAGCACTAAGCAACTGCAAAAGTTCCTACCTCTCTTTTTTTGTCCCTCCCAAGACTGCAGTATCCCTCTAATCCCCTCTCCCCCTTTAAAAATAAAAAGAAGGAACTTAGCCGAAACACATGCCTTTTAAAATCTTACCCTGATAATCAAATTATCATTCATCTTTATTTAAAGGTGTGTGGGTGTTTTTTTTTTAATTTAAAAAGAATTCCCCTAGATAATCTAGGGGGGAGGGGGGAGTTTAAGACACACGCACACACAAAAAGGACTATCCTAAAATCAAGGAGTAAAGCATCGACTTCACCGATGGGGAAATATTTGAAAAAGTGACTTGTTTTTCCAGCTCTGAACAAAAAAATAAACCCAAGGAACCCAGACCTGAAATCTTAAAGGTGTTATGATGTAAATGTAGATAAATACTTAAATGAGTTGTTTTCTGTTGGCAAATAAAAAATGGAAATGGTAAATATGATCTTTAAATACTAATACGCATACAAAACGCATATGAAGTTTTACTCGCAGGCATATTTGTTGCTTCTTTCTGTCGATACTTATTACCTGTAGATGACAAAGGAACATAATATAAAATGCACAAGGTACTTCTTTCCCAGTGTATTCCCACCTGTGGTAACTGTTACGCTGGATGTTTCAATAATGCTGTTGTGGAGGATGCAGTATATATATTGTTTTATAAGTTATGTTTTTGTGATTTTTTTTCAAAATTAAGAGCATGGGAATAATAATAATAAAACCCTCTTGAAACTTGTTTAGTCTTTCTTTCTCACTCCTAAACTAAATAGATATCTTGGGGGCAATTTAAAAGATGACACCCAACATTTAATTTTTCCTGAGTGGAGATGTAAGATCAAAATAGGACAGGGTAATCTTCCAAATATATAAAAATGTATAATTTATAACTTTGAATTATTATTTGTTTATTCCATTTATACCCTGCCCTACACTGAAGTCCCAGGATGGCTTAAATAATGGGGTTAAAAACCCTGTTAAAACATGCAATCCTTAAAACATAAAATATGAACATTATAGTGGAGGAGAAGTTCCTCCTTGGTGGGGGAAGCATTTTACTTCTAAACGTATTTATCAGGTGTCCCATACCAACATTAAACATAACATGCTTCATTTCCAAGTGTTCAGGATTGGTGAGCATGGGTGAAATCCACAAGATTTCAAGAGACAGTTTTTAAGAGAGCTAAAAATGCCTCGAGAGAGGCAGGTCTGGTAGTAAGATGCCTAGAAGACATATTGCAAATTGCAGGTATTTGCTTCATCATGGCTACCTATACCTTCTCCTTTCCCTCCCTTCCTCTGTTTCTTTTGCTTATTAAAAAAAGCCTGAAGAAGAGTGCTGAAGATCTCAAAAGTTTGCTCATTTCTTTGTGACATCTTATTTGTTCCTAATAAAAGAATTGCTTCTGTGTCACTGTAGGACCAACATAGCAATCTTTTTCTGCATCAGATGAAAAAATGTTTGCACACCAGGAGCAACTACCCCTCTTTCAACCCCGCCCCCCACCCTCAACTCTGGAAAAAACACTCCCCCCTGGCTCTAGCCCAGTACTACAACACTCTCTTGGAGCATGTCCAGTGCTTGCCAACATTGGCATGAAAATGACACTGGTGTAAATGCATGGTCAGCTGTAAGCTTCTGTTTGTTCCTGTTTAGCCCAGACACAGAACTGGTTTTTCCAGACATTAATAACCTGCTGAAAGTAATCTTGGAACACCCTGGCAAATCAGTAATGATGCCAGAGCATCTTGTGGCACATTTAAAGACCAACAACATTCTAGTGGCTTAAACCTTGGTCCACTAGAGCTCCCTTAGCTGACATGTGTACGAATATGTGTTTCAGAAATTTTATTTTTCTTTTGCAAATGATGGGGTTAATATGCCACAAAAAATGCCAGGTTAACAAAAACTCTGTGATATATTGATGTCAGTTGTGAATCAACAAGACAGAACAACTCATTCCCAAAGTCACAGTCATAAGTTAATTCAGAGCCATCAAAAACACAGTCTTGTTCCTGATATATCTTTGCAATAGAATTATTCTTTGAATAGTAAACCCATCCATAGACAGTTAACTGTACTGTCGGTTACAATGTTCCTAGGACTGTGGTTACTGTTACTCTGATTTTAAATTGATCTGGAAACCCTGTTGAATTCGGGTAGGCTTGTTTTCCATCTAAATGGGCTGGATTTTAAAACGTAGAAGAAAGTATTTCAAATGTTCAAAGAAAGTTGGATGTTGAGCACTAGAACTGTGTGATGTCTCAAACACAAGAATCAAGATGCCTTCCTCCACTCTGGAAGTCCCCCCATTGAAAGTAAAGAGGGCACTTTTCCAAGTAAATATGTTTGGGTTTGACTTGGGATGTTTGCTTTTATTACTTTTTAAGAAAATTTATGTTCAAATTATACAAAAAGGCTGTTGATTTTTCTATACACATTGTGTTAAGCCTGGATCATTGTAATAAGCTTGAGGACTAAGTTGTTTGTAGCAACCAATTACACCTATTTCCAATGTACCATGTGATGTTAATAGGTTCTACATGGACTACCACATTTCCCATATGTATCAATGACCAAGATACCAGCTTTTGATCCAGTCTTGTTGAAAGATGCATCCCCAGGAAAAGGGCATGACTAATTTCTACATAAAGATGTAGACGCTTATGTAATTGCTGTGAAACAAGCTCTGAAATGTTATGTTGGAAAAGGGATTTCACCTTGTTTATCTCACAAGGTTGTTATGATGATAAAGTGAAGCAAGGATGCATTACTTACCCTAAGAGAGGGGGGTGGGGAGGATTTAAGATTATATAGTAATTGCAGACAAAGATTGTAGGTAGCAATGTTGCTCCATAAAAATATTCCAAAAACAAAAGCATCATGATGCTTTTTATTACAATATCAAAACCCAATAATATACCATAACTTTACTTTTTTTCTGGAGGCATTCTCCCCGTCAGATTCCTGTGGGGGATATTGTAAACTGCAGCCATATATTCCATTTTCGTGGCCAGCCATGTCTTTTTCTTTCCCTTCCCTTCTTCCATTTCTTTTGCTTAATAACAAGTCTGAAAGAGAGTTCAGTAGAGCAATCAATGAAACCGCTCTCCAGTGACGTAGGTATAGATTTTTTATGGGGTGGGTTCGGTGACTGAGGGCTTTCCTGCTGTTCCATTCCATGCATTGTTTCAAGCAAACCGGACATGTAATGGGAGGGGTTTGAACCCAAGAACCCCCACCTACGTCCCTGCCGCTCTCTCTATCCCCTGCCCCTATCTTGCTTGTCTTTGAGATTCCACCAGAAATTGTTCAAGTATCTTTTAAATTTCATGTTCACATGTATAAGAACAAACTTGATTTAAAAAATGAAATTCCCATAATTTTGGCATCTATGGTTTTTGAAGAATTTGCCTAAAAATACAGTGTGTGAATGTATGTCAGCTAAGTAAACTTAAAAGAGAACCCAGTTTGGCTGCAGTTTCCTTTTGGGTATACACTCAGAAGCAAACTGATTTTTGTTTGTTTGTATAACTGGGTGGAAAAACATAATTTTCACTTGTGTAAAATCCCAGGGCTAACCAGATATTTAATGCAGATATGTTTTAAGGGGTATTAGATGAATCCCTCAGTTCAATCAATCAGTTAGATAAATTCATAAATCCCTGACCTGAATGACCCAGTCCAGTCTCGTCAGATCTTGCAAGTAGGGTTGGCCCTGATTAGTGTTTGAATAGGAGACCACCAAAGAAGTCCAGTCACTGGCATTCCACCTCTGAATGTCTCTTGCCTCGAAAACCCTACGGAGTTACCATAAGTTGGCTATAGCTTGAGTGCATTTTCTACTACCATCATATTCATCAGTGGTTATATTAGCCACAATGGTCCTGTAAGAGGTAGTATACCTCTGAATTCCAGCAACTAGGGGGCAGTTTTGGTACCAGTGCCCCTGCCATCTTAGGCATTATGGTATTGCTCCTACAGCCTTTTCCAAGGGAATAGGAAGTGATTCATGGAATTTATGTTGCAAGTAGAAAATCCAAGATTCAGTTACAGAAAATCCAAGATTCAGTTACAGATTACAGTTCAGACTGTAAAAAGACCTCAGGTAACTGGAGCTGACTTAGACCTTCCTTTGTAGAAGAGCCACTGTCAGGTAGGTAGTGTAGGGAATACTGAGCTAAGTGCACCTGACATGGGGATGGGGAACTTGCTATTTCTCCATTCCAAGTCACCACCTCTTCAAGTGACTTTTTTCCATGGAGTTATAAATGTGTGCCTGAGATACACTTGTGCCTATAAGCTCTCACAAGCTCCTCTCTCACACTGCACAGTTTCGATCCTTCTTGTGAAAAGCAGATTGTAATGTGGGTGTTTATTTAGAAAACTTAATAAGTGAGAGGTTTTATTTTAGAGAAGTGGTTCAGTCTTTAGGATCAGAAAAAACCCAACTGACAAGACAAAGAGAACTTTGAAAAAAACATTCTAGCAAGACTAAAAGGTCCTGTCTTAAGTATTATGAAGGGGAAGATATCCTTTAAAAACAGCACAAGAATTCAAATGAGCAAAAAATTAAAGAAAGCATAAGTCTTCTAGCAGTTTAAGCATAAGTGGATAATAACCCAAGTCAGGAAGGAATTTGAGGAACTATTAGCTAAAGACTGTCAACCCAATCAGCAACAATAACGGGGGGGGGGGGGGGTTCCTCCAAAAATAAATTAGAGGAAGCCTGCCAAAGTTATCACTACAGGCCTTTCAGACCACCCAGGTGTGAGCAAAGTACTTAAAGGTAGTGGGATATAACAAAAAGCTCAATGAATTCTTTGCTTCTAAGTGTCTTCACAAAAGAGGTTTTTACTGTGGTACCTGAATCTCCACCATTCTTTTTGTTGAATAGACTGGAATAGGCATTTCCAAATCTGAATTCTCCATAAAATGAGTTTTAGAGAACATTAAGCTATGCAAGCCAGGCTTTGCCGAAGTGTATGGAATTCAGCTGAAAACCCTATCCTGATATTATCTAAGAACTTAATTGATGTAGCAGCAATTTAAAGAAAGCAAAAAAAAAACAACAACAACCCCAAAATCGTCCAGATCCAGGAAACAAATAAATTTGAATTCCATGCCAGGTAAGCAGGCAGAAATGAAAAAAACATTCATGTGGATAAAAGTAGCCAGGCACTACCAAAAAAAAATGCTTTCAGGTTTTGAGAAGGAAAAATCAGCCTTGTGTGGTTGCAGGAATTTTTAGTAAGCATGAAGATTAGATCATCTGGTAGTTAATTTCAAATAAGGAATATGCCTGGGTTGAAAGCCTTGCCTTCAACCCTAGCTTTTCTGGCTGGGTAAAGAAAAAAAGACACTGCACATGCTTGGACACAAACTCCTTTATTTTTGTTTTTTCATATATTCAGGGTCTCAGCTTTGAGTCCAAGACAGATTGTCTGGCACTGAAATCTAGTGAGCTCCAGCTTAAAATGCCTTGAAGTGTTTTTCAAAAAGCTGTGGAATATCCTGCTCCCGCCCTGCAAATGAGCAAAGCCTAAGTGAATTCCTTTCACACATTAACAAATGTCTAAAAGACAATAGAAAAACTTAGGTTAAAACGGGCCAATATTCAGAATGAATCAGTACCAGTCAATGTTGGGACCTTAGGAATTAAAAAAAAACTCATTAAGTATGGTGGCTACTGTAAAGAATTACAGGCAGTGCAAGATTATTCAAAACCTTTCCTTCTGAAGCAGATTGGGAACTGCAAAAGGATGGCAGGACAATGGCAAACTGGCTGATTAAATGTGATGTGGATGTGGCATTCAATTAAATAGCTATAATTATACAAGGTTGGGCTGGGCCATAAATTACTTGCTACCATACAAAACAGATTTCTTAGGCAGCATTTCATGTACTGTTTGGATGAATTATGGATTGTTTTCTGAAAACATCTAAAAATCCATTACTTTAAAAAGATGAGAATTTTTTAAAAAGACAGAGAAGGAGCGATACCTCTTCTTTGGGCATACTAGACAGCCTTTGGAAAGTCAGTATCTGGAAAGAGTGGCTTGGTTGCTGTGAGTCCAAATGCAATAAAAATTACAACTGCATGCTGCATATTTAAAGTGTGCTTTTGCTAGTAAATAGCTCTAGAAACCTGCTGCTGCCAGCGTAGCCATAACTTGAACATCTCCTGTCTGGGGGCAATGGTTTTCTATAATCGGGAACACACTGAATTGTTTGCTGAAAAATCTCCAACACATCTGCCACAAAAACTCTGGGAATCGCAGGGAATACTGCACCCTAGTCCATTCTGTCTGTTCATGTAGGGCGCTGTTTGGACCTCCTGAGCCTCTCTTTCCCTGCATGAGCTGAGAATTATTTATTATTATTATTATTATTTTATTGGATTTTTATACCGCCCCATCCCCGAGGGGCTCTGGGCGGTGTACATCATTTAAAACAGTATAACGGAATGTAGAGAACTCCCTAGCAACTGGCACACTACTAGGGAAGATCTGATAGTGGTGAGCAAGCTGTTTTCCCCAAGGAAGCTTTTTCGCTATTACAGACAGTCTCAATGAAATAAAAAGCTTCTGAATAAGCTTACTGCTTGTTCTTTGTTTTTTAAAAAACTGTTCTTTATTTAGTATTATTAGGAATACCTGTTGAAAAGAAGTAGGACACTGTAACAACAACTTCAATAAGTACTGTACATAGGTTGGATCCAGATTAAAATTTTCCACTCACACAAGACCATTCTGTCAATGGAACAGAGCCCCCTTTCAAACTGCTCTTATAATCCGTTTTAGCAGCTAGTTGCTAATGGAATTTTTGTGTCATTCCAGTTTTTTTTTTGCTATAAGTGTTTTTTCTACCTTTTCCGTTGTTTGTGTCCCATTGGCATCCTAAAGCTCAGCTGTTGTTTATGAAAACTACTTTGTTCCATTTTGAGTTCTTCCTTGAGCTTCTGAATCACTGTGGTGTGCTGTTTAAAATGACTGACGTGCTCCTGAAGGGATCGCTTTTTCCCACTGCCTTTTTGAACCTCTTATTTAGCAATTTGGAATTTGTGTCATAGCTCTCTAGCACCATAGCAATTCATTGCATCCCAGTGTTAGTGATATAGCAATTCAAAGCTATATCACCAGCATTCAGATGCACTGGATGGCTATGGTGCTGTAGCGCTATTTCACAGAACTCAGAACAATAAGAAAGAGGGCAAAAAAGAACATGCTGTGGAAAAAGACATGAAAAAAGCAGCATGTTTGAAATGGCCCAAGCATTTCAGAGCACTTTAGAGATGGCTCATAGGTGGACTGATATGAGCTGTATGAAATGCCTGTCTGTATCACTTTAATTGAAAAAGGGCCAACAATGGATGACATCTAGTTTAGAATGGTACTCTGAAAGGAGCCAGAATGTTCCTTCCCACTCTGCCCTCTGCTACCCACTGATCTTCCCAAAATGTTTTTTTAAGGAAGGGGAGACCTTCAGGAACAACCTGATAGGAAAACTGAGAGGGAAGGGGGAGTCTGCAGCAGAAAGAAAGAACTGGTGGAAACTACCCTGTCCCTTCCATTAGCAGAAAATTTACTCCAGATCCAACTCTATGTTCTACCACAGACATTATTGTCTTATGGTCTTAAAATGTGGCCCTTGTCCTGGAATTGTTCAGGTGGCAACTATGTTTCTGAAGAATCCCAGGTATCTGACTAATCCCAGGTATTACGGATCTTAAACCTCCTGCTCCATCTGTTAAAGTGAGTTATTCCTCTAGTGCCAGGTGCTATTCTGTTCAGTGAGACACTAATCTTGCATGTATAGAAACACCCTGTACTAGAGGAATGTACTCTACACTAGAGGACTCCCCTCACAATGGAAATGGACACATGACAAACATAGGAAAAATTTAGGATTTAATCCACCATTTGAAGACCACCACTCCCCAGTATTTGTGGAGAAACAGTGATGCGCAGTAAAAGAAACAGTAAGAAACTCATCTTCCGAGGGGGAGAGAGAGAGAGAGAGAGAGAGAGAGAGAGAGAGAGAGAGAGAGAGAACCTGTTCCACAGGTGTTCAGAATTTGAAAAAGAAAAGGTTTGGTGAATTATGTTTTCCCTGTTAACTGCAGCAGACACCAGTTCAGAATTATATGGGTGCTTCTCTTCTTCAATTGTATAAATAAAAATGACTTTATTCATTAAAACAGTATTTTGAAAATTAAATTACATGGTGATTTTGCAAATGAAAATATTGTTTAGCAAACAACATTAAGAACAGCACTTCCTACACATGCTTCATATCTGCCAATTAAAGGAAGCATCATGTATTGCTCCAAAACATTTTTCTTTTCACACCACCAAAAGACCTTGAAAATATATGTGTGTGTGTGTGTGTGTGTGTGTATAGATAGATAGATAGCTAGAGAGAGAGAGAGAGAGAGAGAGAGAGAGAGAGAGAGAGAGAGAAACACTGGTAGTTTCTCTGCAAAATAAAGCAGTTACAGCTGCAAAACATTCTTTTTGGTTCCCAGTCTTAAGAGTGGCTAAAAGAAACAGTACTTATATTAGGAAGTGGGGGGAAATGTCTGACACATAAGATCATTTATAATCTAATTAGTACTCTAAGGGCCTTTCTTACACTGCCAGATTCTAACTATAGGATTTATATGAGAATTAAGTTGCCAATTATCAAGAAGGACAGTTATACATAGTTCCAAATCAGACCGCAGCACACAGGAAGTTCACTATGCATATCACTAGCAAAGTAGCCATATGATTAGAGGAAGGAAGGAAGGCTGAAAAAGAGGTAAGATAGGGTAACAAGTTCTAGGTTGGGAAATTCCTGGAGATTTTGTGGGTGGAGTCTGAGGAGGGAGAGTTTGTGGAGGGACGGACTTCAGTGGGGTATAATGCCATAGAGTCCATCTTCCCAAAAAACCCATTTTCTCCAGGTGAATTAATGTCTGTTGCCTGGAGATTAGTTGTAATTCCATCTATCATGCCATAAGAAGCTGGAAGGCTCACCTGCTTCCATCAGCTGAAAGGGGAGCGATGTAATAATAGGCTTCTGTACTAGTGGTGTTCTGTACACATCTTAGACTCTTTCATACCACAAGAATTACAGAGAGTTTCTCATATGAATAAACAGCTCCTGCCAATTTGAGGGTGTTCTCTTTTTCTTTGTGTTGTTTGGACACTTATTTGGATGTGGCAGTCTAGAGAACAGAGATAGGAACAATCACAAATGAAGATATCCTTTTTTATTTGTCTAATGCAAAAGCACAATGTCATTCCCATCTTCTGAGAGCAATTTTGGTAATGCTAACAATTAAGATTAGCTTGAAGGATTTTCAAGTAAATCTGCAGAGACTGTAGACTGGGAGACCATCACCCTGACCAGCAGCCACCCTATGGGTGCTTTTGGAGCTCTTGACACATATTGAATCGGAACTGTTCACTAAATCCATCAATAGTTGGGAAGAGATGTAACTTAGTTCTGTACATGTTATGTGTAGAAAATGGATGGTGCAACATAGCAACCTACATGGATTGATCCACTGGACCACATTTGAATGCCAGGGCAACTTAATGACTTGGGTTTCTCAAAGGGAGTGTCTGTGAACAGTTCCTCACGTACTGCAACTTTAAATGTGGATGTGATGTTTACACCACTGCATGCTGTTATAGACTTTTTATAAAAGGCATCTCCATATGTATGAGATCTCTATGTCTAGATGAATGTGCTTAATTTAAAACAACATGAGTTTGTATTATGAATTATGGTTTCAATGCAATAGTAAAATAATATCATTGTGTAGCGATAATTCACCTTCTTGTGGATATTCCTTTCAATGTTAGATTTTCCATCTGTTTCTGTATATATTATAAAATAATTAAAATAATGTTTATTAGCTTTTAAAAAATATTTTCCATTGCCACCCCAATGACAAGTGTTGTATGTTTGAAGAAAATGGCTACCCCACCCAATGTAATTGAAATGCTGATGATGTTTTTATTAGTAGTAAGAAGCAATGCAGCATTTCAGAAAGGATAAGCCTTTTAGTTTTGTATGATTATGACCTGTGCAGCTTTAATTACCATTTTTACAGATTCATACATGAGTCTGAGCACAAATAATCTACTCAGTGTATACATGGCTGTGAAATTAGAACTTGGTGCTACCAGGACCCAAGACTACCACTGGATTCTAAGAACTGAGCAACATCAGGTCTGTTTAAGAAACAGCTGCCACCAACAGGGGCATAAACCTAAGACACAGGCTCTACAGGCAGGCAGGCAGGCAGGCAGGCAAGCACCATAAAAGGCTATTAGGATAGAGGTAAGGGTATAAAAGCCTTTCTAAAAGATCTGCTTGTCATGTTGGTTCTGTCATGGTCATTTACAAATGCAAGTCATCTTTAGGTACAACATACATGAAATCAGGCATATGCTTATATGACTTAATATTCAGCAGTGCTGACCATTTACTGTGTCCCCTTAAGCAAAATTACACACTTCAAAACTTACTGATTTCAAAGAAGAGTATAAATCTACTTAGGATGGCTCTTAGAGACTTTCTGAAGAGTAACAAGAAATGGAAATACTGTTGTTGTTTTTAAGATATCCTCCCCTAAAAGCATGCTGAAATTATTAAAGTTTGCATTAGAACACCCAATTCCAGTCCCCAAAAACACTTTCAAAATTGGAAGCTGAGGTAGACAATCCAATAATAAGATACAAATATGATTTTTCAGTGGCACTTCAACAGAAAGTAATAAATAGGAATAAGCAATTGCACACCTGTCTGTGATCTCAATGTTTTGGAGAGAACGCCCCACACTAGATTATGAAATAATTTGCCAACCTTCAATAGAGCAAAGGAGAAAATCAGAACTCATATCTTTAATTATTTACCATCTGTACAAATACCACAAAATAAACTCTACGTAAGTTTTAAGGTGTGGTGAGAGTCAATTTGGGATAGAAGCAGGACAGAGTTAGACTAAGACCTGAAAAACCTGAGTCCAACTCTCCACTCTGATGTGAAACTAACTGGGTAACCTTGGGCCAGCCATTTTCTCTCAGCTTAACCTACTTCACAGGGCTCTTTTGAGGAAGAGATTAAATGGATGGTAGAAGCATGAATGTAGCCCTGATGTTTCTTTTAGAAAGTGTAGGAGAAAAACTTAATAATTAACATAATCTAATATAATTTAGCTCCGCATTAAAAAGGTACTGCACACTGTCAGCTAATCTTCTCTACCTATCTGTACATAAGGAATTCTTACATCTTTCATTCATGCCGCGGCAAAAAGGGAAGCCATATTTGCATTAGCTATGTTCAAGTGATAATCTAAAACAAGCCAGGTATACAAACGGAGTTTATTTAGATAGTTCCTCCTTGACAGTTCCTGCATCTTGATCTTTGCATTATTTGTTAAAAGGTTCTTCCTTGTAAATCAAAACTTCGACCATTTTAACTGGGGGCTCTGTTCCTCCAGAAGAGTGGCTCTCCAAGAAGGGAGAATTCTGACAGATACTCCTTACTAACAGAAACCGAGAACCAAGGTGCCTTAAGGTCTACCTTGTTGTTAAAACTGTCAGCCTATGTAAATTAAGTTTTGTCCCTCTGGGTATTAGGTTTAATTACAACAGGAGCCTGGGAACCTTGAGAAAGAATGATAGGGTGGTTAGAAATGAGTGTTGCTGTTAGATAGCACATGCTTTTTGACCATGGTACTCCTTTTCTTTTAACATGGAATCTCCTGAAGATTCTGCTGATTTTCAACTAATCCAATTGATATTTCCAAACAATTCTGGAGTAACCTGCCCCTTACCTTTAAACCCTTCCTTTTAAAGAAGCAGAAATTTCAGAATATGGATGATAACCACATTCCCTAGAAATCTGGGCTGTCAGCCTCCTGATAGATTCAATCATTGTAAATTTGTTTAATAGTATATTGAATTTAAATTATACAATATACACCTGTTTTTCCACTGCAAATAAAGGTACTTGTAATTGTTTCAAACAAATATTTATTAAGTTCATCATGTGTTCTGTAGTTTTTACTTTACTATGAAATTGAAAAATTCATTTCTTCTTTTTTGGCCTTTTATGCTTCTGTTATTTACTGTCCTGCCCCTGAAAGGAAAATTAGCCACTCATATGAATACAGTGTTGCTCCAACATCCAGTCATCTTCAAGAAGGGGAAAGAGATGTTGGAGGGAACACAGGAGACAAAGGAATAGAGTTCTGCCTCAGAGAGAGCGCAGTGACAGTTCAGGTCTGGCTCAGGAAAAAGAACAGACAGAGCAAAAGGTTGCTCTGTCTGGGAGTATGGCAAATCAATTTAATTCCATCTCTGGAAGAGAACAGGGTACTCAACTGTTAGACCTGTATCTGGTGATGAGTAGACTGTACAATTTAGTCTGACTCTGCAGAAAGGACAGGCTGATGTGGGTAGAATCCTGTGTGTAAAAGAAACCAGCCTTATGGTTCATCATTAAAAGTCTGTTTGTACCTGAAAACATTGTAGAAAAGACTCACTACTCTCTGAAATCGTCATCAGTTAAAACGTTTGTGCCTCAGTCAGGTATCTAGTTTGTCTACCTGAAGACCTGGGCTTCTGGTTGTTCCTTTAAAACCATCTTTTAAATAAATAAATGGAAGATGGTTATATATTAGTCCACCCTCAGTGATCTCAATAATCTCCTTGTGCACCATAAAATGTACCTCACAGCAGCAAACCCAAAGTCTGGACACTCACTACCTGTAAGGAATTCCATAGAAGCAGAAATAAAAGGCTCTTTGGTGAAAAAAGACCGTTTATTCAGACATCTTAGAAAGCTCAAGTACACGTAGTGGCAGGAATGACACTTCCCGCCAGAAGCACAGGTTATAACTCTATCCATCCCATCCCCCTCCCGGCTTCCCATGGGAACGGAGACCTCATCTCCCGCGCAGAGATAAAGTCTCCGCAGTTGAAGCTGGCCCATCGCCCGGGCTGTGGAATGCACTCAAGGTTACTTTACCATCAACACCATTGAAACCTTTACACTACCTGTAGAACACCTGAAACTGAGGGGAAGGTTTATAGTTCAAAATGAATCTAGATCCCAAAAATAGGAATCTGCATGCATCCCCTCAGTAGGAAAAAAAAAAGCTCATCACACATACTTTCTTCCACCATTTGAATTAAGTGGGGATCAATGCTCACAGTACAATCCAAATAGAAATTACACTAAAGAAGGCTCACAGCAATTGCTGTCTACTTTCAGATGAAGTCTTGTTATAAACATAATTTATGTCCAAAACCACAAACAATACAACAGTACCACAATGTATCTGAAATACAGACCCTAATAACACTGATGAAAATCCTGTGTAGTGCAAATCAAAGGTCCTGTGTAATACAATTAAAGTCCACTAAATTAACTGGAACCCAGTTGTGTATTGTCTTGTCCAAGCTTCAAGGCTAGTGGAACATAAATTCCATATATTTATGCTTCCAAAATGTACAAAATTTGGTTTGAACAGCAACAATTGCTGCTGCAAAATGTCATGGCACTACACAGGATTTTTATCAGTGTTATTAGGGTCTTTCCGATACCTTGTGGTACTGCTGCATTGTTTGTGGTTTTGGACACATATTATAAGAAGACTTCATCTGAAATTAGATAGCAATTGCTGTGAGCCGTCTTCAAGTTGTACATATGCTTCCTTGCCAGTCTTCTTTATGAACCAGGTAAATCCCTACAATTTGCTTTTTAAAAAACACCAGTTTGCTGAATAACCATCATAGAACAGTTACTGAGACACAAAATTCATTCTTATAAAACTACATAATGCTTAATGCATATCCTGCATAAATCAAGTAATGTATTACAATTGCTAGTCTTCAGTCTCTAACACAAATCTAGTATCATTTCTTTCTGCTGACACCAACAATGAGTTTTTAAAATCCCACCTTGATAAAAAAAACATGGTGTCAAAATATTTGAGCTAACACTAATAGTAAAAAGGAAAACATGCTGCTGTTTGGTGTATCAGAAAGCAGATACCATAAATTGAAGTTTCTCCCCTGAGTTCCAGCTTTCATGAAAGTACTAAAACAAGTTAGGTCCTGCATTCTGCTGTGAGTCATGAAGTGTTGAGAAATCAAATGATGAGAAGTCTGGTAATATACATACATTACATCTTTACATCACAAGATTTCTGTTGATGTACATGTATTATCTGATGCATCATCTGGATTTTTTCCCGCACATTCCCTTTTTTGGAGATTCAAGCATGTTGTAGGCTAATAATCTGGAAGCTACTTCAGCATAAGTGATTTTAAGGTAATGCACACAGTGGCCAAAAAAATAATAACAGTAATTTCACCTATACGGTAACTAAGGTTGAACTGGTAGTAACTAATCAGGAAATAGATTATGAGGTACTGGTAGCTCAGGGAAAATGTCAACTCAGTGAACAACAGGGTTTTTTAAAAAGTACATCATGTACTAGGAATTATTAGGAAAACTACTGAAATGTTACCAAGTATTGTTGGGGAGACAGTTCTAATGTGGTCTAAATTCACACTAGAAGAGCTCTGATGCTTTTCAGATGCAGGCTTAGGTTCTACACTTGAGTATTATAGAACCAGTCTTGGCAGCACCACACACAAACAAATGTTCACATGTTAAAGTGAATGTATGTGCATCTTACATATATGTGCAGACTTCTCTTTGTAAGAAATGTGTTCATATGTTCACTTTGCAACTGAAACCAGGGACTCTGTGTGTTATGTGTGTTAAGTGCTGTCAAGTTACTTCCAATTCATGGCGACCCTATGAAACAATATCCTCCAAAACATCCTATTGTTAACAGCCTTGCTCAGATCTCACAACCTGAGGGACATGGCTTCTATAGAGTAAATCCAATCCAATCCTTCAATCTTTCTTTGCATTATTGCCTTCTCCAGTGACTCTTGTCTTCTTATTATGTGACCAAAGTATGATAGCCTCCATTTGCCACTTTAGCTTCAAGGGACAGTTCAGGCTTGATTTGATCTAGAACCCACTTTTAAAAAAATCGGACCACAGCATCTATAACACTATCTTCCAGCACCACATTTCAAAAGAATCTACTTTCTTCATGTCAGACTTCTTCATTGCCTAGCTTTCACTACCATACATAGTAAAGGGGAATACAACGGCATAAATTATTTGATATTGAATGCCAGTGACACATCCTTACACTTAAGAATATTTTTAGCCTTTTTGTGGCTGCCCTTCCTAGCCTCAATCTCCTTTTGATTTCTTGGTTGCAGTCTCCTGTGGGTTGATGATGGAACCAATAGAAAGCCTTCAACAATTTCAATTTCATCATTGCCCACCTTAAAGTTGAGTATATAGTCATTACTTTTGTTCTGATGTTCAACTGTAGTCCTGCTTTGTAGTCCCTTAACTTTCAGCAGTAGTCATTTCAAGTCTTTGCTGTTTTCTGCCAGTATACTGGCATATCTCAAATTGTTCGTGTTCCTCCCCTCAATTTTCACTCTATCTTCGTATAAAGCTAATACAGCGTTCCTTATGATATGTTCTCCTTACAGACTGAAGAGACAGGGAGATAAAATAATCCTTGACTTAAACCTTTGCCAATTAGAAACAATTCTGTTTTTCCATATTCTGTCCTTTTGTCCAGAGTATAGGTTGCACATCAAAACAATCAGATGCTGTGGCACACCCATTTCCTTCAAAACCAGTCATGATCCATAGTCAAAAGCTTTGCTATGTGGTACCAATGTGATGTAGTGGTTAAGAGCAGGTGGATTCCAATCCAGAGAACCAGGTTTGATTCCCCACTTCTCCACATAAAGCCTGTTTGGTGACCTTGGGCTAGTCACAGTTCTCTCAGAACTCTCTCAAGCCCACCTACCTCACAAGGGGTCTGTTGCTGGGAGAGGAAGGGAAGGAGTTTGGAAGTCACTTTGAATCTTCTTAGGATTGAGAAAAGCATGGTATAAATCCAAACTCCTCCTCTTCCTCCTCTTCCTCTAATATGTGAAACACAAGCTGATTTTCTTCTGAAATTCTCTTGTATGCTCCAGTAACCCACAAACATTTGCAATTTAACCTCTAGTGCCTCTTCCTTTTCTGAATCCAGCTTGAACATTTAACATTTCTCATTCATAAATGATAAAATAGTTTCTGTTGTAAGATTTTTAGCAACACTTTACTTGCATGAGAAATGAATGTGATGGTCTGATAGTTGCTGCAGTTTTTGATACCTCCTTTTCTCAGAATTAGAATATAAATTGACTGTTTCCAGTCTGTGGGTTTTGGTTTTGATTTCTATATTTGTTGGCATATTCTTTAACAGACTCTGTTTCTGTGGCTTAGAATAGCTGCACGGACATACCTTCTGGTCCTGGCAATTTTTCTACCAATTTCTCTCACTTTCACTTCACTTTCTAAAACTGTAGGTTCTTCTTCAAAACCAGGGACCTGGATAATTGGGGTGGGTATTTATCACAGGTTTAGCTGCACATAAATTCACTTTAACACATGAATTACTCAGTGCACATATTTTTTAAAAATCAGCATACACTGTACATGGATTGTATGTGAATCCACTGTTACTTATGAATAAGGCCACTGTTGTACTTGTTTAATTTATTTGCACTCCACTTTTATCTCCAATAGAGATACAAAGTAGCTTATATTATTTTCATATCCTCCATTTTATCCTCCCAATAACCCTGTGAGGTGGGTTAGGCTGAGACAGTGTGACTGGTCCAAGTCACCAAGCAAGCTTCCATGTCATGAGGGAGGATTTGAACCTGAGTCTCATCTGACACTCTTAACCACTACACCACACTGATCATTGACAAAGTACCATATGTGCATGTGTAAAAGAAGTACTGAGATGCCTGAATTTGGTGACATCCACAATAATTTGTTGAGGAGATTAGTGAGTGATCTCAAGCCCAATATCAACCATACAATAGTAATAGTTGACACTGGAATGTCCAGATGTAGTTACAATTATTCTCACTAGCTACACACACCTCACTGTGAAGAAGGTGAGACAAGAGATCCAATGGCACAGCAAGAAGGTACAGGAAGGGTAATAAGTATTAATGTAGGTTTCACATAAAAGTTCAGTCTCCAATGTATGGGTCCCAAGTGTCCAGGCAGTTGGGAGTCCTGTTAGAGATCACAAGAGATGTTTTAGAACACGAATAATTGCCAAATAGACACAATTAAAGCACTGGGGAAGAAGGAAATTTCATGTGGGACAAGAATGGACTGGGGGGCGGGGGATTGCAGACAGGGGAAGAGCCCAAAGCATTCAGTTCTTGTTTGTCTATTGCTTTGCTACTTGAGTTCTCCTCTTTATTCTTTGGCACAACCTGTGTTTGGATATTAGTGCTATGCCACCATCACAGTTGTTTAATTCCTAAGAGCCTAATACTCTTCCTGCCTTGCCTTCTGAGCAGGTAAAGCCTGACAGGCCAGGAAAACTGCACATTAACAATGTTTTATTCAGTGCTATCAGCATGTTTGTTGCTTCAGTAAGCGTAAAATTAAGCAGTGGCCTGCCCGTCTTAGCTACTAGTAAAATATGCTCACTACAAAATAATGATGGTTCATTCACCTTTGTAAAGTTTGCACTCTGAAACTGTATCCAAATGCCAAGCAAGTAGGTTATGAC
This sequence comes from Sphaerodactylus townsendi, assembly GCF_021028975.2. NCBI lineage: Eukaryota > Metazoa > Chordata > Lepidosauria > Squamata > Sphaerodactylidae > Sphaerodactylus > Sphaerodactylus townsendi. The sequence continues at coordinate 87,191,630 of NC_059427.1, forward strand.
CAGTGGTGGGATTCAGCAGATTCGCACCACTTCAGCAGAACTGGTTTTTAAAATGGTGCTTGTAAACAACCAGTTGTTAAATTATTTTAATCCCACCACCGGTTATGACATAGGAAAAAGTTTATGCTGAAATAAAAGTTAAGTGACTGGGCTTTCTGTCTGCTTGGAACTACTGACTCACTCACGGAAGTTTTTGTCAACAAGTGTTTGGACAAACATTTTTGTTTCTGTCAAAAATATAAATAACAAAATGGGCTCAGCATCAGTTTAGAACAAGAGCTCTGAGACCAGTTTTGTCGAATATAAAGCTGATTGACAACTGGATGATAGCTAAAATTCCATACAGAAAAAATGATTCCGCACAAGTCATCATTTTGTCCCAGGGCTATGTGTTATAAAACTGGTCTTAAATCCCCGTCTAGGATTAAACTATGCCCAGGTTCTTACAATGTCTTTTATGCATTATTTTAATCGGCAGTGTCCCAGCCCTACTCTCCCAGAAGCAGAAGCAATAAGAGAAACTCCCAGCAATGCTGAAACTGAGCACTGGTGGGGTGGGGGGGGGGAGGGATTTTCAATGATATCATGCAATGGTTAATGCTGCTCAGCACTGTTTAAATATTAAACAGAGATACTGTGGTGGCAATTTATAAATAGATACTTGTTATTGAATGACTCTTCCCCTAGTGTGTCAATTACCCTCATAACAAATGAGCGTGACCTTCTGAGTGTCTGAGGTGCAGAGTCTATCTACATTCACCCAGAACCCGCAGGAATTGATGGCAAGCCTCCCATTCCAAAAGCCGTTAGCACTTTCAAAAGTCAGACAAAAGAGAAAACATATGTTTTAGCATTTGCCAAACAGATAGCAAAGACGTCATTTTGGAACACAGTCAATGCATTAGCGCTTGCCATCTTTTGCAAGTACAGTATGTGCAAAACACTGGTTCTTTATTGCAGATAGTAAGAGTATAGTGTGTTATAATAGCAAGGAAACCTCTCCATTCTTTCAGACGGAATACTGCACAAAGAAGTTAACCCAATTACTCAACTTTTATGAATCACCTTTCAGATTTTGCCACAACCAGTATCCCCAGAGCCCTCTGGGGATGGGGCGGTATAAAAGCCTAATAGAATAAAATAAATAAAATAAATACATGTGGGATATTGAATGTCAAGGACAAATATTTGGATTTGGAATCACAACATAAAATGTCATTATGGCTCAAACTCTTTTCTTAAGCAATGGCACTTTATGGTCCATCAATATTCACATTATTGTGGGGGTTGGGGAGGGAGGCTAGAAGTGTTGCTCTTGTAAGAATCTTGAGCATTTCAATTTCCATTTTTTAAAAATCTGGTCCTTGTGGTTGCAAATAAGTTAGCTCCAGAGCAATATTTTACTAGTAGGTAAGACAAACAAGCCACTGTTTAATTTTATGCATGCTTGAGTAACTAAATGATAGCATTTAATAAAATAGTGTTAATGTAAAGTTTTCCTGGCTTGTCAGGTAGGAAAAGTATGAGGTTCTTAAGATCTAACTGGCTATAATGCTGGCATGGTTCATGAGTCTGAACACTGCTTATGCTAAAGTACATAGAGGAGAAGTTGAATGGTGAATCAACAATCAAGAAGAGAATGCTGCAGAGCAATTTCCTTACCCGTGGTTGTCCCCCACAATGGCTATTACAAGCCCCCCCCCCATCATTACATTCCCTGTCATGCATGCCAGATCATTTCAGATCGTTTCAGATCAAACAACTGTAATTTGCCTAGACATTCAAATATTCTTTCTTCTCTGCATGCAATCAGAAACTCTGATTTTTTTCAAGGTACACATTTTCAATGACAAGTTTTGCCACTGTCACAACATTTTTTCCAAAGGCAGCACATCTCTTTTCTGCATGAAGAAGAAGAGGAGAAGGAGGAGGAGTTTGGATTGATACCGTATGTTTCTCTCCTGTAAGGAGAGTCAAGGCAGCTTACAAGCTCCTTTCTCTTCCTTGTGAGGTAGGTGGAGCTGAAAGAGTTTCAAAGAACTGTGACTGGCCAAGGTCAACCAGCAGGCTTCATGTGTAGGGGCAGGGAAACACACCAGATGAGAGTCAGCTGCTTATGTGGAGAAGTGGAGAATCAAACCCAGATTAGAGTCCACCTGCTCTTAACCACTACAGTCCAAGGGTGTCAAACTCACAGCCCTCCAGATGTTCTTGAACTACAATTCCCATCAGTCTCTCCCAACATGAGCATTGGCTATATTGGCAAGGGCTGATGGGAATTGTAGTTCATGAACATCTGGAGGGCTGCAAGTTTGACACCTGTGCACTACACCATGCTGGCTCTCTTTAATCAGTCACTTACACAAAGAAAATAAATGGCTGAATCATAAGAGAGAATGCTAAACCTGTTCCATCCTGCCAGTCCAGGCCACTAAAAATTATGTCTCCTTGTATCTGCTTAGCTCCATCCTGAGTACTCTTTTGTGCCTAGATGGCATGCAGCTGTAATATGCAGGCTAATTCTGCTGATAAAAAGATTCAGGGCCTACATCATAAAACCTGAAAAGCATAAAGCCTATGCTATACTAAATTCTAAAAGAGTTATCACAGAACTAACTCTTTTTTTTTGCCACAACCCATTATTCACCCCTTTTATTTCCTTCTAGCAAAGCCAAGGGCATAACGTCTCCACTGTGAAAGTTTGATACCTACCAAACTCATGGAGATATTGTACGATCATATTAGTTATGTGTAAAAAGGAACATGTGAATGAAGAAGAGTTGGTTTTTATACCCTGCTTTTTTCTACCTCTATAGAATCAAAGTGGCTTCCAATCACCTTCCCTTCCCCACAACAAACACCTTTGTGAGGCGCATGGGACTGAGAGAATTCAGAAAGAAGAATTCAGAGAGGACTGTGACTAGTCCAAGATCATCCAGCAGAATTTATGTGGAGAAGCAAGAAAACAAACCAGGTTCACCATATTAGAACTGGCCACTCATGTAGAGGAGTGAGGAATCAGACCTGGTTCTCCAGATTAAAGTATGCCACTCTTTCCAAACATATTTTAATTGTACTTTGTAAATGACATATAATCATCGACATACTCTTAACCACTACACCAGACTGGCACAGTCCTCCCACTCCTTATTTCCTTGCAATTTGAATCTTGCATTAGCACTTTTGCCTACCCGGTAAATATAACTCCCTCTTGAAAGTGTTGAAAGGAGAGAATATTTTAAAAGCTTTCAGATAACTGGCAAAGCAGCTCAGGTAATATTCAGGTAATACAATTTACTACTAATTCTTTTGCTATAACTTGAAAAATAAGGGCACAGAGTGATCTGCAAAATTCCTGTAAATTGCCAGAGTTTGAAGAGCTGGAAGTTGGAGTCAGAAAAATCATTTGGGGAAAGCAGTTTATGAAAACATTGGCATTTTCCCCACAGCCAATATATCCTGGGATAAGGAGGTGAAACATCCCGGTTCGGCCATGAGTTCCAAATGGCTTCCAGGTCTAACTCAGGCCCGCTCCACGAGATTTTCCTTATCCTGCACCTTTCAAAAAAAGATAAAATTGGTGGTTCTTTTTTTAAAAACGTGCAAATCCCACTCCCATGCAAACACCATGGGAGACGGACTGGTTTATTTTTCCCGCCTTGCCGCCTGCAGCCAATCAGAACATCGGAAAAACAGGACAGCTTGCGCTTGTGCGGCAACATCGGCAGCTTACAAGCTATGCAAGTTCTTCCTCCTGGCCTGAACGCGCTGACAGGGTGCCATGTGGAGGGAGAAACTGAGATAGAAACATCCTGGTATGTATGATTTCCCCCTGGATATATTGGCCGTTGGGAAAACACCATTGTAGCTTCTTTTGATGTCCTTCAAAAGACAGCAACATTTCAATTCCCATTGCTGCTTTGATTCACAGGTAGACACCTAAGTCAGATTTGTTTTTTTGACAGTGCCAGTAGTGTCAATGTCCAGATTCAGTTTAACTAATAAAAGCAGAAGCATGAACTAGAAAAAAAAAAAGCTTGCTGTGCCATCCCTGTCAAGAGAAACAAAAAATGGCTACTTAGTGAACATCTGTAAGCTGCCTATTGTTACCAGAGAAACCATAGGGACCCTGGATAAGTGGTTTAAGTGAATTGGACTGGAGGAGGGTGGGTTAAGGATTTTGCTGCATTCAAAAGGGAAGGGAGATTAAGTTTTTCTTCACTGCTCCCCATGTTAAAAGCCTCCAGGCTCAAATCTTAGTGTATATGCCTTTTTAAAGACTGGATTTCAACTTGCAGTATTATGGAGAAAAAATTTAGAGTCTTGTGGGGGAGGAGGAGAGATCAACTGAGAGGGATTATGCCAAATTGGTGTCTACCTTTCTAAACAGATTCAATTTCATTCCACAAAACATTCTATTTGGGCCTTTCTGATGCTTATTCAAAGCAAAGAATTTTTACTTTACCATGGAACTGTGAATACATGCAGTATTTTCACAACTAGTTTTCTACACACAGAAGCATCAATAACTTGTACATTTGTGTTTCAGTGCACAGTGGGCTTCATTATTGTAGTTTATGCCTTGCTTCAAGACTATAAGGAATACACCAAAGATAAATTCATATGCACAGGATTACTGATCACATCTTCTGGAGAAAATTCCTTTCCACTAGAGTTTTTTAAAAAAATCCAATAGCCCTGGGTGCTGGAAGAAACTAGAGGTGAAGCTGAAATGAGTTTCACTTCAGGGTGGTATTTTTTCCAAGATGAAAACAAAGAAGATGTATAATGAAGGTGGATAAAAAATAAATCCCAGATATGTATCTAATGTAGAAAAATTAGATCATTCACAGTACTTCATATTAATTTTCTCAGTAATTTTACAATATCTTTATAAGATAGGCCAGTATGGGTCCAGCCATATTGCAGGTAAGGGCAAGGTTGTAGCCAGGGTGAGGCCCATTGTTGAATTACCTCATACAGAATACTAAATTGCCCCAACTAAGATTTTTTAAAAATGTCAAAAACCAAGCTTTTACATCTACAGGATGATGTCATGGATTTTGAAGAGGAATATTGCTGGTTTAACTTCTAATAGTGATTAGTACTTGCCCCCAGTGGTTTAAGTTCCATATCACTGGCCCAGCAGCCTTGCCTGCCAAGATTTCATCTGTCCCATGGTGAATTTTTCAAGATCATTATTACCATTATCATACTTAAAGCACACCAGGGTGAGGAAGAAGCCAGTTTAGGAAATGACTGTGAACATGGCGGGGTTTCTGAAAGGGATTAGGAATAACTTAAGGAAGGTATTATTTAAGGAAGGAGTTGATTCATAGGTAAAAGCTTATGTACTTAAAATAATACTTTGTATGTTTTTGGCATCAACAACCTCTGTAGACCCCGGGGCTGAGTGAAAAAGTTATAAGCATTTGTTGGTTATGAGGAAATAACTGATTTTCCATTCACTTCTTTCTAGTCCCACCTGGAAATGTGGCAGTTCCACACAGCGAGGCAGGGTAGTTATAGGCCTAAATGAGGGCTGCAGCTGAAATATGGGGACCTGTATAAAACCATTTAGTGAGTTCGTGGCAGAGGTGAGATTTGATCAAGTGCTGAGCCAAACCTTGGGATGCTCTTTACAAAACTTCCTTCCATGAGAAGAACCTAATTTCAGCCATTTTTAAAGGGGTATACAAACAGAGGTTACAAGTGTTCACAAATTTGTGTGAGGACAAGGGGAAAGGGATGTGTCTATATTTGCCAAGGCTTTGCACTCCTACTCAGTATAGAAGGCAATGAAATCAGCTATATAGTGTTGGGAAACAGAAATGGCGTCTATTTGCCAAAGCAATGTTGCTATCTACAGTACACAGTAAGGACAAAGAAAATGGTATCAAAGGATTAGCCAAGAATTTTAAAAAGTGGCTTCAAATTATCATAAAAACTTTAAAAAGTCACATCTGGAGATTTTTCAGAGAATGGGTTTTTGTCTTCCAGCTCTGGTTACTTCTATCCCATTATCTACAGGTAAAATTGAGTAGAGCTCTAGCTGCAATGTCCTAGTTTAAAACTGGTCTGCATTTGCTCTTTCAGCCTCATGTTTGCCTTTGGTTGAAGCCAAAGTCACATTTGTGAGAGCAAAATACACTTCTGCTCTTACAAGAAGTGGGATTGGATGATTTTTCATGGATTCCCCTCTTGAGCTACAGTCCCTTCCTAACCATACCCCACATCCTTTCTGATAATCTGGAGACTCTCAAGAGCGGCTTTTGGGTGGTCACACCGTCACAGAGTTTTATGTCAGAGAAGGGGAACGGGAAAGATCTGTTCTATGAGTAGAGCTCATAATTCTCTGGATCCCCCTCCTTATCTAATATTTGATGTCTAGTCTACAAATTGATCAAATTACTTATCTTCTTTAGCATTTCTTTAGTCAGGGATTGCGGTATTGATGTGATTTATGATTAAAGAGTTGACAACGTTTGTGGTTTAGCCCTGAGCAGAATGTCTGACATCTAGTCTTGACTCAAATGTTATCTGACTACAGAGATGATTTGTGGTGACTTTATGTCAGCCAGGATCGAATGTAATAGCAATGAGTAAAGCAGTTGATGCATCCAAATTCCAATTCAGCTTTACAAAAACATTCTGTAGTCCAGTGCTAAAGTGGTATCTGGAAATATGGATACCAGCTCCAGTACTACATCAGACAACAAGTTTGCCACTTCCATACTCAATAATCTGCAAAATACACCAAATGGCTGAACATAAAACCAGAACCATCTGTGTCTCACAGACCTGACAGTTCACACTAGCTAGCTGACACTGGATTAATTAGGAGAATAAATGAAAGCGACATGATCAGCGTGAACAAGAGCCAAATGATTGAAAAGATGAAGGGATGTTTGCTAGTCAACACATGAACCAGGGCTAGTACAGAGTCATGGATGGAAGCAGAATGGGCAGAAGAGGGGTGCGGAGGTTTAGGGAAACTTTTAGTGCAGTGAACAAAGATAGAGCTTTAAATGTGTCATAACTCAGATTCTGATGGCTGTTCAAACAGAAAACACAGGCCTCTGTGTTACTTGCTTCACAGATCATGTGATTGCTTGAGACAGTTTGCTTGACAATTTTGGGCTGCGAATAGAAGATACAATCATGTGTCCTTCTAGATTATGATGGCTTTCTACAGATTTTCTGTAAAAGAAGAGCTGCCCATGAAGGCTGGATAGACATGTCTGAATTTGGGTGCAGTGTATGCCGGCCTGTATAGTGTAATGGTAAGAGTGCTGGAGTAGGATCTGGAAGACCCATGTTCAAAACCCCACTTTACCATGGAAATTTGTTTGGTGACCTTGGGTCAGTCACTCTCAGCCTAACTGATGGAGGTACTCTAATAGTGGAGAAAGATGTTGCAAGCAGTCAGGGGCTATAATACAAATTCTGTGGTCCCATTCACGTTGCCATTCTAAACCAGTTGCTATCTGTTGCTGGTCCAATTCAAAGTAAATTGACATTGGAATGGAGGGCTCATATAGAGCATGTACATCTATTTATGAGCCTTGTGTGAAACACTATGGCCAAACTGTACCATTTCCTGCTGCCCCACCCTTTTTCATGGCCCTCTGCTATGGGCAGGCATTGGTTATGGCATGGTCAGGCAGTCCAAGGTCAGGGCGGGCAGCAGGTACAATCATGGTCAGCAGTCCATGGTCAAAGCAGTCCAGGAGTTGAAGCAGGATCCAAGGTTCAGAGAAATCAATCAGGAAACGAGGTATGTAGAACTTCCCTGTGAAACTCACTTGTTGCACCCGGACAGAGCCAAGTCCAAGTCCATAGCATATCCGGGGGGGGGGGGGGGCAGTCTCAAGTCTCAGATGCCACTTCTTAGGGCCATTTGGAGATAGTGGAGGTCAGGTGTGGGAATGGCCTCATGCCTGATTTCCATGCGGAAACTGGAGCAGCAAGGGCCAGTTGGGCCCAGCTAGGGTCAGGCTTGGATCCAACTCTAAGCTGCAGCTTGCAGCTTAGAGTTAGATCCAAGTCTAGCCCCCAGCCAGGCTCAGCCTGAAGCCAGCCACTCTCATCCCTCTAGATTTATATTGTTGGCTCTACCCCCAAACTCACCTCAAACTCAATATGGTGCTTGGGGGGTGGAGCCAACAGTATAAAGCTGGAGGGATGAGAGCAGGGTGCATCTTAGAGTTGGATCCAAGTTTGGCCCCAAAAGCCCCCTTGCTGGTCCCGTCTCCATGTGGAGATCAGGCATGGGGCCAGCCCCACCCCCAGGCTCCACATGGACATGGGGCAGGGCAAACCTTCACAATTTCCAGTGCAGATTGTGGGTAGGGTGAGCTGTGCTCCCCAGTCTTCAGCTGCACCCTGTTCCCAGCTAGCCCAGGGAATGCTCCTGCCCAAGACAAGGCTTATATAAGATGGGGCCTTGCTAATGGGGCCATAATCCTGCAGACTCAGTCCTCCTCAGATGCTGATATTTCTAGGTCACAGAGCCTTCTGCCACATTGAGTGCAATGAAGGTGCTTCTCCTCTGGCTGCTTAGCTGCTGTCTCTGAATTACCTTCTTTGTGCAGCTGGCTCATTACTTAGCTTTTCTGGGGCTGCTGATGGCTCTCTCATCTTTGTGATGTCTGGCTATGTTGCTGCCTCTGCTTCAGCTGCCAGGGAAGGGCTTGGAGCTGGCTCTGTTGTTTGCATTTCCTCTTGAGGAGTCAGCTCCTGATCAATGGTGTCTTCAGGCTCTGAGTTTGGTTCTTCATCTGAACATGGGAAAAAGCAATTTCAAAAAAAATCTGGCTCAGGCTTGGTTTTCAGATGAGACAGATGAGAAACAAGCAGATTTGCATGAAAAGGTCAGGAGCCAAAATGGTTGTGTCTGAAATGACACAAAAATCCATAAGCAACTAGCTGGTAAAACAGATTATAAAGGCTGTTTTGACCATTCTTCTTATATAGAGGACAAACCCACACTACCATTCTTATGGAGGACAAACCTACACCATCCCCATGGAGTTATGGGGCTTCTGCATGTTTATTCGTAGCCAGAAGAAAAAACAACCTTGTGTGCAAACAGGTGTTGTGCATGTGGTTTGTAGTGAGATCCAGCTGCTAGGACATAATCCCACTCAGAAAATCAGGGATAGGACTTATCAGCTGTTAAGAGGTATGCGGGAGGCTAGATTTGAATCCCCCAGGAACAGGTGACAATGCTGTTTGCAGTTTACTTATTGGGGCTAGAGGTGGATAGTCCTTGCAGCTGTGCTTATAAGTAACTGGATAAGGGTGCATGGTATATGAATATGATAGACCCAAACATGCTTACATCCTGAAAACAGAAAATTCATTTTTGTTTTATAAATCTGTTACCTTGAGAAGGAATGCTTTGAAAGTCTGAGTATCAAGCTATATTTTATACAGGAAATTTGTGATCAGTCATATTTCTAAACTTTAAAAAGCAACTGAAAAAGAATTTGGATTGGGGCTGGAGACAGTGGGAAATTAATCTTTTTCAGTTGCACTATTTTCCTACTAGAAATCAGTCTGCCTCAAGATGAAATTTCTTATGTTCTTATGAGATGATTCACCCTGGTGTGTGTGTGTGTGTATAGAAAATTAGCAACCATGTTCTCTTTTCTCCCTTCCAGTAGAAGTCGGTAGCAACAACACAGCTGGTTCCCTCACCAAGGCTATGACTACACAGTCTTCATGAGTAGAGCAAAACAGAAGCCCTTCCTCATTCCTCAGCCATCCATCTGGCAGCTATGCAGCTGACAGGCAGCAATATAACTGATGAAATATTTTGACGAAGAAACACATGTAGTTTCATGTGAAGAAAAACAGAGAGAATAAAGTAGCAGTAATGACTAGGTCTTTGCTTCAACAGTGAAGGGGAGAAAACATGAAAATAAATTTAGAAACAAATTAACTATTACCTCATGCCACACCTTTTTGATTGCCACGCAGGGCTGGTTCTCTGCCCAAGGAGCCAGGACTAAGCCCTTGAGGTGCTAGGACTGCCTCTAGGATCAGTAGAGAAGGCAACAGATAGGGAGTATATACCCACTGTAAGGGAAGAATTCATAAGTTAGCTTCCCTCTTCTCCCGCAATACAATTTTCATATGGTCATTGTTTCAAACAAATTGTACCCCATGTGAAAACAGACTATGGGTACCACTTAAATATTGCACTTCTAGTACTGTACTTCACCATTACTACAACTAGTAAACTAGAAGAAGGAGGAGGAGGAGGAGGAGGAGGAGGAGGAGTTTGGATTCATACCCCCCTTTCTCTCCTACAGGAGACTCAAAGGGGCTTACAATCTCCTTGCCTTTCCTCCCCTCACAACAAACACCCTGGCCGTTTCCACACGGGCGGAATATGGTGGCCTGGGGACGGCAAAAACGCCGTCCCCAGGCCGCCATTCGCACAGGCTTGGTGCCATTCGCGCCAAGCCGGCGTTTCCGGAGTGCGCTGGGAAGCGCACTTTCCTGGGAACGCCGGCTTGAAGCCACTGCCGTGCGAACGGCAGCAGCTTCAAGGCGCCTCCCCTCCACTCCCTCTCTGCACTTACCTTGTCCCCTGGCCTCTGGCGCGTCGCCGAGGCCTGGGGACACACCCCCTGCCCTGCGACGCTGGAGCAGACGCGCAGGGCCAGGGGGCGTGTCCTCAGGCCTCGGCGACGTGCCGGAGGCCCGGGAACATGCCAGGTCGGCCGGGCGATGGCGCTCTGCGGCACCGTCGTCCTGGCTCTTTCTAGGACCGTCCATGCGAACGGTCCCAGCATCGTCGGGTCGGCACGAAATGCGCCGACCCAGCTGCTTCCGCCTCCATGCGGAAACGGCCCCTGTGAGGTAGGTGGGGCTGAGAGAACTCCGAAAAGCTGTGACTAGCCCAAGGTCACCCAGCTGGCGTGTGTGGGACTGCACAGGCTAATCTGAATTCCCCAGATAAGCCTCCACAGCTCAGGCGGCAGAGCTGGGAATCAAACCCGGTTCCTCCAGATTAGATACACGAGCTCTTAACCTCTTTCGCCACTGCTGCTCCTACGCCACTGGAGGCTCCGTTGTTGTCTTCAGATCCTTGTTTGGACCAGTTTCCCCTGCTCGCTGAGGCTGATGGCGACAGGGTTCTGGCTGCTGTTAGATTTACTACCTGTCCTCTGGATCCATGCCCCTCCTGGTTAATTAGAGCTTGCTGAGAGGAGCTACGACCCCACCTGTTGAGTATCATCAATCACTCCCGTAAGGAAGGAGTGTTCCCAGGTGGGTTGACCATCTTTAGATTCTCGTGATCTGGTAAATTACCGGCCCGTTTTGAATCTTTCGTTTCTGGGGAAGGTAATTGAGAGAGTGGTGTTGGAGCAGCTTCAGGGCTTTCTGGAGGACACATCAGCACTCAATCCCTTCCAGTCCAGCTTCTGTGCTGGGCATGGGACAGACACTGTCCTTGTCATCGTCACAGACACACTCCACATGCAACTTGACCAAGGCGGATCAGCGCTGCTGGTATTATTAGATCTTACCGCAGCATTGGATGTGGTCGATCATGACCTTTTGACCCACCGCCTGGTTGTTTCTGGGGTGTGGGGCATTGTCCTTCAGTGGATTGCCTTGTTCCTCCGGGATCAGAGTCAGCAGTTGTGGTGTGGGGAACAAGCCTCCCGAAGGTGCCCGCTTCATTGTGGTGTGCCCCAGGGGGCTTTGTTATCCCGGCTGTTATTTAATATCTATATACGGCCCCTTGCTCAGCTGGTGCAGAATTTTGCGCTGATCTGTCATCAATATGCTGATGACACTCAGCTCATTCTATTGAGTTTTATACTGTTGGCCCCACCTCACAAGCTCCACCTGATTGGAGGTGGAGCTTGGGGGGCACAGCCAACAGAATAAAGCTAGAGCCAGCCAGCCCCTGCTGCTTGATTTGATCCTAACCTCAGTGAGGCTTGGATTGAGCTTTAAGCTGCAGGCTTGTAGGCTGCAGTTCAAAGCTGATCCTGGAGAGCTGAGGCCAGCATCAAACAGCCTGAACTGCTTCCAGATTCCACATGGAGATTGTGGGAGAGCTGGATGGCCCCACTCTCAAACTCCACATGGAGATCAGTGGGTTGACCTGCTCCAAACTCCACATAGAGTTTGAGAGCTCAGTGTTCAACTGCACCCCTGCCCTGAACTCCATGGGGAGTTTAGGGCCTGGGTGCAGTTGTGAGGGGGGCGTACTCTGCAATGTACCGCTGAGGGAGTGGTGCCTGGGGCTCCAGTCCCTCCCTGCCTCTTCCCATTATGCCATACCACATGAGATGGATTGACTCAATCAAGGAAGCCACAGCTCTAAGTTTGCAAGACCTGAGCAAGGACTTTTTGGAGGTGATCCATTCAAAGGGTCGACATAAGTTGGCATTGACTTGATGGCACTTAACACACACACTGAGGTTACGGCTAAACATGTAGTCCATATCTGTCTTAGTTTACTATTACTTAGCATGCTTATGCATACACACATGTGTATACCACATGTTAAAACCACAGACAATTGCTGCATTCTTTCAATAGGTTTTACAAACAATTGAAAACTGTGATCATCACATGTGTAAATCTGATAATTAAAATGTTACAATAAAAAATTGTGTGTGTTAATTGATTTTGTAGTCACAGTGGCTGGGATCCCACAGAGGATTGTGGCAAATGGAAAGAGGGTGATTTTCATTGACTCTCCCCTCTCCCTGCAGGCATCCAATTCCCCACTCATATTGCTCCTGGGAGTCCCCTGTACCCCAAAGGTATTTATTAGGAGAAAATTGCACTCCACAAAGAGAAATCACTTCCATCTATGGAAATTGCCACTGGTCATTCATCTATATCAGTGGTGGCAAACCTATGGCACTCCAGATGTTCATGGACTACAATTCCCATCAGCCCCTGCCAGCATGGCCAATTGGTTTAGAATTGCCAGTGCAGTTTAGAATTGCCAACCTTCAGGTGGCAGCAGGAGCTCCCCTGGGATTACAAGTGCTCTCAAGATGATAATGATTAGATCACCCAGAGAAAATTGGGACTTTGGAAGGTGGACTCTATGGCATTACACCCCACTGAAGTCCCCAAACCTCACCCTCAAAATCTCCAGGTATTTCCTAGTCAAGAGCTGGCAGCCCTAGAACAGCTGGTCAGCTTAACTAGTGGCTGCTCAGGCATTTCTAACTATAACTAAATACATATTTTGTGCCTTCAACTATTCTCCATGCAAGATTAAGTAAACAGAACACATATATGCTTTTTTGAATATGCCAGTCAACTGCATGACTGGGACAGTCTCCCTGGGACTTAAGGATGAATTTGCCAACACCTTCAAAGAAACATGCAACAGCCGAGCTAATCTACTAGTCAACTGTCTCATTGTTCAGGCAGCCTATTTCAGTTTAGACTGCATTCAGTTTAGACTGCATTGGTCTACATAGCCTCAAAGATAAACATTTCTTACAGCCCTCTCTGAACACCAGGAGCAGTTGTGGGGCCAGAGCTGGGGGAGAACAGGAAAACAAAACTTGTTCTTGTAAAAGGTTTACAAAATACTTGGGAACATGATGCTTTCATGCAAAGCCATGCACGCAGTTTTATTTGCGTATCTGCAGTGAACATGAGAGAATGCAATAAATGCATGGCATGCAGTGCCAATATAAAGGGACAGGGCTTTCATGCCAAAAAGGACTGGAACAAAGGAAAAGCTCAGCTTAAAAGGATGATGACAGACGGCATAAGCTCTGCTATGTTCCCTTTCAGTTGCAGGAAAAAACATAGTAAAGCAATTTAATGAAAATGCTTAAATAAGCAAAATGGCAGTTAATCGAACCCATATGTATCAGGAAGGAAATCTAAAGTATACTGATTCATTAAGTTTTATATAACTGTAAACCCTGAACACTGAAGAAAATGCAAGAAGCCATGATGAAGTGCCAGCTAGGAGGAGGTTGCCTACCAAGCTACAATCAAACTGGTTTGGTTTGACAAGAACAAGTGGTTTTAACAAGAAGTGCATAAATTAGATTTACCGCCCCTTTCAGGGGCTTGAATCTAGAGGAGGTTGTATTTTATTTTATTTTTTGCTCCATGGAAGTGAACAACAGAACTGGTAAAGGAGTTTTTTTCCTCCTTTTAACATTTATATTTTGTCAACATTCCATTTAACTTAAATATCAACATATTTTTGCAAAGAAACCCTTTGTGGTTGTTGTCTGGACCATCAATAAATAATTATTTTCAGACAAGCATATAATCTACCGGATGTGAGTGCCTCAGCTTATTTAATCATTTTGACCTGCAACTTTCAACCCCAGAATGGGTTCAGAAGCTGGCTTACAAATCATAAAAATACCACTTGAAAACAATTCAATAACAACTTTAAACACTCAAAACCATTAAAAACAGTCCTGTCCTCTGATTAAATATATCTCTGCTCACTAATTGTATGAGTTTTACAATTCACTCATATGTAGAATTACACCTGGGAAAAGGCATCCCCCCTCCTATTTTCCCACTGAGAAAAAAGCAGGTCTTAACAACACCTCCCTCATATAGTAAAAATAATTTTTAAAATAAAAAATGATTGGTGGAGGGACCAAATAACCTGACAAGTGGAGGAACCAAATAACTATCAATCATTCCTTAAAATGCACAGCCACATGTGAGTGATAGGATACTATCCTAACACTGACTCATGGTGAAGCCCCAGAATGCTGGCAAATTCCCTTGATAACCTGTGGGTATGCCTCAGTAAACTTCCCAGAAGACTCTGGAGCACACAAAGATTCTACTGCAGATACAAAGGTGTGTCTTTGTTTTCAAATGTGGTCCCTAAATCTAGAAATTTTGAAACTCACTGTACTGATTAAGTTTTCCTAATAGACTTTACTAAATTTGCATGAAAATTGACTTCTCGTTTGATTCCATTCTGTCAACATTATTGATGTCAGAAAGAAGATAAACCTTGAAAGGATTTAACACTGTCTATGAAGACTGTGCAGTCTCTTGACGTGGGGGACATGGGGTACCCTATGTCCCCGGCGCCCCTTAGTGGGGGGCACAAAAATTTCAGGTTCGTTTGTGTTTTTTGTATTTTTAGTGCTTTTTCAGTTTGTGGCCTGCAGGGGATGCAGTTTTTAGGCTAGGAGCACCAAAGTTTCAGGGATCTTTCAGGAGACCCTCCTGATGATACCAACCAAGTTAGGTGAGGTTTGATTTAGGGGGTCCAAAATTATGGATTCCCAAAAAGGGGTGCCCCATCCCCAATTGTTTCCAGTGGGAGCTAATAGGAGATAGGGGCCTTTGAGGGTCGATAACTTTGGATCCCCTGAACCAAACTTCACCAAACCTTGGTGGTATCATCAGGAGAGAATCCTAAAGATACCCTGAAATTTTGGTGCTGTTAGCTTAACAATTGCACCCCTGACAGCAGGCACTCTCCAAATTTCCCCAGATTCTCCTTTTAAATCCACTCCCTTTGGCATGGACTTAAAGGGAGAATGTGAGGTCCCCAGTTTAAACATTGAAAGTGATTCTGTTTGGGGGTGGATTCCACTGGAGGTGTTTTGTGAGAGATGCTGACATTTGTTTGGTAAATGTTTTGCTGGGGGTGATTTGTGAGAGATTTACATGCTTAATACCCATTTCCACTGGCTTGGAGCTGTTTCTCAGGCTAACAACCTACCTCATAGGGTTGGAACCTGGATGAAAAGGTGCCGATTCTTTTGAAACTTGGCTGTATCTAGATTAAATTTTCGTGGGAATTCGGCCTATGAGAGCTGAAAGTGATTCATTTCAAAACTCTAGACTGCAATGGGACTGAACATTTTTCTTTAAGCAACTGACTATATAATGTTATGCCCTGCTGAAATTGGCCCCCTCTGCAACTCCAACTTCCAAGGATCCACCCCCAAAACTCCCCAAACTCAAGAGCTGGCATTATAGTAATCATCTATTGAACATAGTGTCAACTTACTATAAAAGAACTGTAAGTCCTTTTTCTCTAGCCATCCAGAACTCTCTCCTGCAAAAAAAACCCCAGCAGCATAACAGTTCTTTCTTCTAGGTCTCCCTGTCACCACCCATAGCTTCTTTCCATTGGGGCAGATTAAAACTAAATACTAGAAATATGTGTTATGTATTTTGAGGAACAAAGAATTGTAATTACTGTAGTCTTACTTTCAGGATATTGTTTTAAATTTCATTTTGATTCATTCTGATAGCAGAAAGTCTGATTTACACCAACAATAAGTCCTTCAAATGACAGAGTTGGCAGCTCAGACACACTGTTTTGTGAACATTCCACCAATACAGAAGAATGCCTTCTGTATTCAACATTGTTTTAAACTAGTATTTACTAGGAGGCAAGGTCTTCGTATTAATCCCACTTTATCTTCCAACCATAGTAATCAGCAGTACACAGCCCTGCTAGACTGTTCACCAAAAATGGCAACAGCTAAACTTGAATTACTCCAAGTGGGTTCTCATCAGGAGTTGATTGGTAAACATTTAACAAGAGAACTCTCTATCCTCTCCTGGTACATATTAAACTAATGCCTTTATTTTAACAAGGAAACAATTTCCTCAGGCCTCTGTTCAGGCTGAGCCCTGCTAAAGACTAAAAAAGGCAGGCTCCCCTGGCTTTTTTGTAGTTCAATGGAACTAAAGCAGCAGAAAGTCTAAAATTCATGGGGACCCACCTTCGTGTTGGAGTCTATAGCAGTTACATAGCCTGTAACCCACAGCTTTAAAACCTTGTTCCCCACTTCTAGTATTAGGCCAGCTGTTATTCTTAGATGTCATCCAGGTGATATATTAAACTTTGAACCTGTCATTAAAAAAACTGAAATGACAGTGCAATTTTGCATATTTAAAGTAATAAACAGGTCATGTTCCCAGCTACACAAGTACGCAAGTATTATGATTTTTCTTACTATGCTACTTTAGAACTGCAAAACCTGTAAACGAGCAAAACCCAAGCATCCCACATAATTATGGCACCTTTCATAATGGTCATTTTCTGCTGAGTTCAGTGTCCAGTTTAACATATCCTTTTATCCATGTAGAAACTATATTTAGAATGGAAAATTTCTGGAAATTTTGAAGCATGGGGGAAAAGTTGGTAAGTTTGTATTTTATTTTTAGGGGGATGGGGGAAATTGATTAAACCTAAATCCAGTTGTGGGATTCAAATAATTTAACAACCGTTCCAGAGGTGAGATTCCAATAATTTAACAACTGGTTGTTTACAAGCACCATTTTAATAACCGGTTCTGCCGAAATGGTGCGAACCTGCTGAATCCTACCACTGCCTAAATCCCTCCAATTGATTCAACCATATAAATTGTATACATTAGCTAGCATATACAATCACTTTATTTAGCATTTTTATGGAATTTAGAAGTATGAACATCTTCATTTCAATAACAAACATTATCAGTATACTCAGTAATTGAGAAACAGTTGAAAAACTCTATGCTATGATAGCACATGTATTTTTAATAAAAACTGAAGGTAGAAAACAATTCTGTAGAAAACAAAGATAGTGTATTATTTGGACAGAAATTCTCAGAGTCATAGTAGAAAAGACTATTAGCATGTTATAAAGCTACACTTTATAACAATGAAAATACTGAATTCTTTAATAATGTAATATCATTCAACAAATTAACACATATTAAATATTATCAAGTTATTTACATTTAAACAAAATTATTGAACATGTTGTATATATCTACAGTATAAGAGGATTTTTTTCGGTGTTCCCCCAAATTTCCCAATTTTTTCAACTGTAAAAATTGAGAAACCCTCAGACTTTTTCATGGTTTAAATTTTGAGTGTAAAAATATCTTGCCTTAAGAAGCATTTCACTCATTCTAAAAGAAAACAATTATAGGAAGTGTTTTTTTTAGTTCCCCCTCATATTTTCCACTGGAAAAGCTGAAACAAAAAAAGACCTTATTAAAAAAACCCAGGAAAAATACCCCCCCCCCATTTTTTTCTGGACCTTCTCCCCTCTAATTATATTTACAATATTATCTCTATTTTCCAAAGACACTTTTCATAGATGGTAACTTCCATTCTTTGGCCAGATACACACAGCAACCTTTATTTCTGTACCTCAATGTATTCAATCCCACCCCCCACCCCCCTGTAACTGGCAATCCACACTGAACATATTGTCCTGTAATTTTTTAGATTGTCATACAAAGCTCTGGTCTTCCTAAACTGAGGAGTCAAGAGTTGACTTTTCAAATTATGTGCATGTTAAGAGAAAGAGGACCAGAAAGGCTGAGAAAGTTTTTAGTTGTCCTGTGTCAGGATATGCTATGTCAAAATGCAGTGAAGTGAGAAACTGTAGATTGCCCAGTTTCCTAAATGGGGATGTTCTGAGATAAGCAAGCTCTTTTTTAGAGCCTCTGATTGCTTCCCACAAGGTATAAAATGAAAAAATAAAAAGATCTATGGCACGTAACAAGCTACAATGACAGCAATAATATGTGTCCTCAAACTCTGAAGATCCTACTTCTGCATACAGTGGATCCATAAAACCACATTGCTCAGTTGCAATCATCAAGTGATAGCTTCTTTGAGTACTCACAGGTGAGATTCAGTTTTCTTCTGTCAGTGAACTAACTGTGTGAAATAATCCCACATCAGAAAATGCTGCAAATAACAGAATCACAGACAGAAATTACTAGGGCTTATCTATTCCATGCAAGGGAATAGACTGAAAGCAGCATATTTTTATTCATGAAGCATCCATGACAAATAACTGTCTAACCTTACCTAAAATATTACAAAAAGAAGAATTCCCTTAGCAACTTGTTGTGCAGCTCAGAGAATTTATAAGAGTCAGATGATGACATTTATAGAGAAGAGGATTCCAGGATAATTGGAGTTAAGGATTACTGCATATCAACCATGAAAAGTGAAACAGTGTTTCAATTAAATTGCCCAGAGATGTCAATCTGCTTCTCCTGCAAGCCTCATAAAAATTAATCTCATGGAAAAGATGATTTCTTCATGCAATTCTGAATTATATGAATTCAGAATTCCTCCTTGATTTTGAAGATTTAATGCAGTTTTAACTTAATAAGACACGGTGAACATAGAGAACAGACTACCAGATAATGTTTTTTTGCTTAATACAAGAGACTTTTTCTTACATTTCTTCAACTATTTCTTACATTTACAACTATGTAAAAGAAATAATTATTTCCATCAAACTCATGGATAACTGAAGGGTTATTTCCTGAGATGGAATCTGAGGTCAGGCAATCTAGCAGTCTATTGATTAAATACATTGGCTTTTTCCACACAAAACATTTAAAATGTTTCGCAAATGTTTTTAAAAGAACTGTTTTGGCTCTTTTTTTTGTCCACGGCACAGGAAAATAAAGTGTTTCCAGCAAAAATGTTCTTTTAAATTTTTTTGTGAGGTATCTTTGAAGCTATGGAGATACAGAGATTCGAAATCTGAGCATATTGCTGATTCTCAAATCATGTCTTCGTAGCTTCAAAGATACCTCACAGAAAACAAAAAAAGGAAAAACAGCATGTTCACATAAATGGCAGGCAACAATGAGTTTATTAATGTACATTACTGACAGAAATGGTGGGCAGCCACCATGCCGATGAGTAAACATCTCTGGGAAACTTCAGCAAATGGCAAACATGGAAAATCACTGAAGTAGCAGAAAATTGTGGGCAAAGGAGAAAATGAGAGCTTTAAAATCAGGCAGCAGAAATAAAACATTTCCTGCCCTCTCCATAGCAAACAGGAAACATTTTCAAAACATCTGGGGGGGAAATCACTAGTTTAGCCTTTTTAAATAAAGCCCATTTGGGGCTGAAACAGACTGTTTTGAAAACATTTTGGAGAAAAAGCTGCGAGGTATTCCTTCCCAAAATACTTCTATTTCTGTCAAGAAGACTTTTTATTTGTTTTGTGCAGAATGGGCCCCTCATTCTTTTCTTCCATGGGACATTTTTTATTTCCTAATGTTACAGTAAGTTTGCCAACTTTTCTCCCTGACACTATAGCTATGTCTTTAGCAATGGCTTGAAGTGAAGATATTAATATTTTATTGGATTCCCACTATAATTTATTTTAGTAATAGGAGGGGGAGACTTCAGGTGTATCTCTCAGGGTGTTCCATCCTGTGGGTCTCCTATTTCCCTTGAAAGGCACAAGGGGAAGACAGTGATGTTCTGTTCCACTAATGCAAGTACCTTTGTTGAGATCCAGTCTAGTATTTATCTCCAGATTCACCTTCTAATTTTACAAATTGGCATTGTTTAAAGATGCAATATCAAACAAGGCCATTTTTTAATCATCTTATGTCTCAGGGTCCTGCAGACAGACCAGAAGGCCCAAGGCTTCACTGGGGTCTGCTCTTGGGAGGTTTAAGGAGCCACCTCCCAGAAGGTTTAAGGTGCCAGGCTATTTAGTCTGCATGGGCTTCCCCACCCACCGTCTCCTTTGTCATTGTGCAATGGTAGGGCTTAGGATTCTAGATCAGGGGTCTGCAAGCTGCGGCTCTCCAGATGTTAATGAATTACAATTAACCATGCTGGCAGGGGCTGATGGGAATTGTAGTTCATGAACACCTGGAGAGCCGCAGGTTACAGACCCCTGTTCTAGATGCTTCTGTCACAGCTTTTCTTACCAATACAACAGTATTTCATGGGTGGATCCAATCTTGGGGAGGAGGCTGAACCTGTGTGTCTGCCTCCCTTGGTAATGGGATTTCTGTAAGGAGTCTTGTGCACTAGGCAGTCCAGCGACATGCCCAGCTCAAAATCCAAGTGGAACCCTAGGACTTGCCATCCTGTGTAGTTTTCCTCAGCAGGCAGGCTGAGGTGACAGTTGATGTTACCAGCCACGAGGCAGGTTGCCCAATCCTCCCCACACCTTCACTCTCTTCCTTGCCACTGAGACCACAAGCATTTGATCCCTAATATTTTAAATATTATCAGCTAGAGACAGCCATCATCTTTTCTTCTTCCAAAGGAAAACCAAAGGTGCAACTTGGTACCAGCTCCATGCAGCATCACTATACTCAAATCTGCTGGCATTCTATTAAAGGTGCCATCAAAGTCTTTCAACTCAGGGCATGTACACCGAGCCACCCATCTCTTCCCTGATAAAGCCTGATAAAGAGTTCTTAAGAACTAACTTTTGTGTTATTTCAGTTAGTCCTAAAAAGAAATATTGTCCTGACTTGGTTGGCCCAGGCTAGCCTGATCTCGTCATATCTGAGAAGCTAAGCAGGATTGCCCTTGGTGGTCAGCTTTTAGATGGGAGACCACTAAGAAATGCCAGGATCATGACACAGAGGCAGGCAATGGCAACCCACCTCTGAACATCTCTTGCTTTGAAAATCCTGTGGTGTCACCATAAGTTGACAGCACCATACATACACCATACAATAGGAGGTATTACATGGGGGTTTTTTGGATCCAGCTACACAGAACTCCACAAAAGAGACTTCTGCTGGCTCTATTCATTCCTGAAATGTTGAATAATATTACTTTACATTTGAATAGTTAAGTCATTGCCTTAGTCAAGAAGATTAGCTGAGATTACATGGTTCCTTAATATGAAAATGATAGCAAATGACCAGCAGTCACTAAACCTGAGAAATCAAGTTATAGCATATATCTGTCATTAAACATTAGCAGTGTATGCCTTCAGGAAAACAGTATCAGCCAATATTTGTGTACTGCCAGTGAGAGAAGGTTTACCTCAAAGTAGCCAGTTTATACCCACTAAAACAAAATGGACTGGCCAGTCAAAACAGTTCACTTGTCATCAATACAGTCTTGTTAGTAGAGAAGAAAATCCCCCTCCCCTACGACTATTACAATTTAGTTCATCTGCAATTAGCCTGCAAGATGCCTGACAGAAGGCCAAGGGCAATTAAAGAATGTTTAACCTTTAACCAGTGAAATTACACATGAGCATTCCCAGATCAGCTCTTGTTCCGTACAATTCCATGCACTGCCCCACGTGCTCTGTGCTCTATTCCACCTCAGTCTGGTTGTCAGAAGTTACCTGCCTCCTCCTCCTTTGGGTGATTTGGACAATGACCAGTTAGGAAAATGCCTCCTTAAAGAAGGTCACCACTAGCTAGAAAAATATGGTTCAGCTGTCTTTAATGGCATGCTGGACATGTGACACTGGCCTGGAATTCACCTGTTCCACCTGCTGTCGCCCATTAATTGCACAGCTGCTGTTCTTGTCGGGCTCATCGGTGTTAGAAAACTATTAACTATTTCCCACGTTTCAAGGACTTCTTCCACTCTGCCAAGCCTCTGGTTTTCATCCAGCATATGGCTAGTAAAACTTCTGCCATCTCTGCCTAATTTCTCCACACACTTCACACAGGCTGCCTGTTTCCATGCCATACGGATACACAAGGTCACTGCTTAGTATGAGTGATGGTTGAGCTTCTTCAAACAATATCTGGTAGATGGAAAATCATTGTGGGAGATTCTTGTGAGGAACATGGGCTGCATCTGCCTTCTCCTGCTTGCCCTAGACTAGTGTGTGGTCTCTTAAGCAGTTCCCAAAATATGACTATTAAAAATGGCCAAAACAACATCTGTTTTTCTTGCACTGTTGTTTAATGGAGCAGCTTCAGCATCTTGACAGGAAGGCAGCACACACTGCTCAGAATTTTATCCTGCTTGTAATTCTGCAGGACCCAGAATTATTAGCCATCCTGTTCTTAACATACAACACTGATTAAGCAAATTGCTTCTGATATTAACACAAAAGAAGGTAGATTTCATATGCATATATCCAGATTTCCTCACAAGCCAGGCCACCTTGAAGACACACACAAAAATCTGTCTGGAATCAGCAGCAGTATTTTGAGATGGAAGTTGTGAATTATACGTGGAATAAGTAATCTTAATCCCCTTCGGGTGGAAGTTGTTTCAGTGTTGTGGTTTACAGAATAATCTTCTTTCATGTTTGCATTTCTTGAAATCACTTCTGCTTGTTGGCTTGGAGTCTTGCGAAAAACACTAAAATGATTTCACCCCATTTTGAAGACCCACATCCCCAAATTCATAAATGCTTCCAAAAGTATGTGAAAAATCTTTATTAAATCTTTAAAATCTTTATTAAAAATCTGCTCCCAGATTTGCATGAGTGAAGATTTGCTGTCCTCCCCTATTTTCAAGGCCAACAAGAACACATATCTTAAAAATAAAACAGGAGCCCAGTGGTACCTTAAAAGACTAACAAAATGTATTCTAGCATAAACCTTTGTAAGTCAGAAGGTACTGAGCTCAGCTATATTATATTTATATTTATATGTAAGGAAACATCTGAAGATCCTCACATTAGTAAATTTTCTATAAATTTTACTTTTCTATCTTGTTTGGGAGATAGTTAGAATTTAGGTATAACTATTATCTCTGTCTCCATTAGGTAAGAAGCTGCAGAATGCTTATCATTATTAGCCTGTATAATAATGTAAGGAGAGCCTCCCGCAGTTTTTCTCAGTGAAAGGCAGCAAGAAGATGCAGTACCTATATCTTTTACAGTTGGAGAAAGAGTAATTCTTGATATTTTATTATTATCTTCATTTATAGTCCATCATTCTTACTGGGACTCAAGATGGATCATAAATACAACAACTATTCAGTCAATCAAAAAGCAGATTATAAAATATGATAAAAGCATTTGAACCTAAGAGCTCCTACCAAACACCACTGAGGTCAGTGGAGAGTTCTCTATCCCCGTCCCATCTCTTTCTCTGCCCTATGTGAGGCAGGGGCAGCCCCTTGCTTGGGGCCAAGGTGCCACCAGTAGGGGGGTTACCTCCTCAGACAACAGCCCACTGGGGCCTTTTCCTGGTCACCTTTTTAACTGATCTACACAACTCCTAATCCCACTGTTAGTCAAACATGTAAAAGAGAATAGGTCTCAATTTAACCACTGACTGTGGATGTGGAAATATTTTAAACACATGTGAAACTGTCTTCTACTGAATCAAATCATTGGTCCATCAATGCAAGTGTTATTGACTCATTCTACCGATAGCAATAGCTCTTTCACTGGCAGATGTCTTTCACATCACCTACTGCCTGCTCTTTTCAACTGGAGACGCTGGGACCATCTGCATGCCTAGTAGATTTTCTACCGCTGAATCACAGCCTGTCCTATAAAATTGTCTCAATTGCATTGTCTTAATAGCTATATTTGCTTGCCAACTAGGTGGCACTTAAACTTTAGACAGCATGGAAGAAATACCAATAGAGACGTTAAGAAGGACAAATGGATAGGAAAGAATCCTGTGCAGCAGCACTCTTTCTCAACTGCTGTCGTCATCAACCACCCAACAATCCCTCATGAGACCTCTTCATCTACCATAGGAGGATTAGCAAGGTCAAGGCCCCAACAATAAAGAATTTTCCAGAAATGAGCAGTTGGCTGCATGAACAACAGAATAAAAAGGAATGGGGTTATGATTATGAGGAAGACATAGCCGGAAAGGATAAACAAACAAGGGTAGTCAAAATAAAAGACATTGCGGGGAGACAAAAATATTAGTGAATTAGACATGTGAGGCCATTTGTACCGTCACTGTGTTCCTTATCACAATGTACTCTCATGCATGTGGAAGATGCTATTCAAGCTTGTTTTCCTGAAAGTATTTATTTTCTCTCTGCATCTGTGATTTCACTCTGGATTGATATTCCTGAGTTCTTCTTCCTTTCTCATTTCCCATCCAAGATTATTTTTAATAAGACATCCAAGAGGAGCCTTTGCCTTGTGGACCTTGCCATTTCCCAGAGGTCTGAACTCACCATGTGCTTCACACTGTAGCACTCTTTCCATTGAATTATCATCCTGATCATATGTAAGACTACAAGTGGAACTGTCCCCTGCTGAACTGCTCCCTGGAACAGCAGTCACAATTTCAGAATGTCAGAATCCCTGTTGTTGGTTGCTTTTGGATTGCCAGGTCATTTGAAACTTACTCTGGAGGTCATGCTGAAGACTAGCTGATCCTGCTCTCATTATGAAGGCAGCGCACCTGTGCAACAGTTTGCAGGTGGGAATATCCCTAGAAAGGGGAAGGTATTCTTATCATTGCTATATATTGATTGGTGCCTTCCATGAAATAATAAAGGTATGCAATGTTATGACTGGTGAGAGGTGAGTTATAAGGAATCCTGTGGGAGTGGCTACATTGGATTGTACTAGTTTTTTTTAAATATTGGTTTAAAAGGGAAGAGGGGGGCCTCTGTGTCTACTAAAATGGCTATAGTGGGAATTGTGGAACCTGTATGTACTATATGGGATGGAAACTGGAGTAAAGAGGGGAATTGGGAGAGAATTAAGAAAGCTGCCTGGATCCAACCCATTATCTCTTGTTTCAAATGATAATATTGTTCGTTGATTTTGTTTTTGGATAGTGTAAGATTGTAACCATGATCCGGTGGGGCTGATGTGGCAATCACCAGATTCAGCAACACTGCAAAATCAGCCTGTCCACTGCTATTGAGCAATTAAAAGTTTTATGAGGAAAATAATAGCTAATTCACTTGTCAGAATAATGCACAGGTGGACACAAAAGTCTGCATGGACTCAAGAAATTATAATTTGAAAGTATGTGTTATCTAGTTTTTTTCCCCTGATTTGACAAGGTACCATGTTTAACATGTATCTCCTTCAGTACATGACTATGGAAATCTAACATACCTGGAAGGAAGAGACACTGGCAGCAGTTCTTTTGCCTGGGAAGTTCTAAGAAGAACCCACTTTCAGTGCCACCCTGAAACACTTTCCTGAGTGTAAAGCCCACTGAATAGTCTTGTGTAGAATTCTGGAAAGACCAGCTTACCATTGCTTTCTTACAATGAAATCCTAAGCAGTTGCAGTTTATCGTGCAACAACAAGAACAGCACCACTTGCTAATGTTCCCTTTTCCACACCATTATGAAATTTATAGAAATCTTGTTGTACTTTGTCATTTGGGTGCTTTAAATGCATTTTGAATATTTTCTTCCCACGAGTATGAATGATAACTATATACAGAAGAAAATTCATCAACTCAGGGACATCAATCAGCTATAGGTTAAAACTACACTCAGTCTTAATGGCAGGTTTCTTGATTGTCCAGGGTTTGTCTTTCCCCGATATTGTAGCCAACTGCAGCCTATTGACTTGGTGACGCAGAATAGTCTAAGGCGCAGTGTGGCCCCTGAGGCACTGGCAGAGCTGCAGGACCTTGGCTTTGTTTGCTCAGGCCTACCACTGGACCTCTAGCAGAGCAACGGCAAAGAAATCTCCCTTTAAGTTAAATGGCCAGTTCACCATGGCCTAACCTACCCATCAAAGTTCTGGTGAGTATAAAATGGAGACTAGGAGAACCATGAATACAGATCTGAGCAACATTGCAGAAAGAGTGGGAAAAAGATCTAATAGGTCGTTTCCCCACTTACCTTTTGTTGCGCGCTACTCGCGGCAAGTAACGCGGGGTCCCGCTGCACTCCCCACTGTGCCAGTGGTGACAGCACAGCAACCCCGAATCTGCCGCTCTCCTTCCCCCTCAGCGTGCGGTATTTCTGTTCCTGGATGGAATAGCACCTTTTTGAACACCCCACACTCTGCACGGGGGAGGGGGAGGGGGGAAGCCTGGGGGTGTGACTGCCGGTTTCAAGACAGAAGTTTCAGAGGCTGCCCCCAAACGCTCCCTTCCCTCCCTCTGCCCTTGCGCCCTGCTGCAAAAATGGGGACAGAAAAGGGTTTTTTAAAAAGAAGACAGGAGGCATGTTCCTGCGGTGGGGAGTAAGACTTCACGCTCAAAAGCAGCGATTCAAAGGAGAGCGGTTTGCCTCAGCGTTTTTTTTTTAAGTGGAGAATCAGCCATAGATGTATGAACTGCACGGTTATCTGCATTGTCCTGCCCATTCATCAACTCAAGCCTCACCAAGATGGTAAACCTATGTCTAGACTAGATCATGCAAATAGGGTTTAAAATAATTGAATAATTAGTATAATAAATATGAAGAAATGTATATATTATCTCAGTGCTGCTTTCTGTACAGCTTATCCACTTGTGACAACCTGCAGTTCTCATACCAGTTGCATTCACTGCATACTAGTAATTATGAATCTATCATCAGAAAGCCGTTTTCAGTATTATAATTAGAAATGCAGAGGAATTGATTTCTAGGCAATGTTACATATGAGCAGTATTTACAGACACCTAACCTGAAAATAGCTTTCTGTTTTTGCAAGATATTCATTTATATGCACTGTTTATTGAAAGATTATGAAATTGCAAAAGGTTAAGGTTTGGAAGAAAGTTTCATCTTGGAGCTAATTACATCCTTCTTATTCTCTTATAATGAGAACAAATGAACAAATACAGGAAAAAAGAGAATGTAAGTAGGGCTGCCAACTTCCAGGTGGGGTTTAGCATTCTCCTGGAAGTACAACTTAGCTCCAGATTACAGAGGCCCTTTCCACACAACTTAAAAAAATGTGTTGAGGAAAGAAATAAAACATTTCCTCAGATGAGTTCCACACAGCTTTTAGCCAAAAACATGTTTGAAAACATTTTATTTCTGCCTCAAGCCGTTTTATTTTGGATATGGTAAACTAGCCATCTTTTTCCCCAAAACATTTTCTAAACTTTTACTGCTTGCTGTGTGGAGATCAGCAAACATTTTCTTCCACTTCAGTGATCTCTGTGCTGTCTGCCATTTACTGAAGTTTCCTATGGACCTTTTCTCATCTGGCATCATGGCTGCCTGCCATTTCCATCATTGCTGTGTACTAATGAATTCATTTTTATCTGTCAATTACATGAACATGCTGTTTTTTCTTTCTAATTTTTGTGTGTGTGAGGTAGATTTGATTCTACGTAGACATGACATTCAAAATGGCAAGGCTGTGCAGTTTTTGAGTTGCCATAGCTTTGAAGATATGTGTGTGTGTTTTTAAAAATGTTTTCAACTGAAATGCTTAATTTTTCTGGGTTATGTGGACAAAACCCACAAAAATGATTGTTTTCAGAACATTTCCAAGATGTTCAGCAAACTTTGTAAATGCTTTGTGCGGAACAAGCCAGAGATCATTTCCCCTGGAAGAAATGGCAGCTACACAGCACAGAACCTGTGGCATCATACTCCTGCTGTACTTTCTCCTCTCCACAGATTTCACCCTAATAATGCACCACCTCCAAATATCCAGGAATTTCCCAAGCCAGAGTTGGCAAACTGGATGCAAATCAACCAGGCCTTCTCTCTCTCTCCTTTCTGCAGGATAGCCAGCTCCTAATAGTTTGAGAGGTAAGGGGCCAGGGGCCAATAAGCCTGTCATGCATACAGAAGGAGTCTTGTTCTCTTTTCCTCCACTATTACAGAATGGTTGTCCATTGACAGAATCTGAGAGAGATGTATATTTCATGGGCACACCCAGCTTCCTGACTCCTTCTGAACTGCTTGTTTCCATCTAACAACTGGTAGTATAAGAGAATTTCAGACTGCTCCCTAGACATAAGCACAGCTTTCCTGCATGCTCCTGCAACAGTCTTTTGGGGCATTTAAAGATTTGAATATATGGGTCAGACTTGATACCACATTTTCCCGAAATGAAATGAGGCAAATAAATTTTAGAATAAAATGGATGGCATAAAAGAAATGTAGATAGGGCAAATTCACAACTAAGCACTAGACCCAACAGAACATTTATTGCACCCAGATAAAGCTACCGTACAGACTTATCTTTGTAAACACATTGGGGGAGGGATTTCAGTGTAAGGGGGAATTAAAGGGTGAATGTAAATTATACTTTGCCAATCTGATGACAAGAGAAGGAAAGGTGCAATGTAGTCTAAGGTTCTTTGAAGAAGGGAAAGACAATTATTGAGGACAGCAGAGTCTGTTCCTAAGGGTACCTGGATCCATTGCTAGGTCAAAGAGCCCCTTTTACATTATTGATCCTGTGGATCACAGGGATTTGAATTTAACTGGAACAACCCAGTTTTTTTAGGGTAAGAGGAATCTGGCCCTGACCTGGATGACCCAAACTAGCCCAATCTTGTCAGATCATGGAAGCTAAGCAGGGTTGGTGCTGGTTAGTATTTGGGTGGGAGATCACCAAGGAAGTCCAGTGTTATTAGAAATAGGCAGGCAATGGCAAACCACCCCTGTTCATCTCTTGCTCTGAAAACTCGACAGGGTTGCCCTAAGTCAGTTGTCGCATGATTACTTGATTGCACTTTCCACCAGTAAGGGGAATTCGACAGAGTTGAAACAAAGGACTAGCCAGTATTTGCAGCACTTTCTGTTTTCATTAGTTTGATATAATGTTCAAAATAAGAGGTTATGTATCTTTCTCCCCATATCTTTCACTGCAGAGGATGTGGAATCTCCCTTTGCATATGTGAGAGAAGATGTAAAAAGCAGGAAGCAGAACTCACTTCTTTTTCTCAGTTTTCATGCTTCTTAGAAAATCCGAAGTAGCTTTCTGCCTTGTATTATGTCGGCAGCTATTTCACACACACTTTTATCTTGCTGGAAGCCATTTTGTTCTTCTTCCAGCAGGATGCTTTATCCTTATAAAGTCTCTGCAAGCGTTTCTTTTTTGTATCACTTATCACTGAATCTATCAGTAACTCATAAAAATGTACTCAGTGCTTTGGGATGTTTGAGATAAAGGGCTTTGTGTTTCTTGTTAGATTGGAGTCTAGTATGTCATCTTTCCGATTACATTTTCAATGTCCAGGGATGAGCTAAAGCACAGAGTTCCTAGACATCTAATAAATCTTTTACATTGTGAAGGCTGTGATGTATTAGATATCCTTTTGAAATGTTTTTCAAATTGTTCCTTTCCAGCAGTGGGAACATAGATAGACAATGCCAGTTGGATCAAACTACTGGCAGTCATCTCAAATAAAGCCATCCATCCAGTAACAGCATGATACCTTCAATCAGCTGCATAATTTCATATGTAGAGCTGACATAGCAACATGGACTGTTGCAATGAGGGGATATGTCTTACAGAATGCCTGTGTTCTGATTTATTTTCATACCCTTTCAACCAGGGCATCCACAGATTTCTGACACTGTCAGACCATACTTTTGAAGGGACGTCTGCAGGAAAACTCAGTCTGCTCTAAGAACTGGCATCAGTGAGTAAGCAGGTAGCATCTGTCATTCTGTTAGCATGCAGAACTGTTGATGAAACCAGGTGCTGGATTTGTATAGACACCAGAAACCACTGTTATGAGCTCCTTACAGCAGAGAGCAAAGGGTATTTAGAAATGTCTTGGCTTCACTAGATGTTTGGAGGTTGTGGGGAAATGTTACTCTCTACAGTTGCTGAAAAGGACCTCCCAATGCCCATAACCTGAAACATGCAACATCAGAAAATTGATGTTTTCATTTTCAGTTAACAAAGGATACTTAGCACAGCAGAACCATTTCCAAGGGGAGCTGGTACAGTGCTCTGCCATTGCACTTTTGAAATAGTCACTTAAAAGCTTAATTTCATGCTTCCCATTCCTGTTCGTTCACAAAAATACAAGATAAGCCCACAGGAGGAGATAACTACATACAAGCTTTCCACATGTTAGATTTTAAAACAACATCAGCACCCTCCTACCCCCCACAGCTTAAAACCCCGAGTCAGCTGCAAAATTTAAGTTTCTGTTTCCTTCACTGGCAATATTCCAGTTCCAAACTTTTTCCTTCCAGCCTTTACTTAAGAAGATTGGATATGATGAAGCTACGACATCTTCTAGCCATTAACATCTATTGAAGAAGCATCTTTAGCCATTAAAGTTTTCACTTGATAGTAATTACAATATTTTCCCCTAACACACCAGTGCACACATTTTCACATTTGCAAATGTTACATCTCACTTGGCAAATACTAATGTTTTCCATATTCAGTACACACTGAGTAAGTTACAAGATCCATTTCTCACATTAGCTAATTTTAATAGGTTCCATGGGCAAGCTAGCTCTACCATTAGGTAAAAATTCCATATATATTATGAACTTGTAGAAAGAACATAGAAAGTATATACTAAATAGACGTGGTTTAGAAACTAATAAAAAATCTGGTTGCACTGGAATTTTCCCATGACAGGCATTACTGAGATATACTATGGAAATTAATATCTTAAACATACAATTGATCCACAGGAAGTCTAGAAGTTCCCAGTTCCACCATTCCTTAGTCAAATATAGACAGCCTTGTAGCAGGGCATGGTGGACCAAGGAGGCATGTCATGTGGGAACAATTACTCCATTTTTTTTCTAACTAGCCACATGCAAGGCTGCCTATCCAGAAGCGAGTGGGAGTGCTTTAGCACCAAATCTGTAATGGGAAAGCTCTATGGCAGTGGTGGCGAACCTATGGCACGGGTGCCAGAGGTGGCACTCAGAGCCTTCTCTGTGGGCACACACAGAGTCACCCCCACCCCCCACACACATTTAGGCTGGCCTGGGCCACTGGGCTTGATTATTAGCATTAAACCTAAGACCTAATTTTGGGGAAGCAGTGTAGGTAACCCTGTTAAGTGCTGTTAAACCCCACAGATTTTCATGTGAAGAACCAAAGTTTGATCCTTTACCTGAGAGTAAGCTCAGTTGCTGGCAATGGGGCTTGCTTCTGAGTAAACCCTCCTAGGGTCATGATTCACCCGTTGGAAGAGTTGCACGGTTTCTTCAAAGCAAAGCCACCGACAACCACCAAGCTTGCTCCCGAGTAACGCATGCCTCTGATCCAACCGTTTTTTTTAAACAAAAACATCAGTATTCAGGTTAAATAGCCGTGTTGGCACTTTGCAATAAATAAGTGGGTTTTGGGTGGCAGTTTGGGCACGCAGTCTCGAAAAGGTTCGCCAAAACTGCTCTATGGCGACAATGTATAAGATGGCACAATTCACAATGATCTGCTATGCTCTTCTACCATACATGTGATCAACATATGCTTGTTGGAACTGGACAGGCTGAATGCATCTGATCGTTATGAAAAATCTGGAGTAGCCTTAAAAGCAGGTTTGGTGGACTCATTTTAAAAAAAATCTGGAGGTTTGAGATAGGTAACAAGGTTTAAAACAATGCATATTTTAAAACGTTAAACAACAGAACATTGAACTAAAAATCAACCACAGTCTCCCAGACTATTTTTCCCTGAATAAAATGGGTTTGCAAATGTAATGTTTGGAGATGTCCTCACCTTCATCTGGAAAGGTAAGGGGGAAAGTACAAATGATGAAATCAAGATTACCTTGCCTAGTAACTTTGGAAGTAATTAAGAGCAGTTTTATAAGTACAAGAACCCGCTGTGCAATAGACTAGTAAAACAGGATTTGAGTCTTCTGATGTGCACAGATGCTTGTAACAGATGGCTGCACAGCTGGCAGAATATATGCCAGAGCAGAGTTAATATTTTTTCCAGTGGGTTTTTCCTCCAAATGCTGGTTTTCCTCTTGTATCTCCTGTTTTCAAACTGTTCTTGGCTTTGTCACATCCAGCTCTAGAGTGCATATAAATAAAGTCAGAGATGAGCAACTCAATTATCTTCTTAGAGTCATCTTAGAGCTGGTCAAGATATACTTTCTTCACAGAGACTGGCACCGCCACATCCCACAAAATATTGTAGGTACCTAGGGTCACCAATCCCCAAGTGGAGCCTGAGGAACTCCTGTAATTATAACTGATTTCCAGCCTACAGAGATCAGTTCCTCTGAAGAAAATAGCTGCTTTGGATAGTGGACTTTATGGTATTACACTCTGCTGAGGTCCCTCCCAGGTTCTATCTTGAAATCTTTAGGAATTTCCTAACACAGAGTTGGGAACCCTAGCCACCACTTGATTATATTGTCAAACAAATTTCACTGCATGAATAAGGGCCATCATTTGGTTAACCTCTCTGCCAACAAGGTTTATCATCAGGGTGGAAAAAGCAGTCCCTACACCCATGTCAACATGGCCAAAGATCATGGACTGATTTGCAGCTCATAATAAGGACACTCTCCTCATGCCCTATTGTTGAAACCAGGAGATAGCATGCTTAAAATCAGCCATTTTAAATAGTTCCAACTCATGGGGATTTGGGAGCATTTCTTGCTGAACCATATGGGAGAAATTCTCGGTAGCAAAAGCATGCTTCATACGTCATTGCCAGATAAAAAAATTTCACTCATCCAACTAAGGGGGAACAGGTAGAGAGGGACTGCTGCTTGCCAGGGCATATTGGTTTGGAGTTTGTACTGCAGTCACGTTGCTGAAACAGTCCTCACTGGGTTAGAGGTGCTGAATACGGCTTCTTCATCTGACATCTTGCTTCTTTAGGAGCTTTCTTTATATAAACAACTGACTTTGCATCAAAGAGAAAAGTATATGCAGTGGAAACTTCTGTGTCCTTAACCTTTTGTTATATTGGGGGAGGGGGAGGGAGAGCGTACGCTAAAAGTTTAAAAAAACACAAAATGATCAAATATGCACTTGTCGCTTTAAACCACTGATCCCCTTGGTGGCTGTTACAAGGCAATCTTGGCTTTCCGGGCTATGTTTCTGTGAGTAAAAAGACAGGGGTAGAGGGCAGGGTCATTTCCAGGGCTTTTTTGGTGAGGGAGAGGACTTATTGGGGACAGGTAAAATTGCCAGCCTCCAGGTGGTGGCTAGACATCACCCATAATTACAACTTGTAAAGAAATGGCTCCCACCCCTTTCTTCCCCTCTTCAAGCAGGTATTATAGATTTAAAGGACTTAAACATTACAGAGGCACATCAGGAAGAGCTATCTGACCTTGAGGAGAAAGATATCTTAACCCAGACTGACCCTGAGAGGGGGATGGGGCCTGGGAAACTGATAAACTGAGGGGTGGGGCCTGGGAACTGCTGGGAACAAAGGGGCAAGCTCTCTTCTGGGTCACTGAAGGGAATAGACCTCTTGCCTGGGCTCTGAAGAGAGCAGCCATTTTTGGACTATGTGCTCACCTTGGAAGCTGTCTTGGCCTTCCAAGTAATGGGAACTCTGTGAGAATTGTAACCTTCTAAGCTTAAGAGCTTATCCTCTTGTAACAGCTGCAAGAGGATGTTTAGATTAAGGGATGGAGGATTTGTGTTTATATCTCATTTGTTTTGGAAACCCTTGCTTGATCTGGTGCAGTGCTAAAAACATACTTGCAACTATTTTATTTTTAATAAATACTTTTGAACCTTAGATGTGGGGAACAGTTCTCTGAACCACCTAGGCCTCTGCCGTTATGGATGTGCTATTGGAATTGGAGAGCACCAGGAGGAAGGCTGGCAATTGGCAAGTAGCCCTGTGGAACCCAGGAGAAGGTAACCAGGAGAAACCGAGGCTGGGCCTCAGGGTTGGAAAGGAAGCTGGCGAGTCCTGACCCTTCCCAGCAGGCAGTTCCTCAAATGATCAGGTGGTGGCAGCAGTTTACCCAGAGAGAGAAAGCAGGCCCTTGCCAGGAAAAGGTGGCAACCCCTGGGAGAGACTTGGGGTGAAATAGGGCCTGCCAGGCAAAGCAAGCCCGTTCTGCCACACAACTGTTCTCCAGGCAACAAACCAGCTCACCAGGAGAAAATGACTGCTTTGAAAGGTAAATTCTGTGGCACTGTACTCCATTGAAGTCCCTTTCCTCCTCAAACACTGACCTCCTCAGGCTCCAGCCCCACAATATCCAGGTATTTCCAAGCCTGGAGCTGGCAACCCTGGGGACACTCCTGACTAGGATTTTCAGCTTCTGATTGGAAAATTCATGAAGATTTTGGGATGGATTCTGGGGAGAGGAGGGGCCTCAGCTGGATATAATTCATAGAGTCCATTCTCCAAAGAAGCCATCTTCTCTGGGGAAACAGTTTTATGTAATCTGTAGATCAATTGTAATTCCAGAAGATCTCCAGGCTCCCCTTGGAAGTTGACACCTCAGGCATGACCACAGCCACTGGGTGACTTGACCTCACTTGTATTAAATACTCCTGAGTATATATCCTTGCTTAAGAGCAAAACAAATATCTTGCTGGCTTACATCAAGGTCCATCAAGCCCAGCATTCTTTTCAGGAGTCTTAGCACCTAACAGGAAGTGAATGGTCTACCAAAAATTAGTCCACCAGAGACCATGGTCTAGCTTCTACCCACTCCCCCTGTTGTATGGAATAAGGGCTGTTCTCTGAAGCAGGATGTATGAGGCAACCACAGGTGAATTCTGTCCTAAATCCCAACAATGTCCAGCTCATGGCACTGAAACGTAAACTGAAGTTAAAAACAGCCAATGCACATAACAGAGACTAGAAAATATAATACTTAATGTAATTTCTAGTAGTAGGTTTTCCCCCTCAAGCACTAGTCCACATAAATAATATTATAATTAATAATCGTATTTCATTTGTTCTCTAACATCAGTTATTATTTGTTGGAAGAGATAGATTTGGTGCTGTCTCTTAACCTCAGACTTTTGAGAGGGACTTGACTAGAATCAGAGAGATAGAAAAGCCAAGCTACTGGGCATCCTGTCTCTACTGCTCTGACACTATCCTTTTGATGTGTAGACTGAGGCCCCCTTCGCACAGGCCAATAAACATGAGTGTAGGATGCGAAATAACCAATTTTGGGGGGGACTTCACACAGATCCCGCCCCAAAATGAGTCTGCCCCATGTTATTTCTTCCAACCCAGGTTTTTTGAAAATTGCTAAACTCAAGCAATTCTTTTCAAAAATCCTGGGATGCAGCTGCTTGCAAGCGAACAGCCAGGCAGGAGGAGCTTTATTTGCTTGCCTTTTCCTTTTTTAGCATCTACATAACTATGCATCTACATAGCTCCGCAGGTGCAGATGGTCATATCGTGGGACATCGGCATGGCTGTGGGGGTTCATTTGTGCATACCTGTGTAGCTACGCATGTGTGGAAAGTGATTTTTTTAAAAAAATAGACGCATCTCCGTGCAAAAGCATGACAACAACCCAGGCAATTTCCATGGGCTTCAATCGCTGCCTACCCAGATGCATGTGAACGCAAAAACAGGAACACAGGTTCCTTTATTCCAACTGCAACCTGTTATATATTTGCTGTGTGGAAGGGGGCCTGAGACTATCAGGGGAGCATCCTTCTGCCTTTTCATACCTCCACTTGCACACATAATTTTCTCACATCGTGAAACCATGAGGGTAGGCTGCAGGTCCTGTATCTCCATCCTAGTTAGACTAGATTAAGAAACTATATTTACTCTATCCTATCCACAAATAGAGTTCCTACAATAAATTACTACATTCATTTGAATAGGAAAAAAGGCTCTCACTTTGTACCTGGCGCACACAGAGATTGGATGGGCTCGGCTGCACACAATAGCCTTGTGCATGCTGCTAAATTATCACATATAGAATCTAACCAGGTGAGTGGCCCAGATTCTGAATATTCTAACAATTATTATTATTATTTCAGTTAA
This sequence comes from Sphaerodactylus townsendi, assembly GCF_021028975.2. NCBI lineage: Eukaryota > Metazoa > Chordata > Lepidosauria > Squamata > Sphaerodactylidae > Sphaerodactylus > Sphaerodactylus townsendi. Next base: position 87,228,114 of record NC_059427.1, read on the forward strand.
TAAAAACCTATGTTTTAAAATTACTTTAGATATCAAGAAACATCTGGGACTGAAAATGCAAAAATATCTTCAGGTAAAGCAAGGAGAAGTTCTACAGGTGATAATATTCATTTGTTTCTCTCACTGAAATGTGGCCCATATAAATGTCAAGGAAGAAAGGAGGTTTTGATCTAATCTCTCCATGAGAATGATCACGTTGTCTTCTAGGGCCACATGTGTTTTCATTATGCTGCAGAAGTTTGAGGAAGTGTTCTTCATAAAACATGAAATTACTACAATTGACAACATAAAAACCAAATTTACTAGGCACGTGTATTATTGGTTTCTTTTTAACATTTTTATGAGGAGCTTCTGTTTGTCACTATAAATGTCTACCTGGAGTACAAAGGTAGATAATATGCAATTGAATATTAATTTGCACATAAAAGCAATAATGTTAAAACATCCTACAGAACAACAGTATCTGCCTGATCCAGCAGGAAAATGCATGTGGAATCATACTTCCATATGCAGATACCTAAAAAGATCAGAACTTACTTTTGTAAGTAATGTTGAATGAAGTAATCCCACGTATAATCCATTTTGGCTATTTTTGTGTTCTTCACCAGATGAAGGCTGCTTTTACTATGACTGGACAGATAACCCATACTAGCAGCTCTGACAGTTTATACCACTTTGGGGGCATGGGGACTGATTCCAGACCATTTTTATGCACGCCCAGGCTAGCCTGATCTCTTACAAGTTTGGAAGATCTTGGAAGTTAAGATAGGTTGGCTCTGGGTAGCGTTTGGATGGGAGACCACCACAGAATACCAGGGTTACTAAGCAGAAGGCAGAAAATGGCAAATCACCTCTGAACTTCTCTCGCCTTGAAATCCCTGCACACACATACGCAGAAAGCCGCTGTGAAAGACACTGAAACCACCCTTTCAGCAAGAACTGTTTCAGGTACAACTGTGATGATACAATATGCCCTGCACATCAGCATTTTTGGATTGGGAATCATCTAAAAAAATTCAGCAAGGGATTCCAATTCAAAAATTAAGTATGCTGTCCAATCTTTAAAACTTGGGGCATCCCATGTTATGATAAAATACAGTCTACATAATTCTGCTGATGGACCAGACCATGTAGTTAATAAAATTTAGAGTGCTGTCCTAAACAGATTTGCATCCTTTTAAGCCCAATGGATTTAAAATAGTATAACTCTGCTTAGATTGACTTTGCTTGGAACCACTGACAATCTGCCTGTATAAAGAAGAGCCCATCCAAACAGACGGAGGAGAGAAAGGAATTGTTTTTCACTGACAACAGAATGCCTAACTCCAAACTATTTACCTGGGGAAGCCAAAACCAAACCTGGCTGGATGATTTGAATTCACAATGATGTGCAGCATAAAAATGAACTTGTTCCATTACACTTTAAAATAGTCAGCTGACATATGTCAGAAAGTGTCAATAATTTTGCTTTATGGGCATCATTTTTCAAATATTGCTGAGCCTAGAATCAGATACTACAGATGTCTGTTTTGAATTTATTTTACTACTAAAAAGCCACAGAACAGCCAAGACTAACTGCTCACTATTAAAAAAGACATTTTTCAAATGGTTCTTTTCGTAACATTATATGCTAGTCCACTACATCATAAAGGGTGTCACAGCTGTAATATTCATAAAGCTGTAATATTCAGAACCAAGTATTACAACCATTTTTCTTTTGGATGGGACGCTAAATTCCATCCATGATGGTTTTGTACCAATTGCATTCAATGGGAGATATCTGTGGAGCTCTGGAGGGGCTGTTTTTCAAGCTATAGGCACCAAATTGTCAGCACAACTACTGGTAACTCTCCTCAGATGAACCCCCAAGTTTGGTGTCATTGGGTTGGCAAGTCCAATTCTATGGGTACCCAAGTTTTCCTCCATTTGGGCCAATGCCTCCCATCTAAGAAACAACACAAGCCCAATCGAACCATGGCAGAAGCCAGTCCAGCAGAACCACAAACAACACATAATGAAGTCTAACAGAAACAATGGTCTATTACTCAGTGAACACTTACTTGGGCTGATGGGGCTGAAGAACAGTCTCCTTGCGTTTCTCTGTTTACACGCGAGGAGGCAGCCCAGTCCTACCAAGCAGCTAGTCTCAATGGGCCTCTGTTTCCTGGTTCTCTTAACTCCACCCCTCTTAAAGTCACATATCTCATAAAACTCAGTAATCCCAATACTACAGAGCTGATATTCTCCCCCTGCCCCCGCTTCCCCTCCACACTTTTTCTTTCTCTGTCTCTCTTCCAGCTTCTCTCTCATGGCTGCTGCAGGAGAGAGGCTTGTTTTTAAAAAGAGGCTTGTCTGGAAAATGTTTTAAAGAGACATCCTGATCACCAGGGAGGGCAAAAGCAAAGCAGGGGAGGTGGGCTGGAGCCAGAAACAGAACCTGCTTGTTCTATTCCTCGCAAAAGCCAACTCTGTTATACTGATTCACTGATATATCAAAATAAGCATTAGAGAAACAGGAAAGAGCCGACAACATGCAGCGGGGCAAGGGGGACAGCATGGATGGCAGGGTGAGGAATGGGAAGGGTGGATCTAGACCAGGGGTAGGGAACCTGCGGCTCTCCAGATGTTCAGGAACTACAATTCCCATCAGCCCCTACCAGCATGGCCAATTGGCCATGCTGACAGAGGCTGATGGGAATTGTAGTTCCTGAACATCCGAGAGTCAGCAGGTCTCTGCACCCCGATTCAGACAAACGCTGTTGGGGAGGGAAGAGGTCCAGGCAGGGACATAGGTATAGATTTTTAATGGGGGGGCTTGGGGCAGGGCCAAGCCCCCACTCACCCCTGGGGGCGTGGCCCCGCCTCCCCAAGCCCTGCCTCTGGCCTCAGTGCTTATAAAAGCAGCTCTCTGAGGCCGTGGGGTGGCAGGACTCCCCTGCCCCCCACCAGCTGGGCTCCCAGCCAGTAGTCCCCCCCCAGCCTCCCCTCCAGGCAGATGGTGAAGCACCGGAAAATTGAGTCTGGCGCAAAATATGAGTTTTGAGGGGGGGTCCATGGGCAGCCGCTGTAATGCTGGAATCCACCCCCAACAGCATCATTTTCAATGGTGTTTAAACTAGGGAGCCTAGATTCTCCTTTTAAATTCATTCCAAGGGAGAGTAAACTTGGGGTTCCAAGTTATAACAAAATTTTAAAGTGATGCTGTTTTGGGGTGGATTATCCCCCATCCTTAAACTGCATCACTTTCAATATTTAAACTGGGGACCTCAGATTCTCCCTTTAAATCCATGCCGAAGGGAGTGGGTTTAAAAGGGAAATTTGGGGAAATTTGGGGGGTGCCTGCTGTCAGGGGTGCAATTGTTAAGCTAGCAGCACTAAACTTTCATATCTTTAGAGATTCACTAAGCTCTGCGAAGTTTGGTTCAGTGCCATGGACCCTCAAATGTGTAGCCCCCATCTCCTTTTAGCTCCCATTGGAAACAATGGGGGATGGGGACACCCCCTTTGGAAGTCCATAACTTTGGACCCCCTGAACCAAACCTCACCAAACCTGGGAGGTATCATCAGGAAAGTCTCCCAACAAATCCCTGAAATTTTGGTGCTGCTAGCCTAAAAACTGGGGGGGGGCAGAGCTTCGGACATGTAATGGGGGGGTTGAACCCGAGAACCCCCCCCCCTTACCTACATCCTTGGTTCACGGGAAAGCTGTGCTCGCTGGAAAATCTCCCCACTCTGGCAGCAAGTGGTCTTGCCACAGGGAGACTAGAAAGAGCAAGGCTTGAGGAAAGACATCCATATAAGAAATATTCCTGTGACATTTGCCCCCATCACATAGCAGATGCCTTGTGCGTAATCAGCCAATGTAAAAAAAAAAACCCACAGAAACAAAAGAATATCAAAACATGGGGCCGCTCTCCACTCACCATAAGCCGCAGGGTCACCTCTTTATAAGACACGGATCCTGGACGCCCTCTACATCGCCAGTGGGCTACCCGCGCGAGGCTGCCAAGAATTTGTCAGCTTCCCACCTCCTTGGCGCTGGCCAACTTAGGTCCCTAGTAAAAACAGCAACATTTTTTTCAAAACCCCACGGGTGCCGCGGGATGGTGGAACCTCGCTGATTTGCGCGGCTGATTCGGCCAGATGCAGCTTTCCCGGCCAATCAGGAAACAGGAACCGCATTTTGTTAAGGCAGGGTGTCCCCAGCAGAAAAGTGCACGGCGATGACGAGACATGAGTCGACATCCCCGCTTCATGGCACGCTCAGGGAAATTGGTGACATGTGCACACCATCGCGCCAACGCTGCTCTTTACTCGCCGAAAGGCCCGACTGAAGCAAGCTGCTGCAAGGCAAGCGACCGGCTTATTTAATACTGACGCCAGCATGCCATCGCCTCAAAACAATGCCTCTAGCCTACCAAACTTCTCATCTCAGCTAATAATGGAGAGGCTCCGGCCGTCGTCAACCTCCACATGAACGCGACGCGACACCGGTGCCAGCCAACCAGAACTGATTGCAACGGGAGTCTTGCTGTAGAACCCCGGCCATTTTCGAAAGGCCATGGGGAAACAAATGTCTCCTCGCGGGTCAAAAGCCTAAGGCTTTCACGCGGGGTCGCTGCAGGGTTGCACACAAAAGAGGTAAGTGGGGAGTGGCCCATGGAGAGCCAATCCAACATGCAGATGCCCAGCAAAACCCAGGCATGCTAGCAATGAAGATATCCTCATTTTCCCAAGAAAGGAAGGCTGCAAAAAGCGAGAGGGAGGATGTTCCGAGTGCACCTTGATCCTCTTCTCTCTTCAGTCCTCCCACCTCTCCAAAAAGAATGCCAGGCAGAAATATATATTTAGTTAGCTTCATCATTTGTGACATTCCTGTGAGTTCTGATGGTTTCTGTTTAACACACGCCACCCGGGAAAAGCCAGAACGGTGCTGCTGCAAAGCAGCAATGCGTCCTGTGCGAACAGTCTCCCAGGGACAGCATTTTTGCCGTCCCTGGGACACTGTATATGGCCCGTGCAGAAAGGGCCAATGTGTCGTTACTATGGAGTTTCTTATCTTTTGTTAAACCCAACAAGAAAGTCTCAGACTTAATTTCTATTTTATGCTTAAATACTTTCTCCATTATTGCAATCCCATCCATCTAGAATTTGTTTATTATGGGGCGTTCCCACCACATATGAAGGAATGATCCAACCTTTTTTAAAATATATTTTCAGCATAAATTTGAATTACTACTTTTATTGTAGACAACCTCAATGGGGTATAATACGGAAGGAAGGAAGGAAGGAAGGAAGGAAGGAAGGAAGGAAGGAAGGAAGGAAGGAAGGAAGGAAGGAAGGAAGGAAGGAAGGAAGGAAGGAAGGAAGGAAGGAAGGAAGGAAGGAAGGAAGGAAGGAAGGAAGAAAGAAAGAAAGAAAGAAAGAAAGAAAGAAAGAAAGAAAGAAAGAAAGAAAGAAAGAAAGAAAGAAAGAAAGAAAGAAAGAAAGAAAGAAAGAAAGGGCATAATATCTTATAGGTACATATACTGGTAAATCTATTGATCGTTGGGAAAGTATTAAAGCAAACACAGGACCACTTTACCACAGATTCAGCCATTGCCATATACCTACCAACCTTCAACCATACAAAGCAACTATTCATATGTAACCTTACTCTACAGGTAATAGCTAAGATGCAAAATGTGTTATATGTTCCCACTGACAGCACCAAGGAGGAAGGGAATTCTACATGATTACAAGGCCTTTGCCCTTCCTTGCAACCAAGAGGAGAAACACCCTGATGCTCGCACAGAATGACTTTGCAACTCTTAGAGTTTCCCACTTAACAGTTACCACATGGCCTCCAGATCAAATTGCAGGATATGATATACACAGATACATTAGCAAACCAGCCAAATTATGTTTAGATTTCCCAAGATATGAACAATCTCTAAAGAATCCTAGCTGTGGTAATGTCCATGGGAGCTTTGTTATTAACCTCTGGCTTTACTATGTTAAGAGTGAGAAAGACAAAATGGAGAGAGAAAATTTTTAACATTACTTTTATTTAGAATGGCTGCTTCTTGACCGAAGGGATTGCAAAGATTGCCAAGACTTCTCGTTTGCCTCTTTCAGCAGGGTATTCAAAGTAGCAACAATTTCATAATAGAGTTCTTGCAGCCTGTTAAGACGACAATGAGCAAAAATATTCAAAGTCATTGGACTGTGCTATAACAGAGTGGAAAACACCCTTTCTCTCATTTCTCTGTACCTACCTAACCTTCTGCTTTCATTGGGAAAAAACTCATTTGGGTACTTTCATGTTTTTGTGTATAGTAGGTAGTTTGGCCACAGACATATAATGACAAAATACTTTCAAAAATTCCAGATACTTTCACATAGAAATCAGTTTCAATCAATATAGCTATAGTCAGCATGGCTCCATCTGTGACTACTTAAATCATTGGATTGGGGCCACAGATCCAGAAAACAGATAATTCTTCACACTTGGGGGACCACCAGCTTTGCAGAAAAGAATCTGTGAAGGAAGTTTGGTGGGGATAAAATTCCCCCCAAACACAATAATGCTCTCCACTCTTGCACAGAAAATGTGCCTCTGTTAGCTTGCCTCATCTACTCTACCCGCAGGAGAGGCAGCAGATGGAGGGCAGGCTGTGTCTGCCAGTTGGAGGAGGAGTGGGAAATGTTGCTGTCCCCACTGCCTGAGCTTGGCAGGCAAAGACTGAAGGTGGAGAAAATGAGCAAACAACATTAGAAATTTCCACATAGGTTAGTGAGGAAGGGATATGTTCACATATTTTCAAAAAACAATGACAAAAACAATGCTTTTTTTGGTCAGTGTAACTGTGGAGGAGATTGAACATCTTGCAGTGGTCAAACTCTTACAAATAGAATCTTCTTAACCTGAAATAAGAATAATTTACTTCACTTATACCTTGCCTTCAAACCCAAAATGAGCTACATTCTTCCTCTCTCTTCCATTTCATTATAATAATAATATTATTACTAGCGGGGCCTGGCCATGCGTTGCTGTGGCTTATTGTGGTGAAATGGGGAAGGAACAGTAGCAGCAAATTAATTGCAGAGGCCAGCAGTACGTGCTCATGCAAACACGAAGCCTGATACTGTGCAATGTCAATGATGTGTGTGTCCACATTCCTGGGGGGGGGGGGGATGGAAAGTCACCCCTCCCACACATCTAGGCTGGCTGGTCATGATCCTTTACCTGGGAGTAAGTTTGGTTGGTGGCAATGGGTGGCGCTTCTGAGGAAACCCTCTGAGGGGCGCGACGCAGCCATTCAAAGCATGTCACATGTCACATTTGAGTACATCTCAATGTGAAAAATACAGGAATTAGAGTGTTAATAACTTGATAGGCATTCATGTGAGCATGAGCTCATTCTTATCCTGTTGGTTTAAGAAGAGTTACCTACTTAAAAACCGTGGCATCCTGACGATCTAGAGATGTCAAATACAGATCGATGAATGGTATAGTGGCACAAAATTCTTCTAGGATCATTGGATCTGTATGATACAGTGTTTTTTTAAAGTCTTCTACAAATTCATTGAAGGTTTTATATTCACTCGATTTCTGATGTGGAAAAACACACAGTTTAAAAACCACTAAAGCGAGGCTATATTTGGCTCCTCGGGACTATACCCAGTTACTTCCACCTCTGGTAAATGGACATTGCTGCTGTGGACCTAAATTCTTCATTTAACTGTTAATGTTATAAAGAGTGCTAGACAGCCATTGTAGGATTTACTTGTTTGTTTACTTATGCAAAATATCTTAAACTTTCTTGGCCTAATGATTTTGAGGTGTCTTCAGTTTAAAATTTAAATTTAACACTATTAAATCACATCTATCAGTTGTTCTTTAAAGGCATTAATTCATCAACAAGGAAAAACAAATTAGTTGCTAAAATAATCCAAAGGCAGTTTTAAAAAAAATCAAAAAAAGTTTTGGTGAACAAGGTTTTAGCCCAGGGGTCCCTAAACTTTTTAAACAGGGGGCCAGTTCACTGTCCCTCAGACTGTTGGAGGGCCAGACTAAAAAAAACTATGAACAAATTCCTATGCACAAATGATTGTAAAATGTTTGATTTCACCTTTCAGCCTTTCTGTCATGGTCTATTTTTAGAACAGTGACCAAAGTATGTCAAGTACAGGGTGGGCGCCAAATATTGTTGGGGAGGCTGTGGAATACCTTCCCCTGTAAAAAAAAGCAGAACTTTCCCAATGAAGCATTCCATCTAACCCAGGATCAGGTATCTTCCTGGGTTCTTTCCTCCCTAGCAGCCAGCGAGCGATTCGCCAGCCTGGCTGATGCCAATGGGAGTGAGGCAGAACAAAAGCCTGAGAGCAACACATGGAGTAGCTGAGAGGGAAGGGCGGAGCAGGCGTTGCCACATGTAAGGTTTCCAACTCTGGGTCAGAAAATTCATGGAGATTTGGGGGTGCCATCATGTAATTGCAATCAACAGCTGTTGGGGCCAGTTCCTCCTCTCCCTCAAGCCCCCACTGCACATGAATGGAGCCATCGCCGCCATGCCTGGTGGGCCAGATAAATGCCTTCAGGGGGCCACATTTGGCCCCCGGGCCGTAGTTTGGGGACCCCTGTTTTAGCCTAACATCTAAATCTAAGATCAAGTGCCAGGCAAGTGCCTGAGTGCAGAGAGCTGACAATCTAAATGCTGTCAAAGAAGAGGCTGTATGTCAGGTGACTGCCCATCTCATTTCTAAATAGTTTCCTCAGAAGATCAGTTCTTGGAAAGGTTCATATTTGAAGCACTTCAAATCCTGTATTGTTGGAGACTTTAAAGGCCAAGTCCCTGGGTCTTATAAAACAGGTGAGATATGACCTTGATCATAAACACCTGTCAGCAGTCTTGCCACTACGTTTTGCAACTGAAGGCAGCTTCCAAAACATCTTCAAAGGCAGACTGTTCGTACAACATATTACAACAGTACAGTCTAGATGTAATCAGGCACTGAATGATTGTGATCAGATGCTCTCATGGAAAAGCTGCAAGTAGTATGCCAATCAAAGGTGGCCTAAGTCACTACATGCTATAATGGGGATTTGAGCCTCTACCTAAAACATGGGTGTAATAGCACCCCCAAGCTGCCAACTTGTTCTTTCAGTGAGAATACAACCCTGCTAGAATGGATTGCCTCCTGAATCTCTGATCAGCGGTATTATCAACTAGCTACACTCCAGTTATGTCAGCACTGAGTTTCAACTACAGCTGAAAAGGACGAACAGAGCTGAGTATTCCCAGCATATTGATGACACTGAACTCCAAAACCCTGAAGAATCTATCCCAGTAATTTCATATCAGATGGCCTAGATTTCTATCGGGCATATCGCTTCCTTAAAACTTTATAAAACTTCCCCACATGGAGGCCTTTAAAGATGTGACATGGATCTTAAAAACTGTTTACCATGCCTTATCTTTCTCAAGCAGCTTACTACCTCTCTGCATGTTTGCCAAATAGCTCGAAAGGGGATGGGCAAGCTCTAAGAAAAGGCCAACAGCATGCTACTTTGTACAATGGTATAAGTGTACTGTATGAGCTAGTGGTGAGTATGTGAAATTAGCCACAAAGTATAATAAATCACATATTATCAAATCACAGAGGGTGTGACATCCTCTCCATGATACTCTGCAAAACAAACACTTGAATACTCTCAAGATCATTTCAGTAATTCATCTGAACTCTCTAATGTAAAAATAGTATGTCAAATATACATATTGCCGGGCTCACAGAGTGAAGAATAGCTACCGGTAGCTAAAAGGAAACTTTGCTGGTTAATAGGACAACTGAACAACTTTTAAGTTTCCATTTCAAATTTAACATAAATCGATAGCTTAGTTTACTCTTACAGGTGTAAATATTTATAAATCTTGGTATAGGCAGTAGAATGAAATGTCAATGAGGGGTCAAATACCGAGATGTTAAGATGAACTTGCCACTTTGACAGCTTCTGAGGGATTATATTTTTTTACATCTAACAATAATAGTGCCTTTTAAATTAAAAAACTAGTACAATATGTAAAAGGCTAGATTGAAACCTTTCTCCTTTGTGTGTGTGTGGGAGGGGGGGGTCAGGAAATTGTGGTAGGATCAAAAACGTTGCTACCTGCTGTTTGCGGTGGTAGTGGCCACTCTACTACCTCAGAATTCTGCCATCTAATTCTGCTGCATGTAGAGACTTTCTAAGTGTTCAGCCATGAAAACATAATCAAAACAGAGAAAATCTAACCTGCTCACTGATTAATGCATTGATTTCTTCTTGTTGCCTTCTTAATATAGCCTGCTTCTTTGTATGAAGAGTAGCCCGCCTCTCTGCTTGAAGCTTCCTCTCATATTCTTCAGTTGTACCCTGTACCAGTGATGGGATTCAAATAATTTAACAACGGGTTCCGATGGTGGGATTTAAATAATTTAACCACTGGTTCTTTACAAGCACCGTTTTAACAACCGGTTCTGCCTAAGTGGTGCGAACCTGCTGAATCCCACCACTGCCTGTATCCAAGGTTGTGAAAGGGTCTTGAGGCAGAGATGCAACTTACTTGCTACACTTTTGGGAGAACTCTCAGCCCAGCAAGAACATCCAGCAACAACTGTGTTCTTTCTCTTTGAGCCTCCCCACCCTTGAACCATCTCCATACCAAATAGATAAAATAATAACTACCAGTAAATGTGGAGCCTGCATGATTATATAATCTATTCCTGGGCTAAAGCGGGAGATGGGTTCCAGATCAGACAGCTGCGAAATTCAAACACTGGAGTTTGCTTTTGTAAAGTCACGGCCTAGGACTCATCCAGGGCTGCTGTTGCTGCCTGGGAGTGGGGAGGGATGAGGATAGTCCCATGTGCTGGCTGCATGGTGCCCAGCAGACAGGGTCATTAAAGTTCAGGCCAGCACAGCTTCAGGCAGCTTGTGGGGGCAGAGACGGTGCTGCTGAGCCATTTAAGGCTGCACAAAGCAAGCCACTTCCTTCTGCAGGTCCTTTTCACCTGGCTCTTCCCGCCCATGCTCCCTTTTCTCTTGCATGTTTTTGTGAGTTCAGCTGTTCTGGGTGACTTAATTTTATATGGTTTCATTAGTCACAGCTTGATGGGTTGCACAAGGGAACTGAACACTTTTGGGGAGGAGGAGCCTACATGTCATCCTCCCATCATTGGAGGCCTCCAAAAGTGGGCTTGGAGGTGGAGCGAGCCTAGATACTGCATACTTAAGCAGGGGCTGCTAGCTGGCTTACACCCCCGGGCAGCAAAGGGAGATCCATTCAGAGACTTGTTCCCAAATGGCTCCCACAGACTTGCTGCTCCTGGTTTCTCCCAGCACTTGGGGAAGAGGGAAAGGTGTCACTGGGGAGCAGCAAGGGTGTGGCTGGATCTGCTTCCACAGTGGCTGGATCTGCTTCCTCAGCCAGCAAATCAATAATCATGCTATGGTCAGTTTTTTATTCCACAACCAGTTGTCCTGCATGGGCCCTCGACTCTCCTCTCCCCACCTCGGGAAGCAAATAACATTCCAGATTCATTCTGTACTCCCTGCTCATGTGAGGGGAAAGCTGAGGTTCTACCAATGCACCCAGTCAATGTCCATTTCATTTTCCCTACCTCCTTCCTATAAGTGGCTCAGTGAGGCACACATAGTTCTCTGCTCCATTTATCCTCACAGCAATCCCAAGAGGTTGCTTATACGGAGAGTATGACTGGCACAAGGTCAGCCAATGAGCCTCATGGCTGAGTAGAGATGTGAATATGTGACAAACACATTTTAGTGCTCAGATTACATCAACTTTATCGTCCCATAGAATCACCAGTCCCAAATCAACAGAAGTCTTAACAATACTTGCGAAAAAGACACTCAAATTGTTATCGTTTTATCTGCTCAAATTAAAAACTCCCTCTTTCATTGGACAACCTGATTTCACATCTTCCTCCCATCTTACAGGAAGGTACAAACTACCAATCCAGATGGATAGGCTGATTCTCAGTAGCCCAAATATTCTGCATTTTATTGTTAGTGACAAAGCCAGGCTAAGCTATAGGGACAATACCAGAAAAGCACATCTGGTCACAACATCATATTTTAAAAGACAGGTAAAAAGTGACAAGTAGGAATATATTCCAAAAAGTTGCTTGTACACTTTTCTCTTTTGGCACTATTATCAATCAGGCTTGCCCCACAAGATTTTTTATCCTTGCATAGAGGCAAGGGCAACTCTTTTAAAGAAGGGAATCTCAGCAAACCTAGGAAATACATTTTTTTAGATTTTATATCGTCCCTTTCATCCCAGTGGGAACCCACAGCAGCTTACAGCATTGCTCTTCCCATCTCCATTGTTATTCTCAGAATAACCACTCTGTGAAGTAGGTTAGGTTGAGACTCAGTCACTGGCCCCAGGTCACTTAGTGAGCCTTATTTTTATTTATTTATTTATTTATTGGAATTTTTTTATACCACCCACCCCTGAAGGAAGAACATATTGAAGGGATACAAACCCTTCAAGTCAGAGTGAGAATTTGAACTTGGGTCTCCCAGATTCTACTCCAAAACCCTAACCATAAAACCACACTGAGTCTTCTGCCCCAATAGACAGAGAGAACATTAATGTATCACATGAACTATAATTCACACTATACCCATTGGAGTCTCCATGTTGCTCTTATAGGGGCAGAATTTTAATTTCTTTCTCACACATACACATAGTTTTTTGCACTCATCAAAAGCTAGTTCTCAATGTGTACTACCATTAGAAAAAGGCAATTTACCTGAATATCCATAATGACAACTCCAATGAACATATTGAAAAACACAAAAAATCCTAAGAGTATAAAGACGATTGTGAAGGCCCGGCTTGAGGTGACCCCCTTGTTATCCAATTCGTCTTGCAAGTCTGTCCAGCCATCAACCTGAAAGTTGGTTAGATCAATCATTTAAGCTTTAAAGACTCTTATCAATCAAAAATCCTATGAATCCCATGATTGTATTAATTTAATACAATCTCCTACAAAAATACTTTAAATGATTCCTATGACTCCTGATTTAAAATAACTGCTATAATTACAATTAGCAGTTACTAATAATCATTGTTACTAGTATACTATTTATCTTGCTCCATTTCATTCATTTTCATTTTTGTTTTTGCCTTTTACATTTGATCTAAAGTTTCATTCTTTTCTTCTGCTGTTTTTTGCTGTAAATCCTGCTCTCTCACACAAAGATGAACACAGAAAGATTAGAAGAAGAAGAAGAAGAAGAAGAAGAAGAAGAAGAAGAAGAAGAAGAAGAAGAAGAAGAGGAGGAGGAGGAGGAGGAGGAGGAGGAGGAGGAGGAGGAGGAGGAGTTTGCAGGAGACTCAAAGGGGCTTACCATCTCCTTGCCCTTCCCCCCTCACAACAAACACCCTGTGAAGTAGGTGGGGATAAGAAAGCTCCGAGAAGCTGTGACTAGCCCAAGGTCACCCACCTGGCGTGTGTGGGAGTGCACAGGCTAATCTGAATTGATAACGTGAGACAGAACATTTTTGCTTACAACATCTATCCACCCATTGTGAGAAACATTGCAGGAAAGTGTGAACTTCATTAGTTAAGTACTGGTTTTATTAGTACAAAATCTTGAAGTGTATTTGTAATTGGTGACAGAGATGGGATCCTAATAAAAAAAATCCTGGGAAAAACAGTTAGTACAGATATATATCTAGTTTTCAGTGACATATTCTGAAAACGTTCCCACCTAGTTAATTTTACCATTACATAGAATAAAGTTTAAATATCCATCTTTGTCATTCCAAGTCAGGAGTGTTGGTTGACATACTTTGTATGACAGAACTGACTGTGAATAGATAAGTTATCGACATTGTAAAAATATAAAAATCTAGAAAACTTTCTTAAGGACTGAAATCCCCTTGTGAATTACACCAAGAAAAGAAGAATTTTTAAGCATTTGTCAATATATCTAAAACAATAAATTGGTTATATGTATAAAGATATGTATAATTTAGTGGAATGTAACAGCACAGTAGCTAGGATTTAATCTGCAGACTGTAGGTATAATATATTTGTTATGTTAGTAGATTGTAATTATAAAAATCCAGAATAAGGATTGTGAGAAATTGTTTTAAAGTAAAAGTGTGAGGTTAGTGAGAAGTGAACTAGATGAATTCCTCTCTTGTGTTTCTGTTCTTTTGTTATTTTTTCTTTCCTTTTTGTTGTTGTTGGTAGATTGTATAGGAGTTCTGTGTGTGTTCTGTATGCAATATAATTGATCTTTGTTGTGTTGGAGAGGATATATGATGTACTGTTGGTTAAAAATGTTTAAAGCACTATTTGAACTGATGATTCAATTATCTTGTGGTCAACTTAGTTTAGTAAAAACACCCGACATGGAAAGTATTTGATGGGGCATTTTAATTTGGATATAGTGAATATAACTCATTTATATTTTAACCTAAAGATAAGTTTATTATTTTAATCTGAATGTTTTAACTGTATGTATTTTTGGATGTTATAGTCAATGGCTCAAACAATAAATACTATTTGACTTGGTTAAAAAAGATAATAAAGGTGCTTATAGATAATAGAAAGGTCTGCAGAAATTACCGTTACTAAACTGAAAAGAGTGAAAAAGGCGGATGGCAGGTTCCCCCAGTTCTTTATATCTCCTGTGTCAGGATCTCCATACAAATCATGACCCAGAATTGCAAAGATATACATTAATAGGAATAATAAGACAAGGACGTAGATCACATTCTTCACAGTCTGGCCCAGGGCTGTCATCAGAACCTAGGGAATGAAAAGATGGAAGTGAATACAGTAAAATTTTAAAACAAATGGGGCAGGAAGTAAGTCTTGCATCCTCTAAAGCAGAGAGAACTCTCAGCAACCAGTGGGAGGCCATGCATAATAACTACGGTGGGATACAAACTAGTAGGAGGTCTAAGATCCAGTTCAAACAGTTTTTGAACCTGGAGAACAAAATAAATATGCTTGCCATTGTATATTAACTGTGTCAACTTATACTAACTGTGGCTTTCCCCTGAGCTTTTCTCAGACCTTGATTGTTTTTATTTAGCAGTAAGAAGCTGTCACATACACACAGGCATTATTTTTAAGTGTCACCAGACTTGCACCTTTTGTTCTCAAAGAGGGGTTCCCAGGTACAAAATGTAATATATGAATCAATAAGGAAATGTTACTGCATCTGGAATTAGTGATATGTGCCCTTACACAAGGCATGGAAACTGACAAGGTGGTGATATCCTTGATCTACCAAAACAAAACAAAAACCTTGGCAATACTGGCTATATACAGATGAGCATATGATCCTGGCTTTGCACAAGTCCATTAACCAGGAAATGACACCTGAATAGAAAATGGATTTTGGATATGAAGTATGAGTTGGTGTTGGCAGACACAGACACTGATCTTAAAAGAACCAGAAGATTGTATAAGAAACCCTTTGGCACTTGTAGGGTTTCTGTACTCAACAACAACAAAAAAAGGCAGCCAGTCCATTCTTTAGCAAGGCTCTGAAGTATTGTAACACCCAAGCAGTGCAGAGTCTTCTGTAGTTTAGATTTAATAAAAATGTTTGTGATCTTGGCCAAGATCCACGACCAACAATCTGACTCAAGCAATATTTCCAAATCCATATTCCCATCAATTCCTAAGAGAGTCTAGTGTATATTCTGATGAAATTTGTGTTCCTTTATAAGAGTTCATTTTGTTTAGAGTCCTTACCCAATGACTATATGCTTTGAAATGCTCTCTCTAGGGCACATTAAAGCAGGAGTTATTGTAGTGGCAAAAACCAACAAGACCACATCTGCTTCACAGTAAACAGTATTGATAAATTCAATCAACATTACTGTGGCTTTATCATGGAACTAAGGACCCCTGAGAAGGAATTACTTCTTTTTCTACTGTGTCACCCTACTACCGGTATAATAGGACTTTCTTTCTCCATCTTTCTCCTTTCTCCATCAGCCCATTTCTACTGAAAAGCCTCTTCAAAAGATCAGGGAACCCTCCAGAGAAGTATTTGATGTAGTGTGGGAGAGGAGAGCTGTTGGAGATGAGATAATGAACATTTGAAGTCCACCTTGTAAAACACTCTCCAGTCTCCACTCACACAAAGCATCTTTGGATGCAAGCCACTATAAACGACTATCACCATTCAATAGATTATTTGGTAGTAGTGGAAGCTGAAGCCAGTTTAAGGCAGCCCCATAGGATTTTCAAGGAAAGAGATGTTTAAAGATGGTTTACCATTGCCAGCCTCTGCACAGTAACCCTACATTTCCTTGGTGGCCTCCCATCCAAATATTAACCAAGGCTGACCCTGCTTGTTTCCAAGATCTGATGAGATCTGACTAGCCTGGGCCATCCAGCTCAGGGCAGCAGATTATTTAGACCCTTCCTCCTTATTCTCCCCCAAGCAGCAGCTGTCTTCCCATGCTGCTACAATTATGTCTACAAGAACCACAAACATGGGTCAACTGCTTGCTTCTTCCATTGGTTGGAAAGAAGGTTTTTCAGCTAGCTTCTACTAATATTTAAACAGCATCAAAAAACTATTCTACAGGAAGTCATTGAAGATTCTAGGTATGACCCAACAAAACAAACAGAACCTGGGCTGAATATTTCAATGGATATTTGAATTCACTCTGGAGGCCTTCCTGGCCTGCAGAAGGGAAAAGAGGGGTGGGATGGATGGCTAAAATTTACCTGAGTCACCAGGTGACCCAGGTGAATAGCGCCTGGGTCAAATGTCCTCCGTGCTCCTGACATGTCATTGGTTGAGGTGGAGTGGCTGAGAAAATTGTATGTTTTCGCATTCTTGAATGAATATGAGAATTATCATTTATTTTTATGCACTGCCTTTGTCAAAACCATTATTTTATGCATTACTGAACATGGTACTTTGATACAAGAGCATTTATGCCAAAACGTATTTTTACTTTCAAACGGATTGGGGAGCAGGGCTAGGTAGGCACTAGGACCCATTCTACAACGAAGAAAGTCTAGCATGCTTTGTTTTGTGGTGGAGGAATTGTCAGAACTCTGAACCACATACATGTATTGCACATGTCTTCGCTGTTGCTTGTAGTTAACTAGGGCTTCTCCTGGCTGGAGTCAAACATGTCCTCACCCTGGGACCTGGCTGGTGTTTATGATCTCATCCCGGGGGTGAAGGCCAGATGGCTTATTGTAGTAATCTAGTTACTGATAGGAGCGCGCTGGTACCAGACAAAATGAAACTGCAGCCGAGGGCTTTCTTACCAGATATTCAGTCCTAGTGTTGAAAGGGTGGGGGGATACTGGGTGATAAAAGACTAACAACTTGCTGTGCTTTCCAGAACTGGCTTTCTCACATATGATACATGTTTGCTTATAATAATAAAGACTTCTGAGAACCATACCAGAGTCCATGGGAAGGTGGGAAGGCCGGGCCCTGACCTAAATAGGCCCGGCCCCACCTTCCTTGGTGACGTCAGGGCGCCCTGTGTTGCTGCTCGGCGCCCTGAAGCCTGCCAGGCCCATGTTGCCTGGCCAGCCTGAAGCCTCACGAGCTCTGGAGAGCTTGTGAGGCACAGTGAAATGCGGGGGGGAGCATCACGGAGGCTGTCCCTTCCCCACCAGCAATGGCTGCTGCAGTAAGTCGTGGCCGCTCTATCTAGTTACTGATAGGAACGCACTGTTACCAGACAAAATGAAACTGCAGGCGAGGGCTTTCTTACCAGATATTCAGTCCTGGTGTTGAAAGAGAGGGGGGATACTGGATGATAAAAGACTAACAACTTGCTGTGCTTTCCAGAATTGGCTTTCTCACATATGATACATGTTTGCTTACAATAATAAAGACTTCTGAGAACCATACCAGAGTCGATTTATTGAGCAAGAAACGGTGATCTAACAGAAATATACAATCTACTTTTTTATATTAGTTAAGAAGGTTCTAAGTTGGTTTATTTTAAATTGTACTGTAAATGTTTTGGTCGAAGACCGTAAATAAATATTATTATATTACAATCTACTAAGATCTTTATGTGAAACAGGGTATATACTCTATTGTACACCAATGACCTTGAGACCTAGGTCTCATTTCAAGCTTGGTAATACCTTTACTGGACAGCTAGTGACTCCAGGAAGAGAGAGGGCCCAAAGCTGGGAATTCTCCACCTCTGGCAGGGGTCTAACAACCCTAGGCCTGTCTCTGCATTTCTCTAGGCCTCCACAGGTCCACAAGGATTCCTAGATGCATCTCTTATTGAGGGGTGGCTTTGTGCCTTTAGATCTCAGAAGCTTGTTAACTACATTGAACTTAACCCCACTACATCTTCTAATAAGGCAATTTTCAGAGCAGCTTGGCATTCTAAATGTCTACTTTCGAACCAAAGCCAGATGAATGGAGTCTACATCATAATCAGGATTGTGGCTAACAGAACTTCTCTGTGTAAAGTACAACAAGGAAATTATTACCTCAAGGTGGGAATTTATTGCTTTAAGGTGGGAGGCAGAAAGTTGTAAAAAGGTGTTTTTTTTTAATTAATAAAGGGAACCATACCAAGTTAGTATTGAATGTTTTCACCCTTCACCACAGTTTCCCACCCAAGGGGTAATTTAGACTGCAATTAATAAATTATAATGCACATGGAGCTACAACCTCCCACAACTTCTGAAAAATGGATTACAAAGTATGTTTTAGGGGCAAGAATGCTTTCCCAAAGAACATTGGAGAATTGTCTCAATATTTTGAGCTAAAACTTTTTCAGATTCTAATATTTTACCTGGGTATGGTCAACAACTCTTGGAGGAGGATGCTAAGGAGACTAAAATAAACTCTGATGGAAGATGTTGCTCCAAAATGGAAATTTTGAACATGTGGAAACCTATAGGATGGGTGGTCTGCTGTTCAACGATTTATACAGTTTGAGCACACTGGTTTTAAAATATTCTATATCCAGAATATTTAATTCTATGCACTCAGATCTGCATATATAAAGTGGTGCATCTCAAAGCCATGTGCAAAAAAAAATCCACAAGTTAATTATACACTGCATCAAATCTGCACACCCTCTTCCCAGTTTCCACGGACTGTCTGTTTCTTCTAGAATTATTAGCAAAGATAAGTAGAAATGCCTGATTTCTCTTCTATAAGCTGCCTGTTGTTTTATATACCCCCTTCTTAAACTTTTTTCCTTGAAATGATGGATAATTAGCATATAAAAACTTGGGGATAACTGAAGTCCAAGATCAAAAGTAACAGGATAAAGGCTCAAAATTGATCATTATAGAGCTTTGTGCCTATAAATGTTCCACTTCTAGTGAACTCCCAAGCTAATTAATGATAAGCAGAAACGTAGGATAAACGACAACTGCACACATTAACTCCCCAAAGAAAACTAAATATTCAAGGTTGCTAGGAAAAACCAGTCAACTCTTTTAGACTATCTGTGTTACAGCTTTCATGCATGTCAGTCATTGCATGCTTGATCAACACAATTTGGCAAATGAAATCTGCATCATAATCACAGATTTTGTCAAAAATGTGCAGTGTCATTCTACATTTTGAAATTATACATAGTTCAAAGTTTTTTTAAAAAAAATTCATAATTATGGGCATTTTTTCAAAGTCCCATTTCCTGTAAAACATGTGATCATTGTTGCCAGAGAATGTGATGTATTCCATCTACGGGTCTGTGATGAACTGCAGTAAAAGGATTAATTTGAAGATGCCGTTTTTTCCAAAGAAAAGAATCTAAAGAGTTAACCCAGAGCTCCATCTGATTGGCTGGCTGAGCTGCAGCTATCTATAAGGGCCAGAGAGCATGTCCTCCTGAGGGAGTCAGAAATAGAGCCAGATTGAGATAGAGCTAGGGAAAGAGAGGGGAAAGGCAGAGAGAACACCAGAAAGCCGGAGAGCTGAAAGAGAATATTACTTCACCAGGGGCTAGGTAGCCAAGGTTTGGTGAAGGACCGTGAAAGGCCAGGGTGTGTGTGATATCTGAGTCTTAAGTCCAAAGGGAAATCTAATCACAGGAACAATACCTGAACCACACGAAGGGCTTGGTTATAGGTCACTGTGGAGAAAGCACCTAGAAATGGGACCAGAATGTCTCTGAGGGTGTGTGTTATATAATTTACAGTCAGGAATGGTTGGGGGAAACCCCAGAGCCTGCTTTGTGTAGTCCAGTGTGACACCTTTTAGTGGAAAGGGTGGATTGTTGAAGTATTTGTTTGGGTTTGTGTACGGAAGGTTTACCCTGAAGAAAGTAACTGAGTGAAAGAAGATTTATTTGAACTGAGTCAACATTCTATCTGTAACATCTAAAGCAGGGGTGGGCAATTATTTTTTCCATGGGGCCACATAAGAAACAGAAAATATTGTGGAGGGCCGGGCCAAAAGGCGAGCACCTGCAGCTGACAGCCAAGGCAACCGGGTCATGGCTTTCAGTTACTCCCCTGGCTACGGGCTGAAAGCCCTGCGAAGCGAGCCAGCCAAGGCAGCCGGCTGGGGCTTCAAAGCACCTAAACTCTAACATAACAGGGGCCAGTCAGGGTCATCCGGCGGGCTGGATGTGGCTCCCGGGCCGTATAATGCCCAGGTCTGATCTAAAGTGAACAACTAAGAACTGTATATAACAACAAAAGATTTACCTAAGTATTCCTGCCTAAGAAAAAGTAAAGCTTAATTTTCTCTGTAACATCTATTCTAGCAGTTCTGTAAATAAATGTTCCATTTTGGTTTACGG
Organism: Sphaerodactylus townsendi; assembly: GCF_021028975.2. Taxonomy (NCBI): domain Eukaryota; kingdom Metazoa; phylum Chordata; class Lepidosauria; order Squamata; family Sphaerodactylidae; genus Sphaerodactylus; species Sphaerodactylus townsendi. The sequence continues at coordinate 87,248,897 of NC_059427.1, forward strand.
TTAATAAGCCCCACAGTGTCTCCTTTTAGAGTACCCAAGCCAGCCTGAAAGGTGTAAACAGTTTTGGAGGAAAAAATCTCCTCACAGTGATAACAAATTTCCCTCAGAGATGGCAGCGAGAAATAGCCTGATCGGATCAGCCAGAAGAGGTTGGGTGTGCGTGTGTGTGTTTGGGGGCGGGGGGTGTTAGCTGCTCTACTCTCTCAGCAGTAGGGTTAATCCTTTACAGGGGACATCACTAATTCCTGGGAATGCAAATGACTTGGAATATATAATATGCTTTGGATTAATTTGGGTTACTTCAGAAAGGGAGGCATTAATAATATCCCTAAATAACAATTTTAATTCCTCCTGGAAATATTTCAAACTCCAAGAGGGATGGATCAAAACTACAGGACACCTGACTAAAATGATCCATACAAAAAGGATCAAGAAGCACATCTGCAAGATTTTTAATCAGCAAATAACTGAGTAAAAGATAATACCCAACTTCTTATTTTGGGACACCCACGCAGCAGTAATCAAATACCAAACTACCTGAAACAATTGAGCCAAGTGCAATTTAGTGGATGCAATGGTAGTGAGGAAGTGAAATTTGTTTGCTGCTGTCACCAGTATGCTAGGGAGTAGCTCAGTATATCCCACAGATCTGGGAAATGGCTGATCTGTAGATTGGGCTCCAAAGTGCCCCAGAGTATTCTGGAATCTAGCAGGATCCAGGTGATCCAAATGGCTCAGGCAACATGCTAGAGAAAGGAACCATTGTAAAGATAATCTTCAGCAGAAAATGATCTGACCATGGCACTGGATGCATATTCAGACTCCTCATCAAAACACCAGAAACCTTAGTGCAAAAGATTAAATCCAACACATGCCTATTTCATTTTGAGGCTTAAAATGATCTTAAAGATATTTATGGTAGCCACAAAGTCCTATGTGTTACCTGAAAGGGCAATCTTGAAGTCCCCCCCCCCTCAAAAAAACACTATAATTTTAGAGGCCTCCAATACTAAACCAGAGATTTCATCTACCAGCTCAAGAAATAACCCCCACAAGATACATAGACAGTAGATGAGTAGAAAACCCAATGCCAACACAATATACATACTACCAATACCAGCACCTATCTGCACTGGGATCCTACCTCCTCAAAGGTCAAAGCATTCCCCTCAGTTCAAAATACAATCCATTTCTCACACCCTAATTAAAACCCCACAATGAACATAGTAACTGAAAAATCACAAATTCACATCAGTGAACTCAAATGTTTTAAAAATATGGTCAAGCCTTAGCCAAAATCCTTTGTTGGAGGGACACATCAGAGGACAATATCCCCTGATGTCTCCCTCCAGCATTGCTTGGTGGTAGGTCTTTAGAAAAGAAACCACTTTGATCCGTAAGCACAAGCCAGAGGCCCATTCCTGGGCTTGCGATCATCCAGCTTTCAGCTCAAAGAGTTGGACCTGGCTTCCCTCTTTCTTGACTCCTCTGTATTTTCTAAACCCATCCAAGGAGCAGGAAGTAAAATGGACCCCTTCAGTGATAGCTGAGTGTGGTTCTGGCAAGCTCATTCCATTAAACCTTTTTAAAAGACCATTTGATCTTTTCCTGAAACTTGCTGAAATTTGAGGCTGGCTCAAATGTACAGAAATAATATTTCTTCATATTAACATTTTTTTTGTTGTGAACATTTGGCATGTTCAGAAGAAACTAAACTCCTTACGTTTGGCAAAATATTCAAACTTATCATCATGTCCTTCAATCAGAGGTGGCCCAGACCAGAAACAGCTCTATCATCTGTTATGTCTGTATACTTGAATCACCTCTTAAAAGAAAAGAAATGCAATTCATCTAGAACAGAGAAGAAGAATGTTGCAGAAAAGAATGTTGCTTAATTCAGAAATGAAAAATTAGAACTGTATCTGAAGTATCTTTTTCAAATGACATCAATTTACCGTCATTCCTGTGCTATAGTAGACAAGTTTGAGGATCCGGAGTGCTTGGAATCCTTTCACCAGGTTCCAAAATCTGTACTTTTGTGGGTTGCTTCTGTCTATAAAATATAACAGGTAAGCAGAGAAAAGGACAGCTGCATCATATCGCTTATAGCCGTCCTTCCAATAATCTATGGGCTCCAGGTAAAGGTTCAGCAGAAACTCTGTGGTGTAGATGGCTAAAATAATCAGATCTGCTACCTGAAAAAGAAACACAAGGTGTGTACGGCACAAGGTTTAGAAGGCACTCACTTGGTTAATTTAATTGCAAAGGAACATTAAATTCTTATACAAACATCCTGAATCAGATTGGTTCATTATTTCTTGAAGAACTTTAGCCAGGCAGGTTCTTCAAAGTTGTGGAATCACAACGTTAAAGCACTGCACAACACAAAAAACAAATTGGGGGGGGGGTGGGGAGAGAGAAAGAGATAAGGCTCTTGGCCAAACTCCAAGGCTTCCCTCGTTATTTTTTTCCAAGTGCTTATTTTGCCCATGTAAGAATTCTGGATCTGGAGGGCTTTGACAGGAGATTTGGATGGCACGGATATTTATGGTACGACAAAGGAAAATTACATAAAGAGTTATCTAATTATTACATTAGAACAGGGGTAGGGAACCTGCGGCTCTCCAGATGTTCAGGAACTACAATTCCCATCAGCCTCTGTCAGCATGGCCAATTGGCCATGCTGGTAGGGGCTGATGGGAATTGTAGTTCCTGAACATCTGGAGAGCCGCAGGTTCCCTACCCCTGCATTAGAAGGAGCCTTCTCTGAGTGCTTGAAATATAAAAAAAAATATAGCAAATGCAGCACCATTATTATTGCCTCAGCTGAAGCTTGTTCTAGGAAAGAAGTGAATATGAAAGAGAAATGGCCCACATATCAAAAATTGCTGTACTTTAAAAATGACAAATGGGAATTTAAACTCATGGGGGAGATTACAGATATTGTAAAAAAAAACCTGGTTCCATTATTACTAGTTACTGGAGACGTTTATAACTGACCAAAAGAATACGGGTTTTGAGGACGAAGGTAAGGGCGGGGTTCCCGGGTTCAACCCCCCCATTACATGTCTGTTTTTTTCAGTTTTTGGCCTGTAGGGGGTGCAGATTTTAGGCTAGCAGCACCAACATTTCAGGAATATTTCGGGAGACTATCCTGATGATACCATCCAGGTTTGGTGAGGTTAGATTCAGGGGGTCCAAAGTTATGGACTCCCAAAGGGGGTGCCCCCATCCCGCATTGTTTCCAATGGGAGCTAATAGAAGATGGGAGCTACACCTTTGAGGGTCCATAACTTTGGACCCCCTGAACCAAACTTCACCAAACCTGGGTGGTATCATCAGGAGAGTACCCTAAAGATATCCTGAAAGTTTGGTGCTGCTACCTTCACAGTTTCACCCCTGACAGCAGGCACCCCCCAAATTTCCCCAGATTCTCCTTTTAAATTCACCCCCTTCGGCATGGATTTAAAGGGAGAATCTGAGGTCCCCAATTTAAACACGGAAAGTGATGCTGTTTTAGGGTGAGAGATAATCCACCCCGAAAACAGCATCACTTTCAATGTTGTTTTAACTGGGGACCCAGTTTCTCCCTTTAAGGTGGATTTAAAAGGAGAATCTGGCCTCCCTAGTTTAAACACCATTGAAAGTGATGCTGTTTGGGGGTGGATTCCAGCATCACAGTGGCCGCCCATGGGGGGTGGGTTAGCCTGGAGGCCATACCAGCCTCTGCCTGGAGGGGAGAGCAAAGGAGGAAGGGACTTGCTGGCGAGCCAGCTGAGGGAGCCTCGAAGGCCGAGTGGGAGGCAGGTGGTGGGGGCAGGGAAGTGCCCTCGGAGTCCCTGGCCTTGGAGAGCTGCTTTTATAAGCACTGAGGCCAGGGCAGGGCTTGGGGAGGCGTGGCCATGCCCCCAGGTGCGGGTGGGGTGTGGCCATGCCCCCAAACCCACCCCATTAAAAAAATCTATACCTACATCACTGGTTTTGATACACAAATCACACAATTTGAAAGTAACGTTTGTACAAATGTTGATAAATTAATTACCAAAATATATAAGATGTTATTGAAATGGGTTACAGCGGATGAGCTTTTAAAGCCTGTAATGATTAAATAGGCCAGAAATATCAACAGGAATATTAAGGGAACAGTGGGAGAGACTATGGAAAAGTGATTTGAAGTTGATAGCAAGTTATAATCTGGAAGAAAATAATTATAAAATGAGGTATAGATAGTATCTGATGTCAAAAAACTGGCAAAAATGTATAAAGGTAGATGTTGGAAATGCCAAAAGTATGAGGGATTTTTTTTTCTTATTTGGTTATATACAGAGGCTAAATTATTTTGGGACATGAAAGAAAGAAATACAAAAAAAATCTGAAAATGACAATGAAGAAAAAGTCTGAATGCTGTGGTTTTTCCGGCTGGTATGGCCATGTTCCAGTAGTATTTTCTCATGACCTTTTGCCTGCACCTGTGGCTGGCATCTTCAGAGGATCTGATGGGAGTAAAGCAAGTGAAATATATATACCTGTGAAATGCCATGGGTGGGAGAAAGAGCCATTTGCATTTCTTAAAAGTGCTAAAGGTGAAGTTTGCAAGTGTAATTTGCATGTGTTAAGTGGGATTCCTCCATTTTAGCATTTGTATGTAACACTGAAGTTGTATAATCAATTAGCAAGGGCATTTGAATAGCAGTTTGCCTGTGCATTTAAGTACTCATTTACAATCCATTTTATTTCTTCCTGCAGAGAGACATTTTGAGTCTGGGTGATGTTCACTAACCATTGTCTTGATTCTACTGTTTTTAAGTACTGGTTGCCAAATTTTGTTTATTTTCATAATTTCTTCTTTTCTGTTGAAATTGCCCATATGCTTGTGGATTTCAATGGCTTCTCTATGTAGTCTGACATAGCAGCTGTCAGAGTGGTCCAGAATTTCTGTGTATTCAAATAACATTTTGTGTCCAGCTTGGTTTATAACATGTTCTCACTAACACGATCCTTTCATAATGATTAAAGTAGGAGTCATGACACTAGTAACTGGGTGGAAGGCAATAGGATGATCAGTAAAAAGGTAAAGAAAATATAAAGCATAAGTATTAAAACAAGAGTTCCCCAGTGAGCTTCTTCATTAAATATAGGGTAGGTAAGGAAATGAAGGTGAAAATATTTATGCATTTCCAGCAATGTCCATACTGTAAATAGAGTGGGAAATTTTCTGATCCTCTCTCTATCCAAACGTTGATTTAAAAAAATGAAATCCATGAATGGATTTCTTGATATTAACCAGACTTTTCTTTTGGCTTCTATGTCACAAGAAGATATAATTATGAACCAGAGATTTGTGTACAATAGCAGACTTTGTGTAAATTAAAACATCCAAGGTGTGTGGAACATAAGTGTTTCTCAAGAGGAAAACTAAATCATGAGAGGGAGATTATTAACAATATACTTTCATTCCAAATTCAAAAATATGCCAGTTAAGCTCTATTCAAGTCTGATGGTGCAACAGGAATTCCACAAATGCAAAAGCTGTTGAAGCTGGGGAAAAGGAGCAACAATGCAAGCCACCACTGTACAAAATAATTGTCAGATCAAAAAGCTACCATAAAGAGCTGCCTTATGGTTAGTGATTAATATATTTTACTGTGCCATCTTATTTTAACCAAATGTGTCCTTTCTCTGTTAAGTATTATTGGGCTGAATCCAGACTCAATGTTTTGCTAATGGAAAGGATGGGATAATTTCCAGCAATTCCTGCTTCCTACCAAAGTCCCCCAAATTGCCCCTTTTGCTGTTCTTGACAGTCCCCCAGACCCCAGCACCAGCTTCTTTATGAGCAGCAGCTGCCTCTGCCCCATCTTTCTCCTGGAGGAATTTTCTGGTGAAGATTCAGTGATTTCATTGATTTCTGCCAGTGAGTCCCAGGACTTTTTCTTGCACCTGTTTGGTAGGTTGTTTGGTAGGTTTCAGTTCTATTTGCTTTCCCAGAAGGCCCCTCAGAATCTGCTATCCCTTGAGCAGTCAACTGCTGTCTCAGCTAGGCCTACTTATATCTCACACAAAGACTGAAATGGCTACCATTGGATTGGTTTCGTTCCAATATGCACTAGAAAGCAGATAGCACTGCTATATTTTCCATTCCTCTTGTCTGTTGGTTAAGAATCCTTAAAATTTGTTCATCTTAAGTAACTACCTCAATTTACATACTTCAGTGCCGTGAAGTCATTACTGAGTTGTGATTCTAGCAAGGACTTTCAAGGCAAGTGAAAAACAGAGGTAGATTGCCATTGCCTTCCTCTGCAGAGTCTGGCATGGTGGTCTCCTTTTTAAACATTGACCCTGCTTAGCTTTTAAGATCTGAGCAGAACATGATATACCATGCTACCTTCCTCCACATGTACTTCAATTTACTAATGCATATACAGTTCTTAGATGCAATTATATTCATTTCTATTCACAAATACATATACAACCTTCTTAAGATTCTTTACTACATAAGATAACTGTGAATATTACTGAACAAGTAGGGGACCCACAGAGATTTGTGGGGAATACCTCATTTTCTCCTCCCCCTTTATATAATCTTCAGTTTCTCCGGAAACTCCCATACCTTCTCCTCTTTTCCTGTTTCTTCTCTACTTCCTTTAGATTATTTTAGAGTATAAAGGCCCATGGCCGAGTGCAATAAAATAGACTGATTTGATTCTCTCCTTCACAGCCATGAGCCAGCTTACCTTTATCTCCTCCCCTCACCCCCGTCTTCAGCTTTCCCTACTTCGCTTCCTCTGGCTGCCTCTACCTGTAAAAATTATGGCCCAAGTGCATGCTGCTGGCTGCTGGAGCAGGTCGAGCTGTGCAGTGCTGGCTGCTGGGCTGGGCACAGTTGCGCAATGGGGAACCACAAGGATTTGCAAAATGCACTTCATTTTCCCCTGTGTTTCCACATTGTATTGTCTTTCCCTCCTCTGGGCAGCCAACACACCTTTCCTTACTTCCTTCTCTTCTTCCTTCCTGTCAACAAATCATATCTGCCTTCCAACTTCAGCAATACTTATTACTTATTTACTCCCTCCATACCCTGCCTTCTTCTCCTCTCTTATATTTCAGATTTTTCTGCAAACCTGGGGTATATAGAAAGATTTGTCTTATTTATTCATAACTACCATCTCCAGATTTAAGTATCCACAGATTCGGTCACGTTGAGAATTAGATATGTTGTTTATGTCATGAAATGCTTTGTGAAGTTGGGCCATTAATCAACTAAAATTACTTATGACCAATTCTGTTGAAGTCAGTAGAATTAAACAACGATGCTCATAATCCCCATTGCTTTTAGTGAGGTTTTGCACACAAGTGAATTATTCCTATTTTCCTCATAGTAGATCCATCAGCATGAAAATCATTTTGAGCATAGGGACTCCATACATCTTTCCTCCCTCTGCAGTTTAAATCTGAAGGGAGATATGGCAGAATACCAGAAGTGGTGTAATATCAAATCAACCACTAGAGGGAGCAATATATGTGTGTGAAACATAACCCCTCCCCTCCCCAAAAACAGAAACACCAAAGCAAAAAAAGTAAGAATGTGGGGAAGCCCATGTCTTTAAAACGAAATCAAGTACAATGATAAAGTTAGTAATTTTTTACAGCTTGAGATTTTTATTACCTCCAGGAAGTAATGTGACTCAGATCGAACTTTAAAATCAGTCTCTATAACCAAAAATATTGCATTGAGTGTGATGGTGCTGATCATAAGAGACTTGAATAGTGGGTGGTCTATTATTTTTTTTATGTATTCACACAATTCAGTGTCTGTTCTCCTGGGAAGAAAAAGATAATATCACAGTTCAGTCTATACAGCACAATATCCCTTCATCTGAGCAGTCTAAGGGTTATCTCTGCCAGGCAGTTGATTATTTAAAGAAATGCACATTCCTTTTATAAGCCAAAGGCAGGTAAAAACAAATGCTCTGAACTTTAAATTACGCTTTTTCGGAACTATTAAATTGGAGAAAGGTTTAGACATCATAAGGAGTGAGAATCTAAAACAACAAATCTTTTGTTTACTTGCCACTCAGTTGGCTTGATCCAAAAGGAAAAGTTCAGTTGAGGAATAATAAGCAATGAGGGGGTGTAATTCAAGTCAAATGGAGAATAATGGGTGGAGGAAGGCTTCAGAATTTGTGGAAGGATAGAGGCCAACATATCAAGTTTTCACTGCTCAGATGAACCAAACTATATGGCACATACTGCATGTAACAATAACTCAGTGCCTGGGTGTATAATATTAACGGAAAGGTCTTAGAAAAAGTCTAAATCTATAGTATAGAAACAGTGGTCATTTATGCATCCACTTCTTATCCTGCTGTCAATGCTGTAACTTTGCTTTTCAGTGGTGTTTCCTCACAATTTTTTGTTTATGCAGGTAACCCTCCTGTGAAATGTCCCTAGCAAAGCCACCATTTTGCTCACCCGCCCACTTCCTTTTGTCCGTCTCCATGCAACTGCTATTTAGGGAGGTTGCTTGCCACCTTTTTGTTGTTGTTGTTACCATCTATGGTCTAGCATTACTTTGTCAGACCAATCTATCCATTTCACTTGGGTTTATTCACTGCTCCAGCAATAGACCTTTGGTGGTTTTTTTTAAAAAGGTGTTTTTTTTAAAAAAAAAAAGGCGCTGTTTTGGTCATCCAGAAATGGTGGCCCAAAGAATGGGAGGAACTATTGTGGTCTGGACAGAGAAAGGTGGGAAGGAGCAAAAAAACCCAAGGAAAGCTAAGCACACAGTGATCTCCTTCACTTTACCTGTGAAGGGAGAGAAAAATTGCACTTTAAAGGCTTTCTGAAACCATGGGGATTCTCTGACCTGACAGTGGGGTGAGCACCAAAGAAGAGAAAACATGCAGAACCAAGAATCAAACCCAAAGGGAATGTTCGCACAAAGCGAAGAAGACCATACATGCATAAATGACCAGTGAGTGATGAGCAGATTAAGTTTCAACTCCTGTTTTCTATCATTCCCTCCTGAATTAGCTTTTCCTCAAAAAAGAAATGTTGAATAACCATTATGTGGGTTTTTTATATATTGCCTAGTATAGCTGTGCTGGATCTAAGTAGAAGGCAGAGGCAGAAAAGCTAGGCTATAAAGTGTTAGTACTTCACAAAGCCTGAGAATGAGAGTGGAGTTTTAGGAAGAGATTCAGACAAGATTTTAAGGGGTTCAACTATGAGTTCCAGAGAGAGCAGATGTGCTTAGAATCTGTGAAAGACCTGTAGTTTTGGCTGGAAGAGTGTATTGGCAAAGAGAGACCATACTCTAGCCAGACAGGGAATTACTTATAGGGAAAGAAGAATTCCTAGCCCAGGATCTTACAGCAGAGCTAGTTCATCTTCAGGACAGAGTGGGTAGGACTGAGGGAACTGATTTAGAAAGTGTTTGTGTCAGAGAGAGGGACCATTGTCTTGTGAGGGGGAATTACCCTGTGTGTTGGAGATTTCCCATCTCTAGTTCTTTAGTAGGATTTCTTTCAAATACTGTGAAGTAAACCTAAGGTTTGAGAAGTCTGAAGGGGAAAGTGGGTTGTGAAATATTCCTTTTCATATAGTTTATAGGCACCAGAGTTAGCATATGAACCTCAGGGTGCCAGGTTGAATATAATCTGTGAAACCTTGAAAGTGTATCATATTTTAAAAGCATTAAGAACTCTGAAAAACTGACATCCTTTCATAAAGTCAACTACCATCTGTGCTGAACTTTGAAAACATCTTAATATTTGTAAATAAAACTATTTCTTTCCTACTTTTCTCCTAACCTGATTCCCTGTAGTTTTTAATAAAATCCTACGACTTATGTGTTGAATTTGAAAAAGCCTCTTTTGTGGTTATCTGTAAAATAGAGTGAAGGATGGGGGATCACCTCAGGGGGGATGGGGGATCACCTCAGTTCGCTCAGTTGGTTCAGTTAAACATTCATTGCCTTCAGGTATTGAGAGGTGGGAGATTTTTCTCCTCATGATCCCCTGCCTTCACAGCAGCCTTTGAGGAGACTACATTGATGCAGTGTGCGCTTCTCCCTACAGTTTTTCCCTCCTTCTTACCCCCTGCCCCCCACTCCCATAACTGCCATCCCTACCCCTACCCCTCACTCCCAGAACTGTCATCCCTAAACTTTCCTTGGGTGCTAACTGCTGAGATTGAGGCAATGGTTCTAGAGGTGTGGGAGAGGTTCCAACACTTCTACCTTCAGCAGAGATGTTTTTACATTAAAATTCAGATTTTTCTGTAAACCTGGGGGTCCTCCAAATTAGAAGGAAAATCTTCCTGCAATCAGGGTGGCCCCAAATCCACAAATTTAAGTATATGCAGGTGGGGTCATGTTTAGCTGTGAAAATACTTGATTCATGGTGATGATGCTTATGATAGCAAGTGCTTGGTTATTACCATGAGGAATGAGGACATTTCCTTTGCCACAAATGCTACTGGTCACTGAAAGTCACAGGAGGCTGGCTAGATTAAGCAACTCTGCAGACTAAATAATTAAATTTAAAAAGACCAAATCATTTGACATCTAAATAACATCAATGATTAAATAAATAACATTAATGATTAATTTGTCCTGAAACATTTTTTAAATCATTTATAAGAAACATGTCATTTCATCCTGATACATATCCCGTAATCTCCAATTACTATTTGATGCACACATACCTGTCTTTGACATACTGCAGGTTAACTGCTTGTTGGGACACAGAGATTGTTCCCTAAAATTTGGAGGGTGGGGGGAGAAGAAGCAGCAGATAAGGTACAGGAAAACAAACAGAACCAATGGACATGTTTTACCTGTATCGTCCCAGCAGAAGTTTTTCTTTAACTTCAGAAGTAGACTTAAAAGTCTGTACAGGCAACTTCTCAGTAAGTGGTCTTTCTTCAAAATAACTGAACTCCTCCATAACGACACTTAGTATATCAGTAATGGATGGGCCAATTACATGTTTTCTGTAAGCACTCTGAAGACTGGAACAACATAAGACAGTAGAAAAAAGAATGGAATGTCCTACGTGACCTCACACACATTGTGAACTCAGGAATGGAACACAAGCAGTGCAATTCTGAGGGCTGAGGCAGTGCTGTGGCTGCCCACCAGTTTAATTATGGCAGTGCTGGTCTGCTCCCTGAAGGGTTTTGTGAGCAGCATCTCAGTAACTGAGTTGTAGTGTCCCATCCAGGTGTTGTGTTGCAACAGCTGGGCCATGATGACAGACAGGGCAGGCAGAACTAATCAGGGGCCAGCAGGCATCTTAGCCCTGCACATGTCACAGCCAGGGAATGGGAAAGGGCAGGGTCAGAGATTGAGACTTCATTCCTGAGGCATACCTCTTTTAACAGGAGCTGAGCCGTTATCAGTCTTCTTTGGTCAGCTGACAAGGGCCCCATCCTGCAGAGACCCCAAGTAGATCCTTGGCTGAAGCAATGCAAAGTCTGCTATCATCTTGAAAGGTGCAAGGAGACACTCCTCTCACCAGCAGGCAAGCCTCCCAGCAATCTGACGGCACTCTGTTCCACCCCTGCCAGTGGTAGAGCAGGAATGAATCTCAGGAGGCCCATAGCACCACCCTAAGCTTCCCCCAATAGCCTTCTCAAATGAGCAGAAGTGTCTGAGACTGGAATGACCATCATTCCCCTTCCAGAACCATCTGTCTATGCTCAGATACAATCATTCAAAATTCATTCTGCATTCATTGTATCTTCCATATGCACTAATGTATTGCAATGGAGCCCATGCAAATCATTTGGTATTTCTGACTGCCACTAAGCCCAATGGGCTTTCCAGCTTCTATTGTTCCACTTGGGCAATCCTGTCAGTCATTTTAGTACATCCCCTCTCAATGCAGTCCTGGCTGTCCCCAATGTCCATTGGGACATGAACAGCCCTTCCAGGTGCTACCACAGATGCAGCCAACCTCTCCATTCCACAGGAGAAAGCATCCCTTCTTCATGGCAGGATTCCTGCTCAGTTGCCACCCAGCAAGGGCTCTGACTCCCCTGCTACAGCATCCAGGACCTGACTCAGCTGCCCATCTTCCCTATCAAGTGTCCTCCCCATCCTCCTTCAAAGAGGTGTGTGATGAAGTTGTTCTGTAACTATAACAGAAAAGTCACATTAGCATGACAAGAGCTTTGATCTCCAGAGAGAAACCGGAAAGGCTATGGAAATTTACCCAAAAGAAAGAGAATAGCCAAATGGGCATACATCAAAGCCTAGATTACCTCATGGCAAAAAACAATAGTTTTCCTGGGAAGTAAGGAACAAAGGCTAGCAAGATTCTACCTTGGACCAGGCAAGGGAAAGCATCTTTTGGTCATGGGTCCACAGTGTTGGAAGAGACCACAAGGCCATCAAGTCCAACCCCTGCTATGCAGGAAGATACTATCAAAACACTCCTGACAAACAGCCATCCAACCTCTGTTAAACACTCCTGACAAACAGACAAATCCCATAAATGAACAATTATAGGCAGTCTACTAGGTGTATATTTATTAAAGTGGGATACTATTTTAATACTGATTTTGGGGAAGTGGAATTTTATATGCATGCATGTCTGAGATACTTTCCCCAGGATCTTTATTTCAGAAACAGAATACAGCACTTCTAATATATAAAGCAACTTATAATCTTTGTATCCCAATCTCTCTCTCTCTCTCTCTCTCTCTCTCTCTCTCTCTCTCTCTCTGTGGCCCTTACCACACCGCAATGATGCGGGAGTGCGTCGGCATAAAAGACGCCAGCGCACCCTCCTGGGACCGTTCGCATGGACGGTCCCGGGAGGGCAGCAGGTGGCGGCGCAGCCTTTGCACAGGCTGCGCTGTCCTTGAAAGCTTACCTCATCCCCTGGCCTCCGGCTCGTTGCAGAGGCCAGGGGACACGTCCCCACAGGCTGGAGCAACGGCTCTAGAGTCGCAGGCAGGGCGCGTGTCCCCTGGCCTCTGCGACGAGCCGGAAGCCAGGAGACGAGGTAAGCTTTCAGGGATGGTGCGGGGGACATGGTGCCTTCCAGCCGCTGCCATTCGCATGGCAGCGTTTGTAAGCCGCTGTTTCCAGAAAACCTCGCTCAGGGAGCAAGGTTGGGAAACAGCTGCTTTGCGCCGCTGGGGGGGGGAGTGAGGTAGGCGCTGCTGCAATGCACCAGCGCCCCCCATGCGAACAGTTCCCTAGGGATGGCGTTTTTGTCATTCCTAGGGCGCTGCTTTTGGCCCGTGCGGAAAGGGCCTGTGTGTGCGTGCGTGTGTGAAGCAGCTCCTGGAACCAGCAGAGGGCCATACTGGACATTTGCCCGCCCCGCTGGCTTAACTGACATCTATGTCAGCAGGGAAAACCTGTTGCTTGCAGAGCTGCATTGGCCTGAAAGAGTATGCCAGCATGGCTGGGAATGGGCTAAGGGATGGAAGCCCTCTTGCGGCAGCGAGGCCATGGTTCCATCCTCAGCCACCCCAGCCTCTGGATTGGGCTCTGTCAGGATGCCATTCATACAGGGGGAGGGAGTGGACTGTATTTGTGCTTTGCTTGCTTTTGGCTTTGCAGGTGTTTATCAGTTCCTTGCCCTTGAAGTGGTGTGGTGAGAACAGGCTGGACTTTTCTGTGTCTGTGAGTTCACGTGGGGGCAGTGATGGGATTCAAAAATTTTAACAACAGGTTCTGATGGTGGTGGGGCCAACGGGGACAGGTGGGGCGTGACGCGGTGGGGGCGCAGGTTCCAGAGCAGGGTGGGCAGTGCTGCATTAGGGGCGCAGGTTCCAGAGCAGGGTGGGCAGTGCTGCGGCAGAGGCGCAGTTTCTGTGCGCCCCAGGTGCAGTTCCCCCTCACTCCGCCTGGGTTATGACTAGAGCAGCAGTGGCGTAGGAGGTTAAGAGCTCATGTATCTAATCTGGAGGAACCGGGTTTGATTCTCCGCTCTGCCGCCTGAGCTGTGGAGGCTTATCTGGGGAATTCAGATTAGCCTGTGCACTCCCACACACGCTAACTGGGTGACCTTGGGCTAATCACAGCTTCTTGGAGCTCTCTCAGCCCCACTTACTTCGCAGGGTGTTTGTTGTGAGGGGGGAAGGGCAAGGAGATTGTAAGCACCTTTGAGTCTCCTGCAGGAGAGAAAGGGGGGATATAAATCCAAACTCTTCTTCTTCTTCCTTCAGCTATACTTCAAGATCGCGTTTTAAAATATTTATTTATTTATTTTATTTATTTATTTATTATTTTGATTTGCAGTATACACTATCCCAAAAGAGCTCAGGAGAATTGAACAATGCTCAAAGCATATATAAACATAAATATATAAAAGTTTAAAATTTTCATTCTAAAAACAGTATCCCACGAACCCATATGCAACCCTCCCAAGAAGAGTGATGGGTCCCGATGATGTTAGGGACCCTATACAGCAGGGGGAGGATGAAAGCAGGGCACCCTCAGCGGCTGGTCTCTCTGAAGGCCCGGTGGAACAGACCGGTCTTGCAGGCCCTCACAGGAACTCTCCAAGATCCCGCAGGTCCCGGACAGCCTGGTGGTAGAGTGTTTTACCAGGCAGGGGCCAGAGCAGTAAAGGCCCTGGCCCGAGTGGAAGCCAGCATCATTGTTGAGGGGCCAGGGATGCTCCAGTAAATTGGCCTCACTGAGCGCAGAGGTGGAAGGCTTAGGACATATGAGGTAATGGGGTTGAAGGTACGAGGTCCCCAGGCAGCGTGGAGCCTTAAAGGTCAACACCAACACCTTGAAGATGATTCGGAACTCCACTGGGAGCCAATGCAGCTCGTGCAACACAGGCTGGATATGATCCCAGATAGCACTGCAATGAGCAGGCGTGCAGCTGCATTTTGGACCAGTTTTAGCCTTCGAATCAGACGCATGAGAAGGCCAGCATGCGGCGAGTTACAATAGTCCTAGCCTGGAGGTGGCCGTTGCATGGATCCTGAGTGGCTGGAGTCAGCGTTGGAAAGGAAGGGAGTAGCCGTCGGGCCTGTCGAAGATGGAAAAAAGCAACCCGGGTTGTATAGGCCACCTGGGTCTCCATTTGAAGAGACGAATCCAGGTGGACTGGGCTGCGAACCGAAGCGAACGGCGGCATGTGTGAGCCCCCCTCCCACACCGGCGGCTGTAATTCCCCAATCTCTCCCCCCCGGCCAAGCCAGAAGGATCTCCGTCTTCGATGGATTAAGTTTTAACCTGCTCTGTTGTAACCAACCAGCGACCGCCTCCAAACAATGCTGTAGAGCTGCAGAGTGGTGACAGCTCCGCCCTCCATCGACAGAATGGAAGCCAGGTGTCATCCAGCATGCGGATGGCAGGCCAGCCCAAAGCTCCGTTACCAACTGAACGAGGGGTCGCATATAGATGTTATTAAATAACAGTGGGGACAACAATGCCCCCCTATGAGGCACACCACAATGAAGCGGGCACCTCTGGGAAGCTTTGTCCCCACACCTCACTTGCCTGACTCCGCCCCCGGCAGGAACGAGACAATCCATTGAAGGACAGTGCCCCGGACGTTTGAGGCGGCCAAGGCCCGATTGGGCCAAAAGGTCGAGGTAGAGCACATCAGCGCTGCGGTGAGATCTACTTTCTAACACCAGCGGCGCCGATCCTTCGGTCAAGTTGCATACGGAGCGTATCTGTGACAGCGACGAGAACCGTCCCCGTCCCATGCCCAGCACGGAAGCCGGACTGGAAGGGGTCGAAAGCTGATGTTTCATCCAGGAAACCCTGAAGCTGCTCCAACACCACTCTCTCAATTACCTTCCCCAGAAACGAAAGATTCGAGACGGGGCGGTAATTGGCCAGATCTCCAGGATCTAACGATGGTCTTTTCAAGAGTGGGCGGACCACTGCCTCCTTCAACCCATCTGGAAAGACTCCTTGCTCAAGAGAGTCATTGATGATTTTCAACAGGTGGGGTCGTAACTCCTCCCGGCAAGTTTTAATTAGCCAGGAAGGGCACGGATCCAGAGGACAGGTAGTAGGTCTAACAGCAGCCAAGATCCTGTCAACAGCAGCTTCGGAGAGCAGGGAAAACCGGGCCAAACAAGGGCCAGAAGACGGCAAGGGAGCCTTCAGTTCACTAATTGTAGTTAAGGTGGCAGGAAGGTCCTGGCGGAGCGACGCGACTTTGTCTGCAAAAAAGCTCATAAATGCCTCACAGCTAATAGCCAATTCACGATTTGTAGAACCCTCTGATAAAGAGGTCAAAGATCGAATTATCCGAAACAATTGAGCCGGGCGAGAGCTAGCAGATGCGAGAGAGGAAGAGAAGAAAACCCTCTTCGCCTCCTTCGTCGCCATCTCATAGGCTTTCATAAACGTCCTATAGGATGTTCGCGCAGCTTCGTCACGAGCTTTCCTCCACACTCGCTCTAGACGTCTGAGCACCCGTTTCATCTGGCGCAGCTCCTCTGTATACCATGGAGCCTGCCGTGAGCGGGGGCGCAGAGGACGCCGGGGAGCAACAGTCTCGATGGCATCAGAGAGGCGGGAATTCCAATCCTCCACTTGCTCATCGAGTGTGCCGGCGGGTTCAGGGTCCCGCAGAGCATTCAGGAAACCAATTGGATCCATAAGTCTCTGTGGGCGGGCATAAATCAGCCCGTCGCCTAGACAGGGGCGGCGCAGCATGTCAAGCCGCAGCTTCAGGGCATAGTGGTCGGACCATGGCACTCTATCAATAGAGGATACGACCAGATTAACCCCCGACCCAAAGACCAAATCCAGCGTGTGCCCGGCCTCATGGGTGGGGCCAGAATTTATTAAGGAGAGGCCTAGAGTCGCCATGGATGACACTAGGTCTGCAGCCGCCATACATGAGGCGGTGTCGACATGGACATTGAAGTCACCCAGGACAATAAGCCTGGGAAACCTCAACGCCCAGTCGGCCACCACCTCTAGCAGCCGCAGAAGGCCGTCCCCCGGTGCGCTAGGCGACCGGTACACCAGAAGGACCGCCAACCTCTCCATGGCCAACCACTCCAGGCCGACACACTCCATGCCGGTGATCTCCGGGACGGGGACTGCCCTGAAGGGAATGGAATTGCGGATGAACATTGCTACACCACCACCCCGGCCCTGGGTTCGAGACTGGTGGAGGCACGCGAAACCTGGGGGCGCGACCCCGCCTAAGGCTACGGTCTCGCCCTCACGTACCCAGGTTTCGGTGACACAAGCCAGGTCCATTTGCAGATCTCCGAGAAAATCCCGGAGTACTGCGGTCTTATTGTTTATGGACCTGGCATTAATCAGCACCAGAGACGAAGCAGAGTATCCCTGAACCCAGCCATCCTCGTTCCTAGGGATAGGTCGGAGGTCAGAAAGCAAACGAGCACATCTACTTCTCGTCCGCTGTCTATCATATGGCCGCCGCCTACCGCTATACTTTCACTTACTGTTGCCGGTTTTGCCCTCATATAGCTTATTCACTTTCTCATGTCTTGCTCTATTGCCCAAAATATAACAACATCAGAGCTGATTTGGCTGTTTTTTTTACTGACAGGGTTTGCAATTCTCTCAGATAAAACAAAAATGACTAAGTTATTGAACAAACCTAATATCGAAATATCTGAAGCCGTAGCCACATTTTTAATGTGTGTTTTACATTATGTGCAATTTCACTTTTTCTATTGTAATTTTGATACATTATGGGTTTTGTGCCTAATAAAGGTTTTTGATTTATTGATTAAAGAAGTAGAGAAAGACTTTTAGATTTTACTTGTGAAAATTTAATATTAATGGGAGACTTTAATGGAGTAATTGCGACTTTGTTACACAAAAAATTGGCAGATATGGCTAGAGTTATGGAAGGTAAGCTCCCTAAAAAATTTTTTTACTTGGTAGAAAATTTGAATGTGCAAGATTTATCAACTCTTAAATATTGTAATGCTAGAGAATTTACCTTCTACTCCAAAAGACACAAATCACACTCAAGAATAGACATGGTCTGGATTACTAACTCAGGCCGTTTCCGCACGGGCGGAATATGGCAGCCTGGGGACGGCAAAAACGCTGTCCCCAGGCCGCCATTCGCACAGGGTGTGCAGCCGTCCCCGGCGTGAAGCCGGCATTTCCCAACCTTGCTCAGGGAGTGAGGTTGTTGGGAAATGCTGGCTTGGAGCCGCTGCCGTGCGAACGGCAGCGGCTCCAAGGCGCCTTCCCCCCCCCCACTCCCTCCCTTCATTTACCTGTCTCCGGTCCTCCGGCGCGTCGCTGGGGCCTGGGGACACCCCCCCCCTGCTCTGCGATGCTGAAGCAGGCGCGCAGGGCAGGGGAGGCGTGTCCCCAGGCCCCGGCGACACGCCGGATGGCCGCAGGAACGGTTCTTTCTGGGACCGTCCATGCGGACGGTCCCGGCGTCGTCGGGTCGGCGTCGGTTACACCGACCCAAGCCCTTCCGCCTCCGTGTGGAAGCGGCCTCAGTGAGGTTAAACATATCAAAGATGGAAATATGGCCTAAAACATTTTCAGGCCACATTGCACTGGTATTTACATGGAAAAGAAAAAGTTCTGCATTCAGATGGAAATTAAATGAGGCATTATTGAAAAAAATCAGAGATTGTTAAAAAAGGAAAACAAATTACAAGATTTTTTGAATTAAACTTGAAAAAAGGAACAGACACAAATGTTGTGTGGGATGCCTGCAAAGAGGGGTTTTTTTATTCACAATGAGGGTTTTTTTATTCATATGAGGGTTTTTTATTCACAATGAAAAGAACAGTTATGCAGATGTTGATCAGATAGTTTGTTGTTTTCATCGTGAGTTTGATGTTCTGAACTTTTGGATTTGATTGGGGTTTTTTATTAAACGGAATGCAGTCAACAAGAAACTGGCACAACAGAAAATGCAAAGTGTGTTGGACTTGATATAGGTAAAAGAACAGGAATTTAGAAGAACCCAAATAACAAAGAGATTGTACATAATATTAAGATCTTACAACAACAAATCATTAGTGTGGACAACAAAAGAAATGGAATCAAACCTGCAGTTTGCTAAGCAAAAGACATTTGAATGGGCCAAGGGAGATTTTTAGCAGCAAAACTAAGAAAAATTAAATAGAATAGATTTATTACAAAGATACAATGGAAATGTAATTTTGTCTCTAATGAAGAAACAATTAATAATGCCTTTTAAAATATTATTCAAAATTATTCAAAAGTAATGTGTCAAGGGAAAAGGATATTGAAGAGCATTAAGCTAAGCAAGATATACCACAACTTTCCCAAGAACAAAGAGAGATAACGAATGGCGTAATTTCAACTATGGAACTAGGGAAAGGTACATAGAGAGTTCTCTAATCATTATGTTAGAAGTAGTCTTCTCTGTGTGTGGTTGAAATATAAAAAAACTTCTAGCAAGTGCAATGCCATTATGGTTGTACCCAGCTGAAGCCAATTCTAGAAAAGAAGTGAATATGCTAAAGAAATGGCCCAAATATAGAGAATTGCTAAACTTTAAGAATGACAAATGGGAACTTAAACTTAAAAGATACTGTTAAAAACTGGTTCCATTATTATCAATTATTGGAGACATTTAGAACTGCCCAAAGGAATATGGGCTTTCATAC
This sequence comes from Sphaerodactylus townsendi, assembly GCF_021028975.2. Lineage (NCBI taxonomy): Eukaryota > Metazoa > Chordata > Lepidosauria > Squamata > Sphaerodactylidae > Sphaerodactylus > Sphaerodactylus townsendi. Next base: position 87,268,487 of record NC_059427.1, read on the forward strand.
CCAAATGATAGAGTTTGAAAGTAAGGCATATACAAATTATGAGAAATGTATAAGATGCTATTGAAATGGAACAGAAAAGATGAGGTTTTAAAGACAGTAATGATTAAATGGTTGTGCTCATGCGGGAGGGGCCTTATGAAGAACAGGAGGCGATTTTCAAATTGAGCCCTTTGGTTTCCCGCCGTAATTTTTGTGAGCTGACCCTGCTTCCTAGTCTCCTGAGACTGCAAGCTCAATTGGTTCATTGAGGCTTGATTTCATGTTGTTTAGGGTTTTTCCAGGCTGTGAAGGTGGACTGCTTCTGCACCTGGAGGCTCCTGCCAGCATCACATCCTGCCTGCCCAGGGGACTGGCCGAGGGGTTCTTCCCTGTGGCCGCCATCATGGAACTCCTTTACAGCCAGAGAAAGTCGCCAATGAAGCCCTGGGACTCGCCCCTCCGCCCAGCCTCGCCACTCCTCGCTGATCCTGTCCCTCTTTCCGTCAGTCTTTCTCTCCAATCAGCCTTTGAGTCCCTTTTTCTATCATTCTTTCTCTTCTCTAACCAGCCATCTTCTGTCATTCTTTCTATCCAAGCAATCTTCCTGTCCCTTTTTCGGTCATTCTTTCTCTCCCCGACCAGCATTCTTGTGATGTGCCACCGCCAATGGCGGTTGAGGGGGAGGGGGCAGCAGTCGGTTCTGATTGAACAGAGGGGGCAGTATTGTTAAAAAATTTTAATCCCACCACTGAGTGTAGGTAACCCTGTTAAGCGCTGTTAAACCCCACTGATTTTCATGAGAAGAACTAAAGCGCTATCCTTTACCTGGGAGTAAGCTCAGTTGCTGGCAATGGGGCTTGCATCTGAGTAAACCCTCCTAGGTCATGAGCCACCCGTTCGAAATGTTGCACGGTTGCTTCAAAGCAAAGCCACCAACTACCACTAAGCTTACTCCCAAGTAACACATGCCTCCGAGCCAACCGTTTTTTCTAAACTGAAACATCAGTATTCAGGTTAAATTGTCGTGTTGGCACTTCGCGATAAATAAGCAGGTTTTGGGTTGCAGTTGGGCACTTGGTCTCAAACAGGTTCGCCATCACTGGTCTAGCATAATGTTGCAGGAATTGCAACAGCACCACTTGGAGGTTGAGGTTGGAATTGAAACCTTTTCAAACTATTAGAAAATGTCAGGCAATTCTGAAGTTGTGCAAATCTCAGCTGAAGAAGGCAAGGCTGCTCTAACAACATAGGAAGATATAAAAACCAGTCATGACTCATGCTGCAATGTTCATGAAGAACCCAGACACACAGAGCTATGATACAGAGAGAATGTCCATATTGCCACCCAAGATGAAGGCGAGACTGGAACTGAAAGGCAAGAGCTACTGGAGGAAATTGCAGGTAGACCTGCTAGCATACAAGGAAGCGACAGCTTTGGAAGCCCTATACTCCTGCCAGTCTTGATTGCAAATGCATATGATATTGTGTCTCTGTAACATGGATTGTGTTTTAAACTGCATGAATTGGCTGAACCAAAACAAAGATTCTGAGGAAGGGTTGAAGTTCACACAAGATCGCAAGGTTAAAGAATGCAAGGCAGATGAAGATGCCAATGACCTTGATGCTCGCATCAAGAAGCAAGAAGCTGTTGAGCGGGTCGAACAGTGTTCATAAAACAGGGCGCACCAAAAGTACCCTCACTTTCAAAGGCATCAACTTCACACCATACTAAATCCTCCTCACATACCAGTAGCCTGTTGCACATCACTCCAGAACATTTTTCATGGCAGTCGAGGCAGTTGCTACAGCAAAAGTTGCTACAGCAGCTGAAGCCAATTGAGTAGTGTTTGCCGAGAAGAATCTGAGGAAGGAAGTCACCCAGCAACAGGTGGAAGTTGCAAACCAGCAGGCCGTCCTTGAGGCACAGCTTCATATCTTGCAGAATGGAAGCTAAAGCAGCGGAGTTGGTCATTCATGCCAAGGTCTTAGGAGAAGAAGTTAAAGGTCAAGTGGATGACTTCAGCTTGGAGATGTTAGGGAAAGAGGACCCAGAGCAATCAGTGTTGTCCTATGTGCAAGGACAAGCCCTTAAACCCTGCTGCAGCAGCAATCACTCCATCACGACACCTGGAGAATCTTGCCGCACCTACAATTCCTACATTGAGAATCCCAGCTGCAGCAGCAGCAGCAGCATTTATTGCATTAGCCATAGACAGTCACAATCAATATATAAAACAAACAATAAAGACATATACCATAACTACAAAAAAAAACCCCAACCACATACCAAGGATAAAATCTTCTGAATTAAAATTGTCCAGAATAAAACCGACACTATTATAACACCCGTTAAAAGACTCAGTCGTTTGAAACCCAGGGAAGGTACAATTCTTCCTCTACTCCCAAAAACATTTTCTGTTTGACTCTATCAATTATTTGACCCACCCTGGCATTAAAATCTCCCAAGAGTAGTATTTCAGCCTCCGGATACTAATCTCCAACCTTTTCTATAAGTTCATGCAAAAGCTTCCATGAACGATGATTGGCTGAAGGATCTATTCCATAGACTGGAAGGTATATATTTAAACATATGATCTGCCCAGTTAGCCCATTATTGATCACTAGGGCCTGGTTATGCTTACTAGTGGTCCAGTTTAACTGGTGTACAGCACCCCCCCATGTTGTCAGATACAAAGGTTCTCTTGACTCTGACCTCTGCAACTAATTGATGAATTGGCTTTTAGATGTGAGACATTTGTGAGCTTTTTCATATATAAAATCTCGTCCCTCCACCGCGATCTCTAAGCCACAGTTGATACAGTGTGGGAACTCGAAACCCCTTGGCCGTCATCAGGTCTGACGCTGGACTGCTTCAGACCTCTCGAACCCACCAATGTTGACAGAATTCTGGCTGCGGTTCAGCCTACCACTTGCCTCTTCGACCTGTGTCCCTCCTGGCTGGTGAAGGCCAGTGGGGAGGTATTGAGGGACTCCCTGTTGAAGATCATCAATTTCTTCCTTGAGCAAGAAGTATTTCCAGGGCAGTTGAAAGAGGCAGTGGTCGCCCGCTCTTGAAAAGACCATCTCTGGATCCAATTACTGCCCAGTCTCAAATCTTTTATTTCTGAGCAAAGTAATTGAGAAAGCAGTTGTGGAGCAGCTTCAGACTTTTCTGGATGTTACAAAGGTGTTGGATGCCTTCCAGTCCGGCTTCCATGATGGTCATGGGACGGAGACTGTGCTGATGAGCTCCACCTCCAGCTGCTAGAGGCGGGTCAGTGCTGTTGGTCTTATTGGATCTGACTGCAGTGTTCGACAGTGTAGTCCACCGCCTCACTGACATGGGGATACGGGGATCAGTACTATCTTAGCTGACCTCCTTTCTTCGTGGTCGGGGGTTGCAGGTGGCATCAGGAGTAGGGTCTCCAAGCGGCAGCACATTAATTGCGGAATGCTGCAGGAAGCCATCCTTTCCCCAACATTATTTAACATCTATATGTGCCCCCTTGCTCAGCTGGTGCAGAGCTTTGGGCTAGGGTGTCTTCAGTATGCTGATGACACCCAGCTCATCCTTATGATGGAGAGCCAGCCGGCCTCTGTCCCTGATGCTCTCCAGCATTGTATGGAAGCTGTGGCTGGTTGGTTGAGAGCGAGCAATTTAAAGTTGAATCCAGCGAAGATGGAGGTTCTATGGCTTGGTCAGGGGAGAGACCAGCTGTCAGCCCTGGACGATGCGGCTTTCCAACTGTCCACATCAGTCAAGAGCCTAGGCTTATCACTGGAGGACCAGGTCACTAGGATGGCCCAGATTGCATTTTTTCATCTCCAGCAGGTGCAGCAGCTGGCTCCATATCTCTCTAAACATGACCTTGTCACTGTAATCCATGCAATGGTTACTTCAAGAATTGATTACTGTAACTCAATTTACACTGGCCTACCTTTGACTCAAATCTGGAAACTTAAAACTTGTTCAGAATGCTGACCTCTAGGCCCCTAGACCAGCCGAGACCACATAACACTGGTCCTTAAAGAACTGCATTGGCTGCCGGTCAACTGAACTCTTACACTATCAGTCACTGCATTATATATGCTTGCTATAATACATATGATTTATATAGGCTCACATCACAGAAGAACTCGATTTATTAATTTCAGTCCAAGTATTCAGATTATTTTCTCCACTAAAAACAGACATGAAAAAGAATTCACCACCAAGATTTGTAAAACAGTATTTATTTAAGCATTGTCATAGCACCCACTGTATACCTCATTTTTCCATAGATATTATTTTAGGAAAAGTCATCTGAAAGTAAAGACATTTATTTGAGTCTACATATGCCAATATGAACCAGCATGAGTTATAAAATGACCAAAAAAATCAATAGCTTGTTAATATTTCCTATTACTGCCATGTCAATTAATTAATTAATTAACTCATGATCCATTTAAAATGCTATTAAGGGGAAATTTTTATGCGCTCATCTACATTTACAATTACATGAGAAATCGTAAACCTAAAATATATGCACAGAGACACTGGCAGCCTTCCAGTTCAAATCTAGTTTCCTTGTAGCTAGTAACTATAAGCTTGGTGACATTTTCCCCAGAATTTGCCAATCATTTAGTCAATCTGATAACAACAATTATTTGAAAAGGCTAATTATTCTAGCAGAATGCATTTGATAAAAAGGTTAATTCCACTGCTCCTACTTCAGAGGTATATATAACCTAGAATGAACTGAATTGCTAGCGCCAACATGACTTAGAACGTTCAAACCAAAACAATCCAAGCAATAAGATCATACATTAGCTCTAACCTGCCTTATTAAGATGGCTCAGTATCTGCTTCAGAGGGATTCTTAAGGTCAAATTCATGTTTTGAGTTATTAATACACTTGATTTTTTAGCAATCTTTTGCTAGAAATTCTGAAATATACTGAACAAAAAATCTGTACAAAAACTTTGCAGATCCTGTTAGGAACTGGAGCACTGCTGTATTGCTAAGAGACTATGGTGAACTCATATGGAGTTGCTTCAGCCTCAGCCTGTTAAAATCAGTGGATTTAGACTGAAATAATTCTGCATAAGACTGGATTGCATTTGTACATTTTCTGAGCATTTAAAAACTTAGGAGTAAAAACGCACTGAAAGCAAACAAAATCATAAACTGTTTGGCACAATCTAGCCCAGGGGTAGGGAACCTGCGGCTCTCCAGATGTTCAGGAACTACAATTCCCATCAGCCCCTACCAGCATGGCCAATTGGCCATGCTGGTAGGGGCTGATGGGAATTGTAGTTCCTGAACATCTGGAGAGCCGCAGGTTCCCTACCCCTGATCTAGCCAAAGCATAACATTTGTAATAGTCCGCTGAGCACTTCACAGCACCACCTGACTGAAATTAAAATTTGTAATGAGCGAAAGTCTGGTCTGTCACAAAGCTATTTGTTGTTGCGGCCTCGCTTTACCTGTAATTTAAGTACTACCTAGCTAGGATAGGATTGGTCACTTATTTGTATCATAAATTTTAGAGCTTATGGCTTGGACCCCATGATTAATCTCCATTGACAGAAGGGATCTTCATCAGCCGTGAGGGACGTTTTGCTTCCCCTTTACTGCAGATCAAAATTCCCTCCAAAATGCTGTTCTTTGAGGACTGATGACCCCCATGAACTGAGAATGAGTCAGAGGGCTGGACAGGGAGGGGGAATCAGCAAAAAACAACAATTATCTTTCCTGTTAGTGGACATTTTCTGTAGGACCCTATTCTGTCTTTAGCGAATTGGAAATTTCTCCTCTTAAGCCTTAAGGCTCCAGAACAGAAAATTCACGTTTTTGTCTTTTCATGAATAGTTTCCATTTCTTGAGTTGACTGCAAGTATTTAAGTAATCTTTTCATATGGTAATAACCTGATAACCAACTTTCTCAAGAACTAGTATATATTCTGTTCTCAAATCCACCACCAGGTGAAAAGCTCTTTCCGGACGAGCTGACACCGTGTACATGTAAAGAAAGCCTGATTTGACATGGAAACTTTTACCTGGCATTTGTTTATAGGCGTACAAAGAACAGTATTGGTTCTTGAGAGAGTTGGTTATTAGAACATGAAAAGATTACTCAAGCAATAGCAGTTAGCTCAAGAACCAGGAACAGGAAACTATTGATGGGGTTTCAAGGAATGAAAGGAACAAACTGGACTGGACAGAGTCTTCCTGACCCTCCTAAACACACAATCCAAATCTTTGTGTGCATTTCTTTGCTCTAAAGACAGGGATCCAGGTAATGCTTTTTGGCTTAGCTATGAAATTTGACTGAGCATCCATGGAAGTTTCAAGATAGCCACTGGAACACTGGAGATACTTACCTCTTTTGATTTCTAAATGAGATGGACAGCCCAAACCAGAGGGCGAATCCCTCTCTGGAGCCAGCACACCCCTGTGCCAGCATGAGTGCCCATGGGGGCAACTTACCCAGGCGGCTGGGCACCACACAGCTCCACTGTGCCTGACCGGGAAACGTCCTCGGTCACCCAGGCTCGTAGGCACAAAACACTGCATCAACATGGCCAGGGGCATTCCGGGGGTGGGGCCAACTTTAGTTAGCCTCCTGAGTTCAGTAAGTCCCTGTCAGTTGGTGGAGCCACTGGCAGAGATCTCTCTATTTTCCCCTAGAGGAAATGTTAAGGTGAGTTTTTAACGTTTTTCGGCTTCCCGCACCAAGGGAAAGCCCTGTGGAGCAGGCAGGGCAGTGCTGGAGAAGCGCAATCCCAGTCTGCCAATCCTGTCTGAATTGGGTTGTGAGGGCCATGTCCCCACATAGGTATCTAAATTCCAACCCAAGTAAGAATTTTGGCCTACTCTTTAACATCATATTACATCATAAAAAATGTCTAATTAGGCCCAACTACATATGATGTTTAGCTGCATTAAAAAAATTTCTGACATTTTATAAAATCAAAGGTGGTGTGGAGAAAGCCATCTCCCTTCTGTGTTTTTTTTCCCAATTAAAAATATGCTGCTGAACATCTTTTCCCCTCTGTGGAAAAAAGAGATAAGGACCGCTCTAAGCAAAACTAAGGAAAAGCTAAAAACAATAGGGCTTGAGGAAAAATATTTATTGTATATACACCCCTACACGTTTTACGTGAGCATAATGAGAAGGGTGTTGTGCTTTTAAAAGGGAAAGAGCACTGCATACTGTCTTCAAGGTTACATCCCCTGATGAAGCTCATACAAAACGCATGGGGGAATATAAACAGTAAATATTTTCCCTCAAGAACTTTTTTTCTTTCTTTTTTTTGCATTAAGAAATCAGCACCCACCAAAGGGTAGGTTTATGAACCCTTCCCTACCTTCATGCAAGTCTTCTGCTTCAGATGCAACCTCTGGCTGCACTTAATTAAAAAAAATAAAGAGAAACGCTGCATGCAAATTTAGTTTCATATATGTGGATATATATTTCTGTGTTGTTTTGATCACATGGATCTACATCTAGAATTAGCTCTCTCAAATAAAAGATTTCAATCTTCTGCTCTTGCTTGGAAAGCAAGACTTTTGGTTCTGCTCTCAAATCTTGATTAACATGCTTGTGGCATTTAAATATACAGTGGAACCTCGGTTTTCATTGCCTTCGGTTTTCATCGGTTTTGGTTTTCATCGATTTTTTCAGTGAAAAATTTGTCTCGGTTTTCATCGATTTGCCTCTGTTTTCATCAATTTACAGGAAGGTGCAGGGGTTTGTGGAGAAAAATCACCTGGACAAAGCTGTTGCAGGCCGTGTCTGCAACTTGTTTAATGACAATGTCTTGCCCCATTTTCGAGATAAAATCTTAAAAAACGTCAGAAACAGACCTCTTTTGGACGCAGCTTTCCGCAGTGCGACGTTTAGTCCACTGGCTGTTATTGTTTTATTTACTGTTTTCAACATTAGGCGCTATGTTTAATGGCCCAAAAATGAACGGTATGTTTTTTTTAAGGCTTCAGAATGGATTAATTGGATTTACATTGATTCCTATGGAAAAGTTTGCCTCGGTTTTCATCGGTTTCGGTTTTCATCGATTCTTTTCGGACGGATTACCAACGAAAACCGAAGTTCCACTGTAATACTTTTGAGGTGTTTGGGGGTTTGTCTAGAGTGGCATACATTCATGCACAAGTTAGTAGCAGCATTTCTTTAAGGGTGAAGGGTCAGTTGGGCTCCAAAATTCCTTTCTTTTGTGAATTGGAGTCTGAAGTAGGAAGAGTCTGGCTACCATTGTCAGAATATGTCCTAACCCATGTTAAACACAGGAAATCAGTAAGATTAACTTTGGCTGGATTATGCACCTCCTTCTTGATAACAATAAATTATTATGACTTTTGGGTATACATGTAATAATACTGACTCAAGTATAAAGGCTAAGTTCACAGTTCTTAGTTACCTGGGATAGGGGAAGTCAAGTTAAGCTGCTGGCACTGCATAGGAACAGATGGTGGAAGGGGTTCATGATACCATAGTCTTCTTTATTTTACATGCCTAAGAAATGTCTCTGAACTCAGACTTCTCAGACTTCAGTCTCAAGATCTATCTACAGCAGACTGGCATATACTAGGTATAGCCCTGAAGGAAGAGGGTAATTTAGGGCTCAAAATCACAGCAACAGAGAAGAAAAATGTCTCATATAATGCAAAGAATATGATGCACTTTAAAAGAAATGCAGTTCCATGATGATTTCAACACCTCATTGTTAGACAGATGCAACAGCTTTGTCAATAAACTGAGCCAGCTTGACATCTCGTTTCGTCAGCCCACCGCAGTCATGGGAAATGAGAGTTATCTGGACCTGTGAACAAGGGAGAAGAAAGGACATTATAATTCATCAGCCCATGTACTTTCTGTAGACTGTCCAGATCCAGATTCAGTTTGAAATGTTCTCTCACGTAATTTGGTTTGTATATTTACAAACTGATTTTTAAAAAGACCTTGCTGCTGATTGTATTTGGAATGGCACAGCTATTTCAAATAAAAGTCATCACATAACACAGCTGTCAGGTGAGCAGCCTTGAGAGAATTTGGAGGCTAACCAACAAGAGCTGCAGTATAGAACCTGGAACCATTTAGGTTTGGGATTCTTGTGCTTCTTCCAGAAAGAGGTGTCCAATTAATTAACTCATTTGTTAAAAACAGTTTCAGAAGAAAATCAAATCACATTGCCAAGTTAGGCAACTCAAACCAGCATCCTAAAGGTAAAAAAAACTGGCAATACTTTGCGAATCATTTCCAAAGGGAAAAAACAAACACTGGTTACGATGAAACAGCCTGCAAGGGATTGTTTATATTTGTTCACTGTGGAATATTGTGTGCTACTTTATGAAATGTTCCCGTTTAGCCAGAAAGCAGAGGTTAAGTGATGGGTGGAATAAAATCTTTAAGTCTAGATGATCTTTGTCCATCTCTGAGATAATATTTAAACTGCCAGAAATAGCTCAAATGTGCTTATTTTGCCTGCCCGCTTTCCAGTACTACTGAATATAAATTTCAATGCAAACATAGCAGTTTGTTATTATCAGAAAGTATGTTGTATATATGTGGCCATACAAGCCACCCTTAGATTTGGTTTAAGATGTCTCATAAATATTTAGCTGAAAATAAACATTTCTCACGATGAAATGTGAAAGGGTTAGAAAACAGTATTCATAATGCACACATCATGAGGCTCTCTTCATTAAAAGTCTGAGGTTCTTCCTTTTGTATTTCATTTCAGGGTGTTTTCTCACAAATCTTTTCCTCATCCATAAGTTGTTTCAAGGGGGTTGAGGTTTATTTGCTTTCTGACTCTTGTTTCAGAAACAGAAATTGAGAGGTATGTTTTGATACTCTGATTGCTAAGATTCCCAAATTCTTCTTTGAAATGTTTTCCCATTTTTAAAATAATATTTGGGAAGTGGTTCTTGAAACAGTTGACCAATAGCATACCCGTTAAATACCTTACTTTTCTGAACTTTCTTTTAAGCAGGACTCTAACGTAGACCATTTTTGCAGACTTTTAAAAGTGAGACTTTGCTCAAGGTGTACAGACACATCCTATTATATCACTGGTGAACAAGATTTGGCATTGGTTTGAACACGTGAGTTGTATGGATGACCAGAAGCAACAGTGGAACAAAAGAACGTGGGTACCTGGCACAGTAAGCAATGCCTCTCTTAAGCTATGTTCACCTGTTTAGAACTATTGCTCATCTTCAGCCTCCAGTACTTTGTATGCTTTCACAAAACCTTGTCCAATGAATATTTTTTTTATAAAAAGAAGTTAACCACCAACCCTCTACAGTATTTCTCACACATTCATCCATTTTCTCACAGGGATAAGTTTGTCCCACTATTGCAGAAGGCAGATGGGAGTTTTCAAAGCTTCTTGTGTGTGAAGGCAGCACATTTTCAAAAAGTTAAAACAAACATGGGATATGTCAGGACCACTACATTCTGAATTCACATTTCCTTTTTCTTTTAAAAAGATACCTGATTTTCAAAATCACTGGCACAGTCAGCAGCCAGAATGTCCCAATTGTCAATGAAAACTGCTAAAGTACAGCTCAGCTCCTTACCTTATTGTACACGTTAAACCACTCAGGGTGATGATTCATCTTTTCAGCCTGCAGCGCAATTCGAGTCATAAAGCCAAAAGCCTGTATTAGAAATATGATGTTAAAAAGCTTCTACCTATGTAACTTCGTGACAATTTATGGGGCTACTCAATGAGAAATCCAAAAGAATAAAGAGGGACTGCAACAATTACTCAGCTGTGCCAGAATAGTCGTTTGATGGAATGTACAATTTTAGATGCTCATAAATGTGTATCTCCGAATAAATCAAATCCTTGTAAAAATAATGGGATAAAGAAAAGTGGTCAGTAATTTAGGATGATGCTATTGTTCAATATTCATAAGATATTTTCTGGTCCAACAATGAGAGCTCAGCACTTTATGTTGTTCAGTAACAAGAATCTCCAAAATACATTTCAAATGTTTAAAATGCTTCACATATATCAAACAGTAATCCTTACAAAAGTTCTTCAAGGTAGGTCAGTGTCGCCCTTTACTTTAAATGGGACAGGGAGTAACAGAGCACTGCCATTTAGTTTGCGGTCACAGCAGATGTAAAAGTAGATCAAGACATTTTCCAATAGAAAACTCAATCTCAGCTGCTCTGGTTCATGCTATGCAAACAAGATCTTTACTGTTTACATATATACATAGAATATCAGGCATCAACACTCCATGCACATATTGCAATTCTGTAACTGGACTTCCAATGCCAAAGCCAAATCCTTGCACAAGATCAACAACTTAATTCAAATATTACTTTTTAAAGACATGAGTCCATCATGCATTGAATATTTTTTCTGCAGTAGATGCCCTTAAACAAAAAAACTTACTTAAGCATAAAGCAAGCTGAAAGTTTTCACATTGTGAAAGAGTCTTCATACACATGTTCTCCTCTACCACATAAATTTCCAGCAATTTTTAGAACAGCACAATAGTTAATAATTGCTTCTCCGTCACATTTTGAAAGTATTGGTTACTGGATGAAGTATGACTTTGCAACCCCCAATCTGCTGAATGCAGTCAAGAGAATCAGACCACATTATTCCAACAAAAATTGTCATTTAAAAAATCATCAAACTATCAGTGATTGAAAAGATGATGGTGTTGACTCCAGTATCAAGAACTGTTTCTGTAAGTTTCTTTCTTTGCTTAAAAGCCTGGTCTTATGTACATTTATGTGGAAGTAAGCCCCATGTAGCCCTCTGGCTCTGGATCCCAAGTAGGTTATATAGGATTGCAGCATTGATTTCATTTGCAACTATTCTTCCAAATTTTGTAAAAAGAAAAAATGAAATGTGTAACAATGATATACAAGGCATTTGTAGTCAGCCTCACATTTATATATCTATTGATAGTTTTATACCATGCATTTATCTAAACATATTTTAAATTTTTTAGAGTACTCACTACCTTAACATAAGTTTTTTAAAACTAAAATGTCCCATGGTTTCAATTTTCTGTGCTCATTTTTGCAAGTAAATGCTATTTAATGCATTCTACTTATTTATGAAAAAAATGTGTAGAACTGAGCTGTAGCTCACCCAAATAATATAAGCCATAATGTACTTGTATACCATAGCTATTCTGGCTGAAGGTTAGGGAAAAAATTTAATCCTCCATGAATCAAGCAATATCTATAACTTCAGACAAAAAGAGAGAGCAAAAACAAAGGTTCAAAGCAAATTTTCTTCTTTTCCTCCAAACATCCTTGCACACTGTTGTGCTATTTTGGTCAGACTTCAAAATATAATATATATAATATAATTTTTTTGGCAAATAAGTAGGGATCAGCACATATAGCTCAAAAATAGCACTATTATCTCTCCAAACAAAAAGCCAAAAGTTTCACTTATCAACTGATTATTTTACTTCAGATATATTTCTGTAATGATTTACAGTAAAACCTCCATTTCACACATTTTTTTGCAATTGAGGCTGTTCACAACTTTGAAATATTTTATAACTCATACAGGATCCCACAATTTAGTTATAGCTGAGCTCTGGCCTCAGTTGGGGATGTGTGCTCAAGCTGAAAATATACATGAAAAATTATATTCGGCTCCTGCAAATACATCCAGGAGTTTTCAGGATACTGAAAAAATTGATCTCAAAAAATTCCATAAATATTTGGGATTAACTAGAAATATCAGCAGTCAGCATTTACAGGCTCTCAGGACTGATTTTTCCTGCCTCCCCACTTTTACACGTGTTTCTGTGTTTTTGTATAGCAGCTAGACAGGATTTTGTACAGCAGCTACTCTGCAATTTGGGTGCCAGTAACTTAAAAAGCACTCCCATCCCCCCTGGAAAGAATCCCCATAGGGAATAATGGAGCCAAAAATATGAGGAAAAAACACACCCACAGATCTGAATACCATCCCAATATCATACCATACTGATATTTTTTGACTCCCATATATCCAGATCTGAAAAATACTATTTTTGATCCACAACTCTAGAGCCTGCACAAGCATCTCTTCTGTCAAGCTTTATAATGAATGATTACTTAACCATTCCTTACTTGCTTAGATAATTTAGAGGTACAAAATTATCAGCAATCTCAAAGAGTCTCTGAAGATGCCAGCCACAGATGCAGGCAAAACATCAAGAGAAAAGCCCGGAAACCCCACAACACTCCAGTGATTCCAGCCGTGAAAGCCTTTGACAATCTTGAAGAGCCTCTTCCTTGGCCATTCATTGTGACATCCAATGAAGTTCTACCACAGATATCTTGTCCCTGTTTCTTGCATTTCTCATTTCAACCTCAAGGAAATGGGGATAGAGTCAAAAATAATATGTTGAAGCCCTAATTTAAGACATATCTCTATGTTCATGAAAACACCACAGTGGGAACTAGATACCAACATAGCTGTCAGGATTACAACTGATCAATTAGCCTGGACAAACTGTCCATGCAACTGTTGAAACAAGATGATTCATGAACACTCATCCTAGAATAAATTTGGTTAGTCTTGGAAGTGCTACTCCTGCTTAATTTTGCTACAACTACACTACCATAGCTACTCCTTTAGAATAACCCTGGTTGTGAAAATTAAAATCTGAATATAAAAATACTTTTCTTCCCCACTGTCTCAAAGGTAGCCAAAGTCATCACCAAGAACTAACATAGGCAAAAACAAATAGAATAAGTATAGTTCAGGAAAAATTAATTGCACTCATCACATTTATTTCAGTGGGTCTGAGAATACATTATTTCCTTTGGAATGTGCCTCACATCCACAATGCTCAGATCCTAAGAGAAAGGAGGATTAGCACACATTTCAATGCTTTAAACTAAGGTTTCAGAATTGAAGGATTCCCTACAAACAGACATGACAGTTACATACAGTTTGCTTATTCTGCTGCTCATGGAAGCTAGGTGAAAGTAGCAGTCAGCCGGAAGTTGAGTAAAATTCTGCTTTGCCCTGGCTATTGTCGGAAATGAAGGAAAAAGGGACAAAGAAAGTTTTCCTCAAAACATGACTAGATGCTTTATATGCTCTACTTCCTATGTTGTTACACATAGTTTAGGATAAATCATCTGAGAATAAATGGGAGTTTGTAGCCAGTCAGTGACAATTGTTCCACTACTACTACAAGATCTAAGGTGTTGAATTCTGGGAACACTGCACATGGTCAAAAAAAAGTTAAGCATGCTTAATCCCATAAAAAGGTATATTATGGCTCATCTTATTATCAAGAACTAATTTAGACAACATCACAGCATTCAAGGACTTGGGTTTTGAAGTCAATCTCCACTAATATAAGGAATTTCATTCAGTGGGACAGAACTTCCTTATAGCACAGCCCAAAATGTTTCCAAAAAATACTGCTCCCAGGTACAGGGGACTCTTAGTAACAGTTGCCAACTTGGGGTCAGTAGCAGGAGGCAAGAAATTCTCCCATTAATAGATGTTATTTGTAAGATTCAAGTCAAAAGATACAGGACACAGTTGGAAAATATAGAGGATACAGGACACAGCCTTTTCTGCTTGTCCAGATGGACATCCCTTTTTCTAATATCATTCATGGTCCTCATTTGGATACGGCGTGTGCATCTGTTTTTTATGTCGCCTTGTATGTTTTCCCGTGCCATCTCTTGTACTCTATTTTTAATATATTTTAATATTATTTATTGTATTGTTTTTATATGCTTTTATTTGTGAGCCATCCTGAGTCCTTCAGGAGACTGGTGGGATAAAAATGCACTAAATAAATAAAAGAGAACAATAAGTTAAGTACAGCTGGATCTTATGAGCCCCTTCATGGGAGGTCTCCTGGGAACCCTTGGTAAGTTCCCTTGGGTTCCAAGCTGATAGAAAAATCAATTTTTAAATTATCAATATTTTGTGTGTAGAACAAATATCTATATAGTGTAAAACACTGTTCAAATCAGGTTTATCTATATATTTAAAATCAAGCATCTTGCTTACAGTTCATTTTAGGTCTGCACAGCCATCTTCCTATTACATATAGGTTCCAACTTGAAAATGAGGTCTGCTGAAGTAATTTTACCAGAGCAATCTCCATTAAGTCCTATAAATACTTCCCTTGCTAATTAAATGAAATTAGAACTTTATTGTTTATAGATCACCTTTTGTATCTGTAGGCCTGTAACTTTCCTTTTATAAAATACAATTGGCAGTAGAGGGAAAGGCTATTTAGGATTGATTATATATGAAAACAGTATTACATAATCAGTTTGGACATTTCTTCACGTCTTGAAACATGATCAGTAATTGGGTGTAATTGGTGATCAAGGAAACTATCTGGTGATCAATTAAAGTAATTACCAGATTCCGGCAACACAACCAATCTTAATTTGAGCTGGAGTCTGCACTTCTTCAACTTTAATTTAAAATAATGAATATTATTAAGCAGTCTGTGAGCCAAGATCATGGCCAAGCATATGTGATATGGCGGTAGTGTCAGATTAGTTTTGGTGAGTTTTGTTTACTAGAAAGCCAAACACTTCATGTTAGAAAGCGTTTTGTTTATTCTGAAAAAAATTCCACCATGACCTTGACCTTTATACCGGCATTGCAAATACTCAAGTTTACCACAGTGAGAATATTTCACCATCCTAATGCACAAAGGGATTTTTTAACAACCATTTATCAGCATTTAAAAGCAACTCCGTGGAAAACAGAAATTACCACCCAGTTCCCAAGCAAATCAGTCCATTTAGGGGTTTCTCTCCTTGTCCCGAAGATCAAAAGTTAAAAAGACAAATAAAGCCCAGATGAGACTTCTTAACACTCAGATGAAAACAAAGCCAAGACAGACACAGCTGAACAACCTTAACTGTGTTCATCTCAAGCCATGGGACAAAGAGAAAAAAGAATACAGACTGTGCAAGCCCCACAACATCCTTGAAAGAACAAAAATGACATAAAAATGATGCGACTACTGATTTCTACTTGAATGTGACCCTCAACACCAGCAATTACTAAGAGGGAGAAAGTGCTGGAGCCAGGATTCCAGCTCCCCATCCACACAATGCACACAGGTTAAGAGGAAAGAGGGAGAAACTTATCACTCTTAGCAAGTATGGCTCCATGGAAAGCACCATCACATATGTTCAGATATGACTGTTCCATGCAGAATATGATGTTTTGAGATTACCTTGAAAATCTCACTGATCTCTCAAGTGCTACTGGGTTACAATCTAGCTGTTCTATAGATCAATATGGTCATCCTCAGAAACTATTATAAAGTAGTTTCTTTAAAAACTCACAAATATCAAAATACTTTAAAAACTGTGCCACATTTGTAGTAAATTCTCATCAGTCAAAATATATCTTTTCAATAGATCGGCAAAGACGTGACCTGAATAATTTACTTCTCTGAACAGAGTGAAAAAAGTTAAACTGCATTTACATTCTAGATGGCAACTTCTCCAACATCCCTGCTTTGGGAAAATAACTCTATATATTTATCGAATAGTCAAGGGCTGGCCCTGGGTAAAACAGAAGTGAATTTTTTCAGCACAGCTACAATTAAGGGTTTCAAAAACCCAGAACTCCCAGGTTTGAAGATTCTATAAAAACTAATTTGGTGGACACTAAGAGGACACCGTGTTTACCCTAACAGAGGTCACTCTTCTAAGGCTGAAGCAGCCAAGCTGTTAGGTGCAGTGCTTACCCATCACAGTGCAACAGAGGACCTGCCCTGAGTAAGTCTCAAGCTAGAGGGAATGTGAAGGTCACACCCCTGGGCTCTGACCAAGGATTTTAGGATGGGGAACCAAGGATGCCTGCTCCAATTATGATGGTCCAAGCACTCGTAATGCGAATGGCCGACAGGAAGGCCCCTTGTTATATCACCCACTGCCAGATTAGGGTAAGTGTGAAGGCTACCTGTTGGAAAGTGGGGCAGCTTTGATACTGCTGCAAAACATTAGAATAAGGTAACTTGTACGGCTGACTAGAAAAGGAATGGCAGGGGGAAATATCTCTGCTTGTTATTTTGGAATAGGGGTGTGATACTTAAATATTTCAACACGGATGTCTCCGTCTGGAGACTGCAGAGCCAAAAGTATGCCTAGCAACATTAATTAACTGGTTGCTGAAGTCAAACCCCTTCAGCAATCAGTGGTGAGAGTCATTTTTATCAGCCAACAGCTTGGTCAGAGGAGATGACCTCCTTTTTAGAAGAATGGTCTTTTAACAATTGTTCACTAGTCTTCTTCTTACGACTCTTCTTTTGAGGGGGCTCCAAATCAGCCCATGTTGAAGAAAGGCTTGAAGGTCAAATGAAAAGGGACAGAAATGGATGCTGGGAAACGAGCCCTTTTCCATTTGCTCTGAAGCGCCCGAAGGAACCAGAGATTTTTCATACAGAGCAGGAGGCTGGTGAACAAGCCTTCTTCTCTCCTTGCTCTGAAGCACCTGAAGGAGCCAAAAACTTTCCATATGGGCCGGAGGCTGGCTATCATGCGCCAGCCCCTGGGAGACGAGGAACCAGACATAGAGTTTGAATATGGATCAGGAACTGACTCCTCAAGAGGAAATGCATGGAACAGAACCAGCTGCAAGCCGTTACTTGCCAGCCCAGGCAGAGTGAGAAACAGAGGCATATGCGCAATGGGAAGAGCCATCAGCAGCCTCAGATGAGCTAAGTCACAAGCCAGCTGCACAAAAAAGGCAAATGCAGAGACAGTAGCTAAGCAGTAAAAGAAGTGCCCACATTGCAGCTCTATATGGCAGAAGGTTCTGTGAGTTGGAAACATTAGCATCATAGAAGGAATGAGACTTTGTAGGGTTCTGACCTCAATAGTAAGGGGGATAAGCCTTGTCTTGAGCTTGGCTCTGTCTGGATGCAATGAATGTGTTTCACAGGAAAGCTCCTCACACTTGGTTTTCTGCCTGGTTTCTCTGAACCATGGTTCCTAGTCTGCCTGCCTGAACTCCTGGACTACTTGGTTTTGGACTGCCTGACCACGCCTGTGCCAGCCATGACTTCGGACCACCTGACAATGCCTGTTCCAGCCTTGACCTTGGACTACCTGACCAAGCTTGTGCTTGTTGCCCGCCTTGACTTCAGATTGCCTGACATGCCATAACTGATGCCTGCCAGCAGCACACAGGCAAATGAGCCCTCTTCTCTTCTTGGTATGAAGTGCCTAAAGGAGCCATACACTTTTCATACAAGACTTCAGGCCCTATCCTGCCCAGCCTTCAGTGTGTGAGAGAGAGAGGCACAGGCCTTGTCAAAGAAGTCAAAGTTGGAAACAATAGAGGAACTCCTTATGACTATCAGTGTCAGCCACTTTCAGAGCACAAGTCACACACTTTTTGAAAAGGAACGAGTCCTTCTTAACTTCCATAGTGGAAGAGAAAGACTCACAATTTTGAAGAAAAAATATATCACAGAGCCTGAGGCCTGATGTGAGGTGAAGAATAAACAGAGCTGAAGAAAGAGCTTCTTGAAAAGAGCAGAGCCCTTCTCAGCTTCTGCTGTGGAAGAGAAAGGCTCACAATTTTGAAGAAAAAATACCCCACAGGGTCTGAGGCCTGGCGTGAGGTGAAGAATCAGCAGAGGTGAAGCAAGAACTTCTTTCTTCAGTGGCAGCGAAAGAAGAACTGAAGGAATACTATTTCTCCCCCTCCCATCACAATACCATTTGGGCAGGAATCTTCCCTCCCAAGGGGAGGGGGAGTGAGTGCTCTTCAGAGCTGCAGAGGAAACAGAAAGCTTCTAAATCTTTCCATGGCAAGCCTGTGCATGTGCAGTCTCAATGTGGGGCTGCACAGAATACTCATGAAGATGAAGTGTGGTTATAAAATGTTTTAATGAAGCCTGCTTTCTTATGAGTTTCACAAACAGAAATTAGGTTAAAAGATTATGTTTTTGTGTCTTTTGTGCAAAATGCTGAGCTTTGGAGAAATGGCAGAGTCTCTTGGCTATTCAACTGTTCATTCTTTTATATTTCTTATGCAATGCTTGCCAACTTTTAGTTTACAAGTAATTTATTAAAGTAATAAAAGAAGATATGTTGGGCTAACATGTTCTTACAACTGTTACTAACAAAGGAGGAATTATTCAAAAAGAGCTGCAAGGCTTAGCAACGCAAACTATTTTATTTATTGTCAAGGCTTAGGTCTAACAATCCTTCAAACATTCAGTAGTGGGCAGGGAAAAGCAAGTTCCAAATCCACCAACCCCGATATTTCCAATAGGTGAACATTCTGCCTGAGTCTGCATTAATTGTGGTAATGTAAAGTGGCTTCCCCAATACTATAATTATTATAGTACACTGAAGTAATTAATAATTTGTCTAAATGTCTACATTTTTATATGTTTCTTTATAGATAATTACTGTTGCATACCATAATCTATTATTCAGTTTTGCGAACCATATGTATACTGTTGATTTCAGTTTCTCTGGAAAGGCAGGAAAATAAGGTTGTGCTAAATGTAGACAGCAATATACATCATATCATTTTCTTGTGCTCATAATGCCTGCTGCAATTCATTTTACACAGGAGGAGAAAAAAGTTAAGTTGAAATCAATAAAATATGATTCAGGGATGGCACCTGCAAAGCAGAGATTTCCCATTGTGCATCCACCTGTGATGCAACTGTAGGGGCATTTCCAACAACCACAGAGGAACCACCCAGGGAGAGTCTCCACTTTTTCATCCCTACCTTCCCATCCCTCCCATGCCATTGGTGTGTTTTTTAAATTGTTCTATTGCTATAGGGTTTTAACACAATAATGATATAGAAACAACTACTTTTTTTGCAAAGCTGACAAAAAATTCACTTGTGGAAGAGGCTGGAATAGGGATGGGGAATCATGCTGATGCAGGAAAGGAGGTTCAAAAATCCACACCTGCCCGTCCGCACAGTGATGATCTTCCCAGAAAACACAGAAGAGAAGGGGAAGTACAGAAGGTGGACAACTGTACCATGCTGTGTAAAAGCTAAAATTCTATGCAGAAACAGCCTAAGTGAATTGATATAAATCTTTTATGACATTTTGATTGAAGTTTACTATATTTCTGGTTGTTGGTAGCCACCTTCATGGTGACGCTAAAGAGCATAGGGCACAAATATTTTACATAACAAAATACTAAACCACATGTTTTTTCACCAATAGAACTCATAAAGTTTCAGAGTGTCTATTTAAATACTAAAATGTATTGGATTAAAAGAGTGACAGCGTGGTGTAGTGGATAGGGTGTCAGATTAGTACCTGGGAAATCAAATCCCACTCACACCAGAGAAACTTTCTGGGTGACCTTGCGCCAGTCACATACTCTCAACCCGAACTCTGGCTAGTATTTGGCTAAGAGACCTCCAAAGAATACCAGGGTCATGACAGGGAGGGAGACAATGGCAAACCACCTCCAAATTTGTCCCTTGCCTTGAAAACCCTACAGAGTCACTACAAGTTATCTATGACTTGATAGCAAAAAAGGAGGAAAGGGTGAAAACCCTCCCAGCAACTTTCTCCAATCTTTCTTATCTCAATGAGACCAAAAGTTTGGTCTTCCAAACTCTGGAAGCTGTGGCTGGAAGCGAGTAGGGCATTGCTAATTTGCCCTTCCAGTGGGTGTTAAGTGCCACTTACACCAGCCAAGAGGGCAAACACATTGGTGTGAACCCATGCCACATCCTATGGCCATTCTGTCCCCACTCCCATGTGGACTGGCCTGCCAGTGGCTCTTTCCTTGGAAGAAAGACTGCTTAGGTTGCAGGAAGATTACTTGGAGGATGGTTGCATTCACCCCACCACTTTCTTATACAAATCATTAAGTTATAGAAAACACTGTTAGAAGTTGCAGTGATGACCACAAATTCAGATGGCTTTTAAAAGAAACTAGGCCTATTCTTCATTGAAATGTTTATCAATGACTATTGAGCACAATGGCTAATGCAATCTGTAGTTTCATAGGCAGAGAATTTCTGAACACTAGCTGCTGGATAGCACCACAAAAGGAAAGCTTCGGTCTCTTTGCTTTCTTATAGACTCTTCAGAGTATATATCTGACCACTAAGGGATGGTATATATGAATCTTTGGCTTGATTCAGCAGGACTCTTTTTATGTATTTTTAAAAAGTTTAGTTAGATTATTTCTTTCACTGGTATCAGATCAAGAATGCGGAGGAAAATGATACAAAAAGAACAGACCTTGATGTAGGTTTAAATTACCTACTCATGCTTAAATTATAGTTATTAGCTTCTCTTTTTACTTCTCAGATTACCTGTACTGAGCCATCTAGGTATTTAGGAATGCACAAAAATTTGACATTGGATGTTTTACCATATTCGGAGATCCACACCATATGTTTTTGCTAGCAACACAGAAGAGAAACAGCGAGAAAGACCACATGACAAGCATTATTGATAGCATCTGGCAAGCAAGACATGAGGAAGTATGACAGAAAACCATTTTAAGTGCATTGAAAGCAATGGTAATTGGGGGCAGAATCTATATTCAGGATAAAATATGGATTTTTCTAAGAGCGGTTAAACTTTGGGGCAAGTGGAATGAAAGACTCTGTGTTGTACTGCAATGAATTAGGAGAGTAAATAATATAGCAGAGTGGCAAGTGAGTTATTTTGTAGAACTTTTACTGGATAACAGATGAAGTTACACTAACTATAAGAACAGCAAATTCTATCTATGCTGTTTTCTTCCTCTCTCTTTGGGAATTTGTACATAAGTTTTTGTTCCAAATGGCTTCAAGTGTTTTAAGCTTGGTTTCTGCTTATGCCATTATTTCAAAAGGAGTCATTCCAATAGGTTTGTATTGTATGGTGTTCTGTTATAGTGATATACAGCTGTATTGACAGCTTCTGCTCAACAGGTGTCAAGTAGTCATGGCTGCATTAATAAACATGCAGTTTCAAGTATTGTACAATTAAAGCATTCTGCTAAACCATTTTAAGGAGGTCAGTATATTACTGATCTTGCATGCTGCATACCTTCTTGTTCCAGAAATTTTGGAATTCAGCTGCAACAAAAGCCTTGAACTTATTCAATACTTGATCTTTTGATTTAAGAACATACACATGGGCAAATCTGCTTGCTGCATCTATAAAAGTCAACATGTATTTGTTTCCACCAACAGAAGGTGCTGGAGGTTCAATTAGGTCTGAGTGTATTTTTGTTAGTGATTCCTTCTTTCCTGTTCCTTCTTGCCCTTAATAATGAGCAATGCATTTGACCTTAATGCATATTTCACAGTGTCCAGTACTTTTGTTGCATTCTATTAGTTTTAAATCACAGTTTTGTACAAGGTTTCTCACTGGCCTAATTTTATATGCCAACCATAAACACAAGTTGAATGAGAGCAATCTTCCTTTTTATGTGATAAATGGCTCTCTCACCACTTTCAATGGTTTCAATCTTTTCAGCTTTGAACTCCATATCAAGTTTTGGATTGTAAATGCAACATATTTCTCTATTACAATCTTGTTTCCACCATTCCACAATCCAGGCACTAATACTAAAATTCCACTAGCATCAGGTGCATACAGTGTCTATTAGTTCATGCCACACTTCTCTCCCATAGAACTCAAAACATCAATTATCATAGTACCTTTGCCCTATACTTTCAGTGGTTTACCACCAGCTTGCAAAAGTTTCTCTTCTTCACTTGCTTTCAATTCAATAAAATATTTTCATTGTTGCAAATGTGAGGAAAAGATCAGAGTCCAAAGAAATAAATTCATTTTACTGTTGCAGTCATTTGTAATCACATATGCACATCTTTTCTTTGTTTGCCCTTTTTCTTTAATTGAAGTGATATTCTCTTTTTCTTTACCTTTACAGCTAAAGTTTTATTAATACCACCTCTTCTATAAGCATTATTTGATTCTTCCCCTCTGCATCTCCCAACTGATTTTGTTCATGACAATATTTAGCTACGTGTCCCCTTCTTCTACAGTTAAAGCAAATTACTTTACTGGCATAATCCAGTCTAAGCACAGAGAAATAATTCATTACATTTGATACTTTCCTTTCTGCATCTGTATCTCTTACATAATTCAGAACATAATTCAGATCCAGTGACGCTCTAGCCTTAAGCACAGACACTTGATTTTCAAAATTTTCAGGCAAAGACACCAGGATTACAGAAATCATACTGTTATCCTCCAAAACTTTTCCTGCTGCCCTGATTCGCATAACCATATCAACAATCCATTTTAAATACTCTTTCAAATTGCCCCCTTCTTTCATTCTTGCAATGTAGAACTTCCTTTTAAGAAGTCTTATTTTATTAACTAATTTTCCACAGTACTTTTCTTCTAAGCCTTTCCAAAGATCACAAGCAGCTCATAATAAGGACTCTCCTCATGCCTTATTGTTGAAGCCAGGAGATAGCATGCTTTGAAATAACCAATTTTAAACAGTTCCAACTCACTGAGGCCCCTTCCGCACACACAAAATAATGCGTTTTCAAACCACTTTCACAGCTGTTTGCAAGTGGATTTTGCTATTCCGCACAGCTTCAAAGAGCACTGAAAGCAGTTTGAAAGTGCATTATTCTGCATGTGCAGAATGAGCCTGAGATTTTGGGCTATCTTTTGCTCAGTCACATGGGAGAGATACTGAATAGCAAGAGCATGCTTCATATGAAATTGCCAGATTAAAAAAAAATTGCTTGTCCAACTGAGGGAGTGCAAGTAGAGAGGGACTGCTTGCCAGGGCAAATTAGTTTTCGGTTTGTACTGCACTCAAGTTTGCTGAAACAGTTGTCACTGGGTTAGAGACGCTGACTGAGGCTTCTTCATCCAACATCTTGCTTCTTTAGGAGTTTTCTCTATATAAACAACTCACTTTACGAATGAAGCAGGCACTTGTACAATCCTAACAGTCTGACATTCCAACAGCTACAGAAATGTCATATATACCATCTAGAATGATGAAAATCAAATATATGTTTTGTTTTTAATTTAAAAGTTCAACTCTACTTGATTATTTAAGCACACAGCTCCAAAGGCTTGATACATTAGAATCAATGTGCTTGGGATAGAGCATCCCAATGACTACATCTTTCTTTAAGCAGAAAAACCATTGAAAATGTTTTGGATTATGGTGTGCCTTAGTTTTTGATAAGCTGTTGCTTGCTTTTTGAACATGCTTGTTCTGTACCATAGTCCTCAATCCTTCAAAAGCCATGCTTCAAAGTTGATTGTGAAAAAGTGTGTGTGTATATATATAGAAAGAAATCTAACACTACACTTTTAAATAAGTATGCCTCATAATTATCCTCTCAAGTCCACACCTTCTTATCTTGAACTTCAAATTTAGATTTAGTTTTTTTTAATTAGTTATCAGAAGAATACATTAGAATGCTACTTGGCTGCTGATATCCTCTTTGTCTTGATGACTAAAGAAAGGTTAGACATTGGGGTTCAGCTCAGAACCCATATACCCTTCCAAGAATGTTAGAAAAAATCTAAAAGTATGCAGAAAAGGCTTCACCATTTTCACTAGAACTGTAAGCTACTCAAAGTTTGCAACACTTGTTTACAATTATGCTGGTGAAGAAACTAGCTAGCCAGCTCTTTATCAAACATTTTGACAGCAAAAGCACAAACACTGATCTATTTTAAGTAGTTTGCCACTCTATGTAATCTTCTAAAAGCCATTCTAGCCTTTGATATTTAGAATGTTTACCCTTTATATGTTATTCAACAATGTTTTACATATTAAGAAACAATGTGAACAAAACTCTACAATAGAACAAATTCTTTAACAACTGTCCTGCCAAAATGCTGTGATTTTCCTATAAAAATTATTCCAATTTGTTGATCTTACATTGGATGAAACATACTGTAACAATCTTCATAATTTATGTCCTGTTGGGACACCATGATTTAAAGTAACATAATACAGACCAGCACCACTGCTAATCTAAACCACCTGACTAGATAAACAACAGTTTCCCCTTCTCTCTTCACTGAGGGTATTTCTGTTTATTGTCATATCGTTTGCTAATTTTCAGGACGTGAAGAATAAATGCAGTCAAGTCAAACTGTGGCTAAGAAGAATGGTCTATTACACAGCGGAATATTTTCACATATAGGTATGAATATTGCATCAAGAGTTTCAGGAGAAGGAAGGCAATACTGGTATAAATATTTACATGTAACAACAATCAATCACTGTGAAGTAAAAATTAGTTTAAATCAGTACAATTTGATGCTGGCATCAATTTAGAAGCTACATTTTCAAAACATACCAAAACAGCATCACTACTAAAAGAATATGTTTAAACATACTACATGTCAAGTCCAGAGGGGAGCTAAGGAGCAATGGAAATGGTCACAAAACAGGTTGAAATGCACTTTTGATACAGTGGCAACATCACATAGCTTTTGTAATCTGTTTTAATTGTCAGTTGCTAATGGATTTTTTGTGTCATTTCAGAAACATCAGTTTCACCTCCTGGCTGCTAATGTTTTTTATTTACCTTTTCAAACAAAGCTACTTGTGTCCCATTTGCAAAGCTGAGCTTTTTTTGTTTTGTTTTCAGGTGTTCTTTGCACTTCTGAATAGCTGCACGGTGGTGGTTGAAATGTCTGCAGCGCTTCAGATGCTTGCTGAATTCTGGCAGCATAGCACTGAATTGTTATATTGGTCTACCACTGTAACACAAAAGTTAGAACATTTTTTAAAAAGCTGAATTAGAACACTCTGCAAAGCGAGGGAGCAACATGGTCTGATGAGGACAGAACTCTTCAGGAACAGCTCCTAAATGGATTTTAAGATGCTGCCTGAAACCTCCATCCTCATGTCGCTTTACATGGAATCAGGCCAGAAACAGATAATAACCGGTTCAAAATGGCAATATGAAAGGAGCCAGTGTGGTTTGACATAAGTAGCTGTGCAAATAAATATACCTTATATACTATGGCAGCAGAGAGAACAAAGATTAAACATTTGGTACACCTTTTTTTTTATATTCCAAATGTTTTCCATGCTGGAATTCCACACAGGAACCTTCGATATTAGATTACAAAATGTATTTCTAAGATAACTGCTGTAACAATTTATCTAAAATCAATAACAAATAACAAAACTGGAGCTTAAAATTACAAGTATAAAAAATGCTGCTGAAACTAGACAAACTTAAAGCCAGGATCCAGCAACCTCAAAACAATTTTAATTCAAATTTGTTTTTCCTTAAATAGCATCCCCAACGCTATACAATTCAAAATCTTAACTTGAAAGGAATTTCAGAAAGTCTGTAATATGGCATGAAGGTCAGCTTTTTGGTGGCAGGAAGTAAAGCACCATGGTACCCACGGCATGCACAATCCGTGGTTGATCATAAAGTTTCTGTATCTTGGTCCATGTTTTCCCAAACCCCAAGTATTATGGCATAGAGACTCAAATAGAAATCAGGTTAAACAAGTAGAATATCTATTGTCTTGCGATAGGCAGCCTCTTCCACACTGGAGGCATCGGGCCACAATACTGCCCTGCCACTCCATAGAGGCTCTCTGGCGGCTTGGGGAGGCTCAAAAAGCAGACAAGCCTCCCACTGCCAAGAAGTCTCTATGGACCACAATGGACTTACACCAGCCAAAAGCCTGGCTCAAGTACAAACTGCAGCACATCGGCATTACACCAGCAAAGGCCAGGAGGGAGCTAACTCCTCCCCTGGCCATGCCCCCAAGTCTGCTACGCCAGCAACAGGGGCCCCTGGGATGCTGGCACTGCATTCAGTGCAGCGTTCCAGCACCCCCCAGGGTGAGTAGAGGTGACTGAATACTGGCAGGATCACCCCTCCACTAGGGTTAGTGCCTCAGGGAAGGCTACTCGGGATTTACCCCCTCCTTTTGGATGGGGCTCTAAAACATAGAATAAAGACCACTTTATATTGTCAATATATTTTAAAAATACATACATTTATTCAGTATAATAGTCAGCTTTGAAAGCATTCCACAGGTTCACATGAATGCTTTGAAACTATGCTGTCCTTTTTTATTGATAGAATTTTTATAGAAACTACTCAACACGCAAGAAGAAAAGGGAGAGAGAGACTTGAAGGGTACCATATCTGAACACAGAAGAAATAACACTTACTAGCTGATACTCATCTACCATTTCCTCTTACATATGTTATTTACATAACTTTGTGCACAAAAACAAAAAAAATGAGCATTTCACTTGTATTTGCATTAGGAAATGTGCCTATGTCATGGGGAAAGATGTGTTCTTGTTGTAAATAAAACTGACTTTTAGCACTTAATGAAAACATCCCAGGTGAGTTCTTCCTCATGAAAATCACGCATCAACAAAGACACTGTTAGAGCAGGGGTCCCCACAAGTTTTGAGCCCGGGGCAAAGTGGAATTCTGACAGAGTGTGGCAGGCACCAACATATTATTTTCAAAAAATCTGCATTGACATAGATTACCTTCAGTCACACAGTGAAGATCCTTGTGTTGAGGTGGTAGCTGCTGTCAAAGTAATGTTTTTAAAAACCTGCACAGCCAATTAGATTTCCAAAGGCTAATAGGAAGCCTTACTGGGCTGCCCACTTTTTACAAAATAGTTGGTATGTCTCAGGAAAGGTGTTGGCAGGCAATACAGTGGGAACTCCTATGTTAGGCGGATTCCACATGGGCCAGAAACAGCAGTGTGAAAGTGGTGTGAAAACAGTGTAAACCCTTTTACACCGATTTAAACCATCTTACACCGTTTTCACACCGCTGTTTTTGGCCCATGCAGAATCTGCCTTAGAGTAATCAATAATGTTAAATAGTCTTTAGACAATTGTTGGTAATATTTCTCTAAATCAAAAGTACTGGAAGAACTGCTATACTAAATCTATACATGTATTTATAAACTGCTTGTTCTGTGACTTCTTCTCAATTGAACATTCCGTACACCGTGAAGCAATTATTTCATCCAGGTCACACCTGAACACATTAGTGTTATGATTGCAACTGCCCCACAAAAACCAGTGTGATGTAATTGTTAGTTTTGGACTTGGATTTGAGAGACTCAGGTTCTAATCACCACTCTGCTGTGGAGACTCGCTGGGTGATCTTTGGCCAGTTACACATTCTCAGCCTAACTTACTACATAGTGTTTTTGTTAGGATAAAATAGAACAATGATATGTTGCTTTTGAATCCCACTGTACAGAAAGATGGTGTATAAAATGAAGTAAAAATACATGATTCCAATACACATTTTCTTGCAGACAGAACTCACTGAAAACTACTATATTGCTATGAAGAGCATTTACATATTACATGTAATATAATTACACAAAAAAGCACCATCTCAAGGAGGCATTTGTTAGACAGTGATTTTGCCCCAAATTGAATCAGCTTCTGCTATGTGAGAATCTTTTTCTGGCAAAGGAATATTCTCACCTAGCAGAAGGTAGTTTTTGGATCCAACCCATTATAAATCAGGTTTTGTCTAGCAGAAGCACATGTTACAAGGAAGTGTAGCCAAAGAATGTTTTATATTATCTAATGAAAACCTAGGCAGGAATGAAATCTGCCCACTGGTAATCCTTCAAGGTCCTTTTCTGTATTTGCCAGTTATTATCTTAAGAACATAAAACAATTACTATACAGCTACTAATGGATAAAGACAAACAACCACATCATCAGATATAATGATTACCATCAATCCAGCGCTTCATGAACTTTATCAACACTGTAAGTACATTACAAAATACAAGATACAAGAAAAGCAATTCTGATTATGTGGCTTACCCAAGTTCATAATGCTAACAATTTTTTTCAACCTTAATACATTTTATTTGAAGCCTATGGAAAATTACTACCAGATTAACAAGCATAAACTAGAACTCCAGTGAACTCCAACAAGAACTCTGACCAAGATAGAATAATGGACACAAACCCCATTATGCTCAAATCAGATTGTACATGTGCAAATTTACACTTTTGATGCATCCTACATCAGGCTACCAATGTGCAGCCTCAGAATTCAAAGGCTTTCACAAAGCTGCCTTTCCTGGCCTTTTGTCTATTACACACCTTTTTATCTTGCCCGTTCTTAAAGGAACTCAGGATGGCATACATCAGTCTCCCCTCCTACATTTTACCTCATAACAAGCTGTGAATCGATTAGGTGGAAAGAGAGCAATTATACTTTTTTCAGCATAAAGATGAGAGCTTGACTGAAGATCAATCTGTGGCATCTTCTTGACCCTTATTCATAGTTGAGTGCTCCACAGGGTTCTAGTCCCGGTGAGTGCCACCAAGGCTTGGTGTTTGGGGAGTTGGAGGGGGCTTGAGGGTGGCAAAAGCAATGGCAGCAGATAAGCAGCTGGGCAGGTAGTGGGAACAAGCATCGTGGAGGGCAGGGGTGGCAAAAGCAGGGGTCAGCATTGCTGGGGCCCTGGGTTATGCAAGGCTTCTTCTGTTGCCCCACATGTCTCCATAACAAACTACCTTGGACAGCCTGGGGTTTTCCCGGACAGCCTGAGACCTGCCAGAGCTGGGCGGTGTGGTCTTGGGGTTTTTCTGGATGCTCTGGGGCCTGGGGTTTTCCTGGATGCTCTGAGGGCCGATAGAGGTGGGCTGTGCTGCTCTAGGTGGTTCAGGGCCTCCCCAGCCATCCTGAAGACCTCTGGAGTGAGGTGATGTGGCCCTGGGGAGTTCCCTGCCACACCAGGAGCTGTTGTGGCAACACATTGCAGTGTTGGGCGCCTCAGGGTTTTCTTGGCTCCTCCGTGAGCCACCAGGTTGACGCATTGAGGCCTTGGATGGCTAAGGGCTCTCCCAGTTGCTCTGGGAACCATTGGGAAGCAGCTATGTGAGTTGTGGGGCCCTGGGCTGGCAAAAACAGCGGCAGGCAGGGTGGCAAAAATCAGCAGTTTTGTGTTCAGGGAGAGGGTGGGAGAACTACCTTTGGCACAGCAGACGCATGCTATTTCCTGCCACACCACTACGACTGCACTCTCATCTTTATGCTGAAAAAAGTATCGCCCAGGGTCAGCTTTGTGGTGGAACAGGTATTTGAATGGGTCTCCCAGCTCCAAGTCCAATACCGTAACTACTCTGTCCAGATTCCTGGGACGACATCAAGTATACATTTCCACTAATCTGAAAGTGGGGGGGAAGGAGATTTTTATTTTTCATTTTTAATGGGGGGGGATATCCAGGATTGAGGGGGAGGGTTTGAAATATATAAATATTTGTTTTCTTTAAAGGCCTGAATGTATTTCATTGTTTTAACAGCATAAAATGGATGATTTAAAACTAGCATATACATTGCACAGTTGGGCATGTTTATGACATGTAAAGTATAGATATCTTAGTTCTCTACCAACAAAATTACAAATGCACCCAAGACTCAAAAGAGAGATAAACTGCTGCTTCCTCTGCTGCTTTAGCATATGTGTCTTAACTTTGCCAAATGAGGAAGAACAAAGATAAAATAGTGAAAATAGAAAATGCAGTCACAACTCACTTTCACAGATTGAAAATTCCTGTGCTATAGTGGCAGCTACTGCCAAAGCATGGTTTTTAAAAATATGCACAGTCAATCAACTCACCAATGGCCAATGAGCTTTGCTGGTGGAAGTCCACCTGGCCCTGTCCACTTTCTACTTGGAATGTACAACATTGGGAACTGTAGTCGAGCCAGCGGTCAAGTAGAGAGCGAACTGAGAGGCCCGGAGATAACATCTGGTGGGAGGGTCGCCAGCAGCGGGGAGACCAGGGTCCGTGTTCATGAATCTCCCGTCTGCCCGGTTCCTGGCACCTTTTATTATTACTCTATGGTGTAGGAGGGAGGACTAGGGGAGTTCGGAGGCGGGAGGTGGGGGAGATCATCCAGGTGATGCATGATCTCATCTAGCTACGTCGCGAGGAGAGCGTCACAGCGTCTGAGCCTAATCCTCACCTGGGGGGCAAGATCGGCCCATTCCCTGCGCCCAGTGATTGAGCCAGACAGTTCACGACCTGCTGACTCATGGGGGATGAGAGTGGGAGTGCGATGCAACCCGGCAAAGACCCATGGAGTCCGTTAGTGCACCAACGTTCCTACTAAGCACTGCGAATTGGCAGTGCCTACATCTCCTCGCACACATTTTAGAAAGCGGGGGGGGCGAAATACTAAGGAATTTAAAGGGGCGCTTGTCTCCTCCAAATTAAGTATGGTCAAGCTGACCAAGCTGCTTATGCAACATTAGAACTTGGTTGGGGGTAGGGAAATCACGAGGGTTTCCTACACGCGTTACAGGCAATATTAGACACGCATTAGACGAAACAAGATCCGATAACAAGGCATACAATTGAAACCAGTACAGAGCTGTACAATAGCACTCAACCATCCTCCCGGCCAGCCAGCCAGAGGGCTGACCACCAATGGGAGCAAAACATCTTACTTCAGATTAGATACAACTTCTTGCAGCTCGCTTTCATGTGGATCAACTGGGAATTATCAGAAGATTAAAACAACACATGTGGCGTACATTCTCCCACAGCAGGTACAGCAAGCAACGATAATCAATAGCCTGGCAGGGTGTCTAGGGAGTGCAGCTTGGCCCAGGAAGTTCCTGCTGCTTTCCGGAGGCCCAGGGCATCCCAGGCCCAGTGGAGAGTAGAAGTTGATGGACTTAGCAAGAACACAGGCCAACCCAGCCAATAGATCTGCTGTGTAGGGAAGCCGAGTCCGGGGACCCCCCACTGGGAAGTTCACGAGAGCCGAACTCCAGCTTTGGAAGGCTGACCCATCACTCGACAGGAGGAGGTGAAAGGCAGGGCAGGCTGGTGGCGTCAGACTCCCGAGGTGGAACCTAGGGTGGGACAATGGTAGAGGCGACTGAGGCAACAAAAGAGTTCCGGCAGGAATTGGCTGAGGGATGGTCGCGTCCTCTCCCGCGGGTCCAAGAACCAGCCCCTGGGGGAGCAGGATGTTTCGAACAGGGGGAATGTCCTCTCCATGTGTGGTACGCAGTTCCAACTGGCGAGCCGGCCGAGCGGGCCAGGTGGTTCCCCGTTCGGCTTCGCGCCAGTGATGCGAGGCGCGGAAGGTGTTGGACTTCGTGGTTAGCGACCGTCTTGAGTGACAGCAAAGGGAAAGGCGCCAGCCGAGAGTTTAGACGGGTCCCAGTGGCTCATAAAATTACCCTGATGGATGGGAGTATTCGCAGGGGGCTCAGCCCAGACTCCGCCAGGAAGTCTCAGGCGCTTGGAGGCGGGGAGCAGGCAGGAGCTTGGAGCTCCCGACTCGGTACTGGCAGGCAGAAAGATGAGAGCGTTGGCAGCGGCAGCAAACTGCTCCCAGATGTTGGTCTGAGTGGCTTCGTCAGGGGTGGCCGATCGCCATCGACAGGAGGCAACAGAGCAGACAAGGATGAGTGGTTACTGAGTTGGTGATGTCCCTCAAAGAAGAGGCCCAGCACAGAGGTTCTCGGGTGTCTCGGGGTGGTCTTGCTGGCGCCCCAGCAGCGCTAGGAGGAGCCTGGCTGGTGGTAGCCTTGGCCCGTCTCCCAAATTCATCCCGGGTCTTTGGGCGTTGGCGTAGCGTTCCTGCTCCGAGATCGCTGGGGCGGGATCCCTCTAGAGATGCGTTCATCTGGGGATGGGGTTAGTTTCCTCCTGGCCATTCATGGGTGGAGCCTGTAAATGGCGGGCTCGGAGTCCACGGGGAACCTGTAGGAAGAGGGACTAGAAACATACCCCCCTTTCCCAGGTTACGGGGGGGCGGGTCCCGCTCCAGGCTCAGTTCTAAATGGTTGGGAGATTGGATAGAGTTAGTGTTTATATTTACAGTATGGGAAGGAAGAGGCTTGTTTTGCAGCCTGTGAAGGTTGCACAATGCAACCCTCCTGGGGGGGCAGCCT
Organism: Sphaerodactylus townsendi; assembly: GCF_021028975.2. Taxonomy (NCBI): domain Eukaryota; kingdom Metazoa; phylum Chordata; class Lepidosauria; order Squamata; family Sphaerodactylidae; genus Sphaerodactylus; species Sphaerodactylus townsendi. The sequence goes on from NC_059427.1 coordinate 87,301,354, forward strand.
ACACTCCTCTTTCTTTGGATTGTTTGACAGGGAGGGCAGGAGGTAGGCGGCCTAGTGGGAATTAGCTTCAAGCGTCATCAAGTGCGTCAAGAAGCGAGGGTCCGAGCCTCGAGAGGAGGAACAGAAATGGAAGTCCTATAGAGGGGGATTGTGGGTATACATGTAATCCAGCACAAAGGGGGGCTTTGGAAGCACCTTTCGGGGGGGATGGGTGCATCCGGGGAGAATGAAGCAATCAGTAGATTAGGCAAATTCCTTGCACACACACAAGGAGAAAGGAAGGGGGGTTTTTCTTTTGCAGGAGTTGCACTTACGTGACAGTGGCCAATACAGGAGCTGGATGGTGCTAAAATTTTTGTAGTCCGAATTATCTTGGGGGGGGATTGCCGCCCTTGAGACCGCTCCTTAAGAGGCGGTTTCGGCTAGCGCTCTAACCTAACGTGGTACTGATAAAGTTACTTGAGCTGGGCAGCTCATAACTTAAAGCGGGTTTAAGGTATTAAGCGGCATAATGGCAGCCTTTTAAACTAGAGGCCTGTCACAGCAGTGCTGCAGTATCAGAATGAGCCCAGATTTTAATCCAGGAGGGAGCCAGTCAGCCAATTAGCCCTCCCGCCTTTACTGAGTGAAACAGAAGGGGAAAGGGGGGGGAGGGAGAAACAGATTTCCTGTGGTAGGGAGGCAACCGAGAGGGAGACACATTTGATTGGAATCAATGATCCGTGGCGGCTTTACCCATCCCAGACCAGAGTCGTTTAACCTGACTCCTTGAGGTCTCTTCCCAGAGATTGACGCGGATGTCTAGAGCGATGCGTGGACTGTGAGCTGCATTTCGAGTCCCTGGGCTATTGACGTGGCCAGGCGGATACTCCGTCTAGCGGTTGTCTCCCCACCCAGATGTGCGGGCAAACCTACCGGTCGGCCACTGGTGGCGGAGCCCTTCGGCTGCTCTGATGACGGTAACATCAGCGCCGGGGTCCACCAGGCCCTTGAACTTACATCCTTCTATGGCGAGCTCTCAGATATGGGCCGGGGGCTCGATGAAGCGTCTCCACCTTCTGCGGCCCAGGTGGTAGAGCTGCGCCATGTTGGCTGCTGGGGGGCTGCGTATTGCCCCAGCACAGTAGGGTGACAGCCCGGGCAGCGTCTGGGGCAAGAGAGAATCAGCTAGTGCCAGCTGGCTCAGCCCGGGCAGCTGTAGGATGTTTGTCCAGACCTGGAGGTTGGAGGTGGTGACTCCCGCAGACGATAGACAGTCCCCTGCTCAAGCGGCAGAGAGGCCTTTAGCAGCACTGCTTAATTGTCCCGGTAGGGATGGGCTGCGTCATACTGGGTTGAAACCAAGAACCACCGTGGGGAACTTAAAGGAGGCAGGCTGGCCTTGTAGGCCCGAGATGCCACGAGAGGGTGGTTTGGCAGGGCCTTGGCACAGAGTTTGCTCTAGTACTCTCACTCCTTGGTGCAGAATCCGAAACCTCAAGCCAGAGATTTCAACAAGGCAATCAATCCTCAAGTCAGAAGCTCCTCTAACGTGGGACACAGGTTTTAGGTAGCCTTCCTCCTGGGGGGACCCTCCCTCCTCCCGGGGTTATAGGCCCCCGCCGGGCTGCCTACACTCCTTGAGTGTGGGTCTGCATGATTAAAAGCAGTCATCCTGAGTTAAAATCTCCCTTGATTGGAAGTGCTGCAGCGAGGGAGGCTAACAGTGAAGCGGAGGATCAATGTCCTTGAAGCTTAAGCATGTCAAGCCAGTTCAGGATTTTTGCCTAGGCCCGTTGCCCTCGCGGCCTCCATGGAAGCGTTCTCCTTTCTTTGAGCATGGGAGCTGGCACTGGGCCTCCTTGCTATCTACCACCTCTTGGCTTCCCTGGAGCCTGTTCACAAATTCAGCATAGGGCTCTTAGGGTTTCCTGCCCGGATGGAGGAGAAACTCTGAGTTGGCTGGCCAACCCGGCATTGGGGACTTTGATAAATGCCTTATAGAGTAGCACTCAGAGAAGCGACCGTAAGAGGTGGCCTCAGGCAGGACATAATCAGTCGTTGGGGTTGGCAAAACATGAGCCGATGAAGCTGGATAGGAGACCACAAATTGCGCCCGGGAGCTCCAGGAGCATCACGAGGTGGTTTTCAGTAATCCTGGAACCATTGGTGGTTCCTTTACGTTAGCTTCAGCATGCCTCTCAATGAGGAGCTGAAGTGGCTCCGTCCCGCATTGCTGCGGGCTTCGGTAAGGATATTATAGCTCAGGGGTACTGGAGCAACCAGCGAACTATGCCATCCTCTTGGTATCTGTAAAGTGGATGGGGCACAATCCTAAGAATATCGGCATGCGTCTTCCGTCAGGGTTTCCCTTCTTCTGCAGATAAATGGCTATCATCCTGCGAAGTTTCTGAAACCAGCCATTCACGGTAAGCTGTGAGGAGATGCCAGTGGCCGGAAAATGAAGAAGACAGAAGGCTGAGCCGGGAAGTTGAATTGGGTGAGAGAAGCGGGGGGGGGCAGAAGGAGGACCCAGTCAATTTGAGTGGATAGAGAAAATTCCGGGGTTGAAATTGAAGGTGAAGATGAAGGCCTACAGCAAGGGGGCCGTGGGTCTGCAGGCTGATGGCGACAAAACATTGTCTCACGTCAGTAGCAGCGACATCGGTATGAGGCTCTGTGTCGCGAGAATTAAGCCCGATGTTTCCAGTCCTTAAGATTCAATGTCCCCCCCCTCTGGGTACCATGGACACTGAGCTGAAATCCTCCTCAACCAATTTCGCGGCTCCCAGCTATAGCTACGGGGACCCTGCATTTCGTTAGCCAGCTGGCTACCGTCAAGCGTGCTTGTCATAAGCCCTGCTGCAAGCTCCATACTCACCGGAGTGTTCCGTCCGGACGAGGAAGAGTGTCCCTGGGGCCGTGTCTCTGGATCGCCCGATCCAGAGGGACAGGCGATGCGAAGCAGGGTCCCCTGGATCTCGCCCGATCCAGCGGACTTCGGTATGTGAAGCCTTCCCCAAGCGACGGTGAGCAGGGTGGAGGGATTCGAGGATTCCGGGTTTGTACCAGCTTGTGAAATTGACCGGTCCCAGTAAGGGGAGCGGAGCAGAGGAGCCCGGAGATGTAACATCTGGTGGGGGGGGAATGCGGAGACGGAGGTCCGTGTTCCTAAAGCGAATCTCCCGTCCTGCGGTTCCTGGGCACCTTTTATTATTACTCTCTATAGTGTAGGAGGGAGGACTGGGGAGTTGGAGGTGAGGAGAGATCATCAGGTGATACATGATCTCATCTGGCTACGATCTGCCCGGAGGAGAAAATGTGATCGACCTAATCCTCCACCTGGGGCGAATCATTGTCCCTCGCCCGGTGAATTGAGCCAGACAGTTCCGCGACCTGTGACTCATGGGGGGATGAGGGAGTGGGGAGTGCGATACAACCCGGCAAGGGCGCGGAGTCGTTGGCGTGCCAGCGGCGTTCTACCTGACACTGCGAATTAGAAGCCAGTGCACTACTACAGGGAACTCCTGGTTTACATTATACACAAAAATTATCATTACTGTATAGATGATAGAAGTCATTTAAAGTTACATATTTATATTGGTGGCAGTGACTATCAGTCGTGCAATGTCTTTAATTTGAACCATGTATGAATAACATTTGTACATATCTAAATAAATTTGCCCTGACCTGAATAGCTCAGGCTAGCCCAATCTCATTAGAAACTAAGTAGGACTAGAGTGGCCTTCTGAATTGGTATAAGATTCATTGTGGGGGCCTGACGTGGTAAGGGAGAAATCAGTGGAAGCTGCTCCCCTGTATGCAGATTGAAGTTTCCACCAGTGAATATAACAAAGGCTTTGAGTAATAGTCCCTTTTAGTTACTGACCCCCTGTGCTACATCCCATATCTCTCTACTCTCAGGAGTGAATTTTGGAGAGAATGTGAGACAGTCATGGAAAAAGAGCATAGGCACCAAATATCTTTTGGATGAATTCCACTTTGGTCACATTTGGTTGAATTCAGATCCATACATTTCAACACACACAAGAAATATATAACTACACATATATATATATCAAGATGGCAATGGCATAAAGGAATTTGCTCCTATTTTGCTGTTCTTGATTTATTGTTTAGGTTCCAATGTCTCCTCTAAAATTTATTTGCTGGTGATGGAAGTTACTGTCAAGTTACAGCCAACTTATAGCAGCCTATAGGTTTTTCAAGGTAAGAGATGTTCAGAGGTGGTTCGCTATTTTCTGCCCCTATTTGGTAACCCTGGATTTCCTTGGTGGTCTCCCATTCAAGTACTAATTGAAGCCAATTCTTAGGAGTAGCTTTTTAGGGGTTGCAGAGGACTACAATGAAAAACTGGCAAGGACCTTTTGTGCAAATTCATTTCATTCATAGTTCATTGAATCCAAACCTATCAACTACAGGTAAACTGGACATTTCAATATAACTTCCTGTTCTTAAAACAATGTTCTGTAATATCTTTGGGAATAAAAGTGTGCGCCAGCTTCGTGATTAAAAACTGTATGATGAAAATGGATACTAATATAATAATTCAACTAAAGTAGTAATTATAGGAAACTTGCCTCTTCCCAGGTAACCAACTGATAGCCCCATCCAAAGTGGAGGAGCAAATCAGTGGCTGGGAGTGGTGTGAGACCGCACCAGTGCATTTGCCCTCCCAGGGCAATCTGTACTGGGGTAGGGGCAGATCCACTGGTGGGTAGTTGCCACAGCCCTTTGTGGCAGTGGGATGTGGCGCTGAACACCATGCTAGCATCCCCACACCTACGCCACTGACATAACAGGGGCAGGCCAGGGGAGAAGCCAATGCTAGTCAGCTTGCACCCAGCTATTACCCCTACTGTGCCAGAAGCCGAAGCTTTGGACTTACACCACTGAAAAGGTGACATAAGTCCATTAAGCCCAGTGGGGGCTTTCCGGTGGTGAGAAGGCATTTATGTGTTTTAGCCACCCCACACTACTGGAATGCCTCCTTGGGTGCAGCATGTTGGCGTGGCTGTAGTACTGTGTCCCAGCACCCAGCCTTTTGGATGGGGCTGCCCGCTGATAAGGGAAAAAAGGCTCTTGGATTTGGGACCAATGGGGGGAAAAACACCTCTCCCACAATATACTCTACCAAGTTAGCCATTTATTATTTTCTGTGTTAAATCTGATGAAAAATAAACATCTCTATCAAAAACTAGCAAGTAATTTGAACTTGTAAGATCCCTGTGGGGCACAATAGTAAGTTCCAGTACCCCAGTCTCCACACAACCTGAGTTTGGTCCCAATGGAAGTTGGTTTCAGACATAGAAATCTTCTGTGATGTCCATAGCCGTTTCTATGAAAAATCTATTTGTACATTTTTAGAGCTTCATTTTCAAAGAAATAACAACCACAGGAAATTATCTTTCATTCCCCTTAATTTAAAATATGGAATATGTACTTGGGAAATGTTATTGTAATTATCAACAGAAAGTACATTGACAAAAATATTGGACAGCTACATTGGTTTATTACAATTCAAAAACTGCAATAGTCTATTATAATAATATAGTTGTTGCTTTAAACTAATATAGATGTATAATACATCATAAGAGCTATATATAAAATTAAACTCCTCAAGTCCTTGAGAAAAAAAATTAACCAAATCCACCCACAAGTTTTAGATGGGCTCATGCTACTTTGATATATTGGTATTTTTCATCCCAGTGAAAACAGCAAATAGAAAGGAAAAACAAAAATGAAAAGTCCTGGCAAATGCACGTAAAGCTGATTTACAGCTTTACGAAAAGATAAAAATGAAAAACTGTACTTGAATCCCAATTGATAAACTACGGGGCTGCCAGTGGTTTTTCAAAGCAGATGTAACATTTTAGCAAATGTGATTGTTTGTGAAAGAAATAATTCTGATCAAAAACGAAATTGCAGCCAGCACAAGCTCTGCACTTTGTCACTGTAATCCACTCTGACAGGAAGCAGTAAGTGGAGATTCCTACTGTGAAAGGAGCAGATGTGAAAGGTCAGCCTTGGTCTGGAACTTCAAAACCGTTAACGTGTAAAACAGTGTGCATTAAAGCCTGAAACAGCTAACCACTGGATTAACGGATGTCCGCTAAGTGGGTTTGATGTTCTTTTGGCAAGTAATGGTTAATTTTTAAAATAGGTATAATTGTAGTTTTTTCCCCTCTCCCTTTATACCTTTTTTACCAGCCAGAGTCCATTTTAATTACAGAGTATGATTTTTTAAAAAAAAAATGCTTTTAGGGAGAAAGAAAAAGCCACTACACATAGTTTTTATTAACTTGTTCATGGCTGTAATTTCAAAGTAGGTAAAGGCTGTTAAAGAGATTTAGATATATTCTCTGCACTACAAGTTACTTACAGGATGCCAAATATTTATTTAAAGTGTTCATCAAATGTGGAAGACAAAGTATTATTTAACATTTTTTAAATAAATGTCTAAGCGAGATATTGAAGACAAAAGGCAATGCTTGTACAACTGAAACAAAGCAGCCGAAAAGAATATGTGATACAGATTGAACGAACAGAGATGGGTGTTTCAAACATGGCAGAACTCCAAATGCTAGCTAATCAAGCCATCTTACAAGTATTTGGCTGTTTAAATTAAGAATAAATGGCTGCCTTCCTTCTATAATTGACTGAAGCATATGTGCCCCTTCTTCTTTTGAATGTAATGACTAGCCCTGAATTTAGAAAGTATTTGCAAAATCTAACAATTATGTGGTACTTGTGGACTTGGTGCAGCCATCTCTAGTATTTTTGTGGACTAATTAAATGTATTATATATAAATAAATCCCTTTTAGCCATTTCAGATAAATTGGAAAAGGCAATGGTCACAATCCAGATAGACCTGTGGAGCGTTCACAATTTTTATTTGAACCACTGAACACAAAATAAAATGTGAAGCTCCTCTGAGTTTCAAAAAATAGCACGTTAAACATGAGGTGTGGAAGCTAATTCCCACAGAGACATTATAGTCTCTGAATTATGCCCAGTGTTTTCAGATGTACTGAAAATTCACAGTACATTAAATATAATAGCATGTAAAAGTTAATAAATGTATTTATTGCTGACAAGTCATAGCTAACTTGTGCTGACCTTGTAGGGTTTTCAAGGCAAGAGATGTTCAGAAGTGGTTTGCCATTGCCTGCTCCCCCCCCCCCCCCCCCCCCCCCCCCCCGGTCAAGGCTAAGCGTGTGTGACTGGGCCCAAGGTCACTCAGCAAGTTTCTATGGCAGAGTGGGGATTTTCAAGGTCCTAGTCCACCACCTTAACCACGACACCACACTGGCTCTCTAATTTATAAATAAATTTATACTACCCTTAAAATGTTTTTATAAGCGCAAGAGTGCTAAGACAAATGAGAACTTCCTGACTCTATTTTGTGTGTGGAAGAATTTATCTCTCCCAACTTGGGTTGCAAAAGTCACAGTAATGTCTAGAAGAGAATCTCTGTAGAATATGTATTTGTGTTCACATACTGTTCAAGTAAGAAAGATAAAGACAGCCAGCATGGTTAGGATTGGCTTTAGATACATATTTTTAAAGGGTATAATAATATCTGCCATGGATGACGCTCACTTGTCAGCAGGTCAGGCAGGTCAATATCTCTCCACATAATCCAACTCCCAGGGTTGATGTGAGCCTAAATACCACACTACTCTCCTTGGATGAAAAGCGGAATTAGCTATAATTATCTGATAGATAATTGCAATGAACTAATAAATATCTCAGTTACAAATTAATATGAGAGATATGAGTCACAGGTAAGAGAAATTGTAGTGATTTCAAATATATACAGTATGACAGAGCATGAAATATGTAAATTATGAACTCTCTTCCCCATCCCTGATTTCTCCCCAGTCACACACACACACACACACACACACACACACACCTTGCAGTTCATGAGGTCAAGAACATGGGAATCCCAGCTTCACGTCTTAAAATCCTATTCCTTATTGATACAAATCAGTTTAAATATGCTAGCAAAAAACTTCCAGTGCGACTCTCTGCACCAAAACAGTTGTTACCACAGTTGTACGAACACAAATAGTCAAAAGGACCAGCCTCCCTGATATTTCTGCAATAACTTTAGTATTAGCTATGGCTTCCAGGCTTCCTACCACTGGTTTGTCCATTAATTAGCTTTTTAGCTCTTAGAAACATGTTAAAACATGGATAAATTGAAAGCAGCCAGGTCTCACAGGGATGCCTTGGAGGCAGCAACATTTTCTCTGTTCAGAAGATGACAGGGCAAATTTGTATTTATCTGTCAGAAGCTATAAACAAAAAGAGGATCTGGTCACATCAGACCTACTTTTTTTCTTCTGGATACTTGTACTACCATGTTATTTATGCACTAAGATTTCAGTACAATTACACCTGTGAACTGATATCTCTGAGCTCTGGAATTTTTATCACTACCCTTTCTTAGAAGAAATAATCAGTAACAGGCACAAAACCCACAAGTTCAATATTCCACCACCATTTTCAAATGCAGACATTTTTCTTCACTTTGAAACACAGCTCGTAAATAAACCTGATTTATAGCAAATCAGCTATTTTATTCTTGTATGTAGGGAGGTACCCAAAAACATAACTACTCCAAGAAATACTATTATAAAGTTTGCAGGTGCACAAATCACAGCATATGGCAGAGGACTCAGAGGATAATGGGAAATGAGGCAGCTTAGAAAAGAGCATGTGAAAAACACAGACCCTACCAAGGTGGATATAAAACTCATTCAAAAGGTAATCAAATGCAACAGGGTAAGGAAAGGGAAACTAGTCGACAGCAATGTTTAAAACAGTGAATCAATGAAAACTGACTTAGTTTTTGAGTTGTCAATGTGCCTTTACTATCCGATCTTCAGTGCTCTTGAGTTTAAACACAATTGACATAAGCTACACCTGAAACTAATCACTGGTGTGCCTTTAAGAAGATTCACACACAAGGACTAAATTTGTCACAAATGGGTTTGTTTCCGATCCTAATGCAGCCAAGTTGCATTACTCTGACCTCCATTTAACAAATCAACTTAATGGGCGCTGGGAGTGCCATAAAACCTTAACAACGGAGTGATTTCTAAAACTTTAAAAATATAGTTATGAAACAAAATGTTGGGAGAACCCTTCAATACTGGAAATCAAATTAAATCTAGACATTTCTAACAGTCTTGACAGATATAATCCTAGTTACTATGTAAATTTATGGTAAGCTGCTGTGATATTAGCCACAGGTGCTACTTTTAATATATGGGCTGCATCTGGCTGGGAATAAAATTTCTCAAGAGGACTAGAAATGACCTCACTATCAGACAATGGAAAGGGGAAACACAAGGCCACTGTGACATATAAAAAGCTAGAGATGTGGTCCACAACTGAGTATTTGACATAAAATTCATTTTAACTCTGCAGATTGTAGGCTAAAAGATATTATGTTTTCAGTACATAAAAAGGCGTGGACATTTTTCAGTCAAAGAGCCAAGAGATTAAGTATGCAAGAAAGCTATGAAATATTCTGACTATGCCCATAAAAACAAATTTTCTAGCCTTTGATCAACAGAAAAGACAACATGATGTGCTGAGAAATAAAAAAAGAATGTATCAACACTGATTACGTTCTCAAGCATTCAGCATTATTACACTGTTAGCTGATACAATTTGAAGGGCTGGCTAAACAGAACAAAAGTGTCAGTTAATTAGAAGTTATACCAAAAAAATTCAATTCCATCATTTGGTAAATATCCTATTTATTAAAAAAAACCTTATGTTAAGAAACTATCACCAAGTATGAAGGTTACAACAAGTAGAGACCCGTCCTCTTGCTACAGTCCATCCAGTTAGCTATTTAATGTTCCACAAATAAATCAGAAAGCAGTCTTGAGCAGAAAATTTCTAAATTCAGCATAAAGGGAAAACAACTTTTACAACTTAGGTTTTATGTTTTGAAAAACTGAAATAGTTTTAAAGAATTTTTAACTTGCGATCCAACGAGGCCTGTACATATGTGACAGAGTTGCCATGTTATAGTGGAAACTCATCACACCAATCAAATATCAATAGGGAAGATTTCCCAACCTTCAGTAACAGCTTGGGTGGGGGGAGGGGGAGAGAGAAGGAAGGCTGCAAGAGGTCTAGAATAAAGATCTGAAATTCTCCAGCTGGGCACAGGTCACTATGTGCAGTCCTTTGGACCCAAGAACTACTAGGAGGACCAGGAGTTTGGAAGCAAGAAGCAGTAGAAAAATAGTGTGAAATTTACTGCAGAGCTCTTATGCAGCAACTACCCCAATACATAGTGTCACTGCCAAGCCCAGCTTCTGCCCAGTTAAGGAAAAAGGCAAAGAAAGTTGATGACTCTTTATTGCAGGGGACACAGAGGTAGTCCCCTTATTGTTCAGACCACTCAGCAAATGTGACCTGAAAGCTTTTGTGGAGGCCAGAATCATCTGGCCCACCTTGGCCTGTTGTTGTTTAGAGGCACTCCACCTGCGTCCTTTCCATGGTACACTGGATGAATCTCTGCCCTGACATCTTTCAGAGCTCAAAATCTGGAACAAATAAGACATTTTATACATATCTCCTAGTAAATGGTTCCAGAGAGTTGGGGAATAACTTAAAATTCTAAATAAACAAACTCATTAAGTAAAGGAGACAATCAGGAGAAACTGGTAGACAAATCTAGGCTGATACACAGGATCATGGATTCGATCCAGAACAGCATCTCAACAGATAAAAGGATTTTTGTCCACAATTTTCCCACCTCTCCCCTCTCAAGGGAGCCCAAAATCCCACCCCCCAATCCAGTCCTTGCAGACAAGGGATTCCGCCAAGAACAGGATTCTGGGCTACCACAGGACGGAGGATGCAGGATAATTGTATTCCAAAGGCAGAAATCCTTCATTCTGCAGAAACATTGCTGAACACTGTTCGTAACAGGAGAGACAGTCATTTAAATATGAGGGCCCAGATTGTGAACAAATACCACATTTGAACTAGTATTTTATAAGACAGACAAGAGACAAAAGCCTGTATGTTTTTGAAGATTTTACTAACTATTCTCGGTTTATGAGAAAAGATGGGAAGTTGACATTTATACCTACTATTTAATATGCTTCAAAAAGCATCTTCAGATATTGTACAAGTCATCCTTTTACAAATACAAAGTCAGAAACAACTGTCACCATGTTTAAGGATCAGGATATCTGCAGATGAAGGCAGCAACCTTCAAAGATCTTCACTCCATAAAGTGGGCTGGCTCAGATGAATTATCTGGACTGACAATAGTCTAAGACAATGAAATTATTATTCGTGCATTTAATGATAGTGTTTAACCCTACTACATATACTAAGTTAAATTTAGCAGCCTCAGAGCATGAATACTTTCCAATTCTATTAAATAGTCTTGACATTCACACACAGTTTACTTTCTCACATCAGATGTAAGAAGCAGAAACATTTTACTAAAAGCTAAAGAAAATCTTTAACTTGAAGCCCTTCTGTAATAGACATAATAACTTTTGTAAACTGCCTTGAAGTATTCCAGCCAGTTCTGTAGTTCTTCATTTGCCTTTTGTTTCACTAAATATCTTTCTCTTGAATTGCTGTTTAGCCAAAATAAACAGGAAACCTAGTTGACAATAAAAGAGAAAGATGGAAACTGCAAAAAAGGTTACAAAACCAAGCACTGTTTCCTTTACCCTTTCAATTATATCCCTATTCCATGCAACTATATTCATATTCCATTACAAAGAATCTTTCCCATCAAAAGCATTATTCTGAAGGAAATTCCTTTTGTGATAAGCATTGGACAATGACCCTTCTCAAAATCTAGGATGCAAGATGAAACTAACAATGAAGTTATAGAACAGGAATCAACAATGTCGAACCAACAATCTAGAAATACAATCAGCTCTAAATTAGGGTTTCAGATGACAAATTACATGTGACACTGGAGTTTAGTGACAGGCTTTCCAAACGAGCTTGTCTTTTTTGACCTACCAAAGCTTACAGCAATCCAGGGGATAGTTGCATTTTCAATTAGAGAAATTTCCCAGTGCTACAACTGCAATTCACATCAAAGCCCCCCCCCCCTCCATAAACTTTATTACTGATGCTTAGGGTCAGTTACATAATTCTACCATAATGTGTAATTTGATTATTACTATATATGTTAAGAAAAAATAGATACAGGATACTGCACAACCAGTTCTTGATCATTCTGCTTTTTAAATGAATATGTTTTAATCCATAACAGATAGTAATCTCCAAATATTTGTACTAAAAATGTACACTTACACAACTACATACACATGTTATCAACAAAGTTACATTCAATTCCAATTCCCTGCATCCAACCCCTTAAAAAGGAGAGAAAGAGACAAATGAAAAAAGAGTCCAAGGCTGAGGACCATAGTGCTTGTATTGTGCAAAGCAGCTCATCAATGGTTACAAATTATGCTCACATATTTTATTCTTGCTATTTTTTCTACAAAAATATATTTTCATTAGCAGATTTTTCATGTCTGCCTTTCAAAGTGAAAGTCACCCATACTTCAGAGACCTACCTTTCCAATAGTAATTGATATCCATCACAGACTACATAGTGCTCTCTCTGATGGGCAGCTTTTATAGTCAGATTATTTAACAAGCAATCTGGATCAACTGACCAGTCAAAAATGAACAAATAATGGTAAACTATTCTTTACCTTTATCAGAACACCATATATTCTTTAATCAACATGCTTTATATGTATGCTAATGTCAAAGTCAAATTAAGTTACTGTTAAACATACACACACACACACACACACATATACTTGTATATATACATATGCTACTCATAGCGATGGGGTTCTCTATTGGCCTAAACCTATAGCAACAAGGACATAATTGCTTTGGCATGTAAATTACTTTGTACAAGAATCACACTTGGATTTCATCAACATCCTAATAAACAACAAAGTCAATGTTATTATAAGGGACAATCAACTTATGAATATTTGTTCAGATTTTACAAATGCCTACTTCATTCAGGCAAACAAGAGTTAACTGTTGAAGTCACATGTCTAGAATTACATGAGCCTTTCTGCTTCCAGCAAAGAGGAGAGGCAGCCACACAGGCACATATAGACTGCACAGACACCCAGACTGAGCACTTGCATAGATAGTTTGCTGTTCCTATATTTAGTGTAAATTCATTTGTTACCTAGTAAAGTTCTGCAAAACAACTCACATCTCTGCCCAATTAGTTATTTTGCTAATTCATTGCAATACAACAATATTACTAAGATGTCAGGTCAGTATTGAGAGAAAAAATTAGAAATCTCTGCAGTATATTGCTACATAAAAATGTCAATGTATTCTTCATCTTTGGTTTCTGGGTTTAAATCTCCATAGCTTATTTTGTAACATTTAATATGAAATTGTCAGAACTTGTAAACATGGCATTACAGAATGATTTCATAACATTTACTTGAAACCTAGCCTATGGATGAAAAGTTTTTCCCAGAAAAAAAGGCTATGAGCCAAATTAACCCAAATTTGCAAAGAATCTGCCCATTCTTCCTATTACTGCAAATAATACACAACCCCCAAATTTATACCTATGGACTTACAAAACTTTGCAGAGAAAGCAGTGTTTATAATCTTAACATCTGTTGATATATAGAGTCTTTCAAACCTGGCATGAATGAAACCACAGAATTTTCTAGGCAGCATTTGTATTATCTGTGAAAGCAATACAATTTCAGTGAACAGATCAACTCAATATCATCTGCAACAAATAAATCAGAAGCTCCTTTTATGTTAACTCAGTGTCTCGTCTCTTTACACACCTGATTTTATGCCATCTGTAATGGGCAAGGAAAAGATAATTGAGAAAAGTATATTTCTTGGCAATCTGACTTTGGTTAAATATTCATACTATGTTCTGTAAACAGAAGATGTAATGAGGAAAATCTACAAGCAAAGGAACACTTCTGTTCCTTAAAACTGTGCTGACTGAAACATCATATAATACAAGTACAAAGCTAAGTTGTAATCTATTTTTCTTGTGCTTTGGGAAGCTTCCATCAATGAAGAGCATTGGAATATCATCTAAATATCTAATTCTTAATGTAGCCCTATCTGTGAATATGTAAATGCAGAGATTGCGGTCATGAACAGACAAGAAAAATCTGTCTACAAATCTGAGAAAATCCCCAGGCTTACAATAAAAACTGAAACCTTTTTTCCAACTACTTTGGAGGATTAATGCCCTTCACCCCCAATAATATAAGTAGCACTTGTAGCTTTAAGAAATGAATGCGCCCTCAGTGCATCAGTATCACCAGTCTTTAAGCCTTGGTCTTTCAATAGGGGCAGGGCCCGTCTAAGGGCCTTTGAGTGAGGAGGAGGGAACAGGCCTATGATGAGGTACCACTCTTAGTCCCAGAATGGAGGAAGGCTAAATACAGCAGGAGGATCAATATTACAACCAAACCTCTACCCTCTCAATTTCAAGGCCAATGGGGAGGTTCTGTGGAGCAAGTGGATCAGAGCTGGGAAAGTGGAAAGCCATCCCCGCCTTTTGACATCAGTTCCATGGACGTAGCATTGGTGCATGTGAGAAAGTGCCCATTCAACTCATGAAGGCCTGGATTGGACTGAATGTGTTATGCATCAGGAAAGATGTTAAATAAGTCTTTAGCAGTATGTTTAGCTGTGACTTGCAGGTTGCGACTAGATTACATATTGGAGATCATAATCAGACCTCTTATGTTCTTATGCCGGGGTGACTAAAAGGAACCTCCATATTTAGAGGCAGCAAACCTCTGAATACAGGTGCCAGGAGGCAACACGGGGGGGGGGGGGGGAGGCTTCAGCCTCCATGCCTTATTGTTGGATCTCCATAGCAACTAGTTGGCCGTTCTGTGAGACAGGATGCTGTATTAGATGGATTACTGGTCTAATCCAGCAGGGCTCACCTTACCTTCCTCTGTCTTTAGAATCTGGCAATCAGTACACCACATTGGTTCACGACTATGGTGCAGGGAGGGAAGTCAACACTTCCTTTCCCCTCCCCCAGTCATTTCTCCCAATATAAGGGATTTCCTGCTAGAATTGTTATTTGGCTGGTAAGGAAAAATGTATGTATCCATACTCTTCTACATCTGGGGGAAAAGGTAGATATGAATATAGCTATATGAATATAGCCTTTGAACTAGTAAAAAATAAGGCAAAAACCTACAAAAAACCCTCTCACCTGGAACTGCAGTCCCATTCTCATTTGCCACCATAAAAGCTACTGATGATATTTATAGACATATTAAGAGAAAGGTGATCCAGCAACTGATCTCTGACATTTCATCTAGTTGTGCCCTGAATAATTGTGTTTAAGATTAGTTTGTAAATGTTCACTTCAGAGGTAACAAAGGATGATTCTGAAAAACTCAAGAAAATGATAACCTCAAGAGATGTGAAGTGAGAGCTTTGTGAGAATTCAGAACAAGCTAATCATTATATCCAGTAGTAAACTGGGCTTGATGTCCATCACAAGAGCAACCAGATATTGTTACCAGCAGACAACGTAGAATTTCTGCATACTCACATGACTAATTTTGCCAAAACAATGTGACTTTTTTTTAAAAAAGCTTGATGCTAACTGAATATATGTCATAAAGGCAAAAACTGTTGAAAGCAGAAGAAACTCAATTTAAAAGGGGGGGGGGTTGGAAGGTTCCACACTTTCCCCTCTCACAAGTTTCCAGTTTTTGCTTTAAATTCAGAATATTTATATTAACATATTAGGTCTCTAAAGAGCAAGAACAGCTGGTTATGGAGCTGACCATAAATCAAACTGAGTTAGAGCATTTCCTTTAAATTGAGACTAGGTCTTCACAGTATTTACCTGATTGAAAGTTTTGAAGTTGAATTCTTTGTAAATGGCATCCCTTTCGCTTAGCTCAGACCATCCTGAAGCTTTGAGGTCATATAAAACTTGGTTCCTTTCTTCTGTGGTCAGCCAGTGAGACTGTGATGACTATCAAGGGGAAAGGGGGAGAAAGAAAATGCATTCCAAATCAAAGTTAGCAATGCTATTCCTTAGCTGACATAAGGACTGGTGTTTTACAGCAACAAAGTTCTGCAGGATAGTAGTGGCAAAAAATTTATGATATGGCTTCATTATATAAACCATCAAACAAGCAAAAATCCATCAAATTACAGGCCCTAAACCTACAAAACTCTTACAGTTCTAATGTTTGGGGGAGGGAGGGCAATAGCTGCATATGAATGTCAAACATTTAGCTTGTGAGCTGGATGCCAGCGGAGTCAAGCGTGGAAGAACGAGGCAGAGGCGAGGAGGGCATTTCATCCGGGTGGAGAGCGCCAGCAGCGGGTAGGCGCTTGAGGGGTCCGTGATCCTAAGCGACTCTGCAGCGATGCTTTCGCCCTGCTGGCACCTTCTTATTAGGGTTATCATGGGAGGCGTGTAGGAAAGGGCGGACCGGGGGAAACGGAAGCCGGAGGGCGGGAAGATCGAATCATAGTGATGCACTTGATCTCACCCTGTAGCTGCTACGTGCAGGAGGAGGAGCATCAAGCGTCTGGGTCTAATCCCACCACCTGGGGGGGCAAGAGAGCCCACTGTCCCTTTGTCTGGGACACCTGGTGGTTTGTCGAGCCAGGTAGTTCGCTTGACCTGTGACTCATCGAGGGAATTGTGAGGGCAGAAGGAGGCGGATTAGCGACCAAGGAAGATCATTAAGGCGCGCCGGCGATTCCAGCGGCTCTACTTACCCGGTGCTGCTGGATCAGCGGCTCATCCCTACAGCATCTCTCTTTTTACGTTTAGAAGGAGGCCCGAATTGCTTAGAAGGGCTGGTTTAAAGGGGGCCTTCAAGCCTCTCCTCCGCCCGTACGTTGGCCAAGCTGGCTGAGTTGTTTGTGTAGCATTAGGACTTGGTTGCGATGTAAGGGGAAGTCGGGGGGTCTCTTACACATGTTACAGGCAACATTAGACACACATTGAACAAGACAGGATCCAACGATGAGGCACACAATCAAACCAATGCAGAGCTGTACAATAGCACTTAACCATCCTCCCGGTAGCCAGCTCCAGAGGGCTGACCACCAGTTAAGGGCAATACGTTACATATTTCAGATTGGATACAACTACTTGCACGCTCACGCACTTTCATACTTGCCTAGAATCAAATGGGAAGATTATCAGAAAGATTAAAACAACACATATCATGTACATTCTCACAGCCTTGGTGATGCAATAACAACAAATAATCAATAGCTGACACGATTATCTAAAATTAGAAACGGCAGAGCTCACCTGCTGCTTTCCCGAGGAGGCCAGGGCATCCAGAGCAATGGAGGTGGAGTTGATGGACTTCGCAAGGGCACAGGCCAGCCGGCCAATTGTCTTAGCGTTGTAAGAAGCGAGTCCGGGGACTCCCACTAGGGAGGTCGCGAGGGAGACGAACTCCGCTCGGAGAGGGCAACCGCGTCGCTCCGGCAAGAAGGGAATTGAGGGGCAGAGTGGAGCCGGGCGGCGTGCACCAGACTCTCGGGGCGGAGCCTGAGGCAGGACGATGGTGAGACGGCTAAGGCAACAGAGAGTCCCGGCAGAGAGCCGAGCAGGGATGTAGTTAAAGGTCCTCTCCCCGCAAGTCCAGAACCAGCCCTTGGGGAGCAAGATGTTTCCGTACACGGGGGGAATGTCCTCCATGTGCGTGCAGTTCCAGTTGGCCGTGCCGGTGAACGGGCCCAGGTCGGTCTCTCGTCTTGCCACACCGGCAATGCGGGCGCAGGTGTTGGACTTGTGATTGGCGACAGTCTTGGTGACAAGGGAGAGAGCGCCGGCCGGGAGGGTTTGGACGACGGGTCCCCAGTCAGCGCTCATACAGTACTTGATGGATGAAGCATTCATGAAGGGGCTTAAGCCAGACTCCGCTAGGAAGTCTCCAGGGGCTTTGCAAATGGGGAGTAGGCAGGAGCTTAGCAAGCTCCCGACTCCTAGGTATTGGCCCAGGCAGAAGGACGAAACGTTGGCAGCGGCAGCGAATTGCTCCCAGATGTTGGTCTGGTCAAAGCTCGTCAGAGGGTGGCCGGCTGCCACCGGCAGGAGGCAGCAGAGCAGGCAGAGGATAGTGACAGCCGAGTTGGCGGTGATGATCGCAAAGAGGGCAGCGCAGAGATCCTCGGGCGTCTCTGGGTAGCCTTGTTGGCACAGCAGCTCTCGAGCTTGGTTGGTGGTTGCTTTGACATCTCCCCAGGTCATCCGGGTCTCTGGGCCGTCCGGGCGTTGGTGGCCAAGCGCCTGGCCCTGCACGCTGAATTCATACAGCTGCCCGGCGCTTTGGCACCCACCACCCACACAGGTCCATGGGTGAATCTGTGGCTGCAGCATCCCCTTAACTTAGGGCCTGTCCTGGCAGTGCTGCGGCATCAGGATGGGCCCAGATTTTAATCCAGGGAGGGCCAGTCAGCCAATTGGCCCTCCCGCCCTTTCGGGTTAAAAAATAGAAGGAAGAGAAAAGGGAGGGGGGAATAGTTCCATTGCGGAGGTTCGAAAATGAGTTCAGGAAGCGCAATCAGGATCAATGACCTGTGTGATGGGTTTACCCATCCCAGACTAAGGTCGTTTTGACCTGGCTCATGAGGTCCCTTCCCCAGAGATTAACATGGATGTCCAGAATGATGGGGCGGACTGTGAGCTGCCGCTCGAGTCCTGGGCTGCGGACCGTGAGCGGGCGGATGCTCCGTCTCGCGGTTTGTTTTCCCCCCACCCCCCAGATGTGCGGACAGGTCTCGGTTGGCCACTGGTCAGGCCACTCGGCTGCTCTGATGACAGTCACATCAGCGCCAGTGTCCACCAGGCCCTTGAACAGACACCCCTCCATAGTGAGCTCCAGGTACGGGCGGGAGCTTCCGATGGGTGTTTCCACCGCTGCGATGGTGGTGTTGGCTGCACCCTGATGGCTGCTGGGGCTCGTGGCCTTTATTGCGTCGATAGCGGGCAGCGCATGGGGCAGGAGGATCAGCTGTGCGCAGCTGGTTCCGCTGGGCAACTCCTGCTGGATGTTTGTCCAGACCTGGAGGTGAATGGATCCCTGGTGTGTGGAGTCGATGACTCCGGGGATGATAAACAATCCCTGCTCAGCGGCGGAGGCCTTTGGCAGCACCAGCCCAATGGTCCCCGTTGGGATGGGGTCGCGATATTGGGTTGGGGCAACGAGGACCTCGTGGGGGAACTTAAAAGACACGGGCTGGGTGCATGTGAGCGAAATGCCACGAGAGGGGGGTGGTTTGGGCGTGGGTCTTGGTGTCTGGGGCTGTTCTAATACTCTCCTCCTTGGTCTTGGGCTGGGGAGATGCCCGGGCGCGAGTTTCCCGACGGGCACTCGCTTCTCCAGTGGAAGCCTTTCTGGCACTGGGGGCATCGGGTCTTTGGTGGCCTCGGGGGCCTTCGCCTCCTGGGGGAAGACCCTCCTCCATCGGGATTGTAGGCCCCCCCGCCGGGTTGCCTACACTCCCTCCGGAAGTGCCTTGGCCTGCCGCAATTGAAGCAATCATCCTGGGGCTGTCCCCTGGCGGTGGAGAGTGCTGCGGCTAGGAGACTGGCTTGGTGGGTGGAGGACCCGACGTCCTGGCAAGCTTTAAGCATGTCGGCCAGTTCAGGGTCCCTGCCTAGGCCCGTGATTGCTCTGCGGCACTCAGAGGAGGCGTTCTCCTTGGCGAGGCGCAAAAGGAGCTCGTTCTGGGCCACCTCGCTATCTACCTGCCTTTTGAGGGCTTCCTGGAGTCTGTTCACGAATTCAGCATAAGGCTCTTGGGGTTTCTGGCGGATGGCAGAAAAACTTTGGGCCAGCTGCCCGGCATTGGGGACCTTTACGAATGCCTTGTAGGCACACTCAGAGGCGACTGCTAGGGTGGCCTCGGGCAGGATGATCTGGTCATTGGGGTTGGCGAAAGCGTCGCAGCCGTAAAGCTGCGCGGCGGTGTAAGCGCCGCCAGAGGTTGCTCCTCTGTTCGCGCACTGCTGGCGGTACTCGCTTTCCCAGACCACATACTGTGCAGGGTTCAAGAGCATGCGAAAGGTGGTTTTCCAGTCCTTCGGAACCATCAGGTGATTCCTCGCGACTGCTTCCAGCATGCCTCTCACATAGGGGCTAGTGATCCCTACGTCCCGCATCGCCCTTCGGAGCTCAGTGATGATGTTGTAACCTAGAGGGCGGTATTTGACAACTCTTCTATCGATGCCACCCTCCCCCTCATGATGATTGTAATGAATCGGGCACACAGCAAGGAGATCGGCATCGTCTTCCGTCAGGGTTTCCTTTTTTTGCAGGTCGTGGCTAATACGCTCTGCTAGGGTTTTGAAACCCGCGCCACTATGTGGCGCTGACGGAGGTGTGGTGGCTTCGGAAAATGAAGGCGGGGCGAGAGGAAGGAGTGGTCGAGCCGCGGGAGGATTTGAATGGGGCGGGGAAGCAAGGGGGGCAGAAGGAGGACAGGCGTCCAATTTAGTGGATAGAAAGTTCCGGGGGGTGAAACTGAAGCTGAAGGGTCGAAAGGAGGGCGATCTACAGCAAGGGAGCCATAGACCTGCAGGCTGATGGCGACATAACATTGTCTCCACGTCAGTAGCAGCGACACCGGCTAGCGAGGCTCTGTCTTGAAGAGTGCACCGATGTTTTCCCAATCCTTAAGATTCAATGTCCCCTTCTGGGTACCATGGCGGACATTGAGCTTCAATCCTCAACCAATTTCTTTGCGCAGCTCCCCTCTCTTTATGGAGACCCTCGCCGCATTTCAGCTTAACAGCTTTTAGTTCGATTAGCGTTAGCTTGTCATAAGCCCTGCTTTTGCAAGCTCCCATACTCACCGTTGTTTCGTACCCGGAACGCAGAGAGAATGATGTCCTAGGAACTTCCGGGTCCCTGGATCGCCGATCCAGCGGACGGGCGATAATACCGAGATGAGGGGTCTTCCTGGATGCGTACCCGATCCAGCGATAAATCGTCGGTTTTTTTTTACCGCGGCCCTTTCCCAGGCGACGGTGAGCAGGGTGGGAGGTTCGGGGATTCCCGGGTTTCGGCACCAGCTTGTCGCGTGCTCGCGGAGTCAGCGTAAGAGCGCAGACGCAGACGCGGAGATTTCATCTGAGGTGGAGAGCCGCCAGCAGCGGTGAGCGCGGGGTGTCCGTGGATCCTAAGCGACTCCTGCCGCGTGCTTCGCCCCTGGCATAACTTTATTAGGGTTATCATGGGGGGGTGTAGAAGGGCGGACCGGGGGAAACCGGGAGAGCGGGAGACTGAGAGATCATCATGTGATGCATGATCTCACCTGGCTGCTACGTGCGGGAGGGAGCATCAGCGTCTGGGTCTAATCCCCACCTGGGGGCAAGGGCCCACTGTCCCTTTGTCTGGGACACCTGGTGGTTGTGAGCCAGGTAGTTCATGACCTGTGACTCATCGGGGAGTGAGGGGCAGGGGAGCGGTTGCGACCAGAAGATCGTAGGAGCGCCGGCATTCCAGCGCTCTACTTACGGTGCTGCTGGATCAGCGGCTCATCCCTACATAAATCCCACTAGTTCCATAAAGGAGTGAAGTGAGTGCTTCACTTCTCTTTCACTGAAATCAACAGAATTTAACAGGGCTTAGTGGGATCATACATAGCATTTTTTTCCAAATTAACTTCTCCATAGTACTTCTGTACAACAATAGTGGCCACAGTTGGCTGACTGAAAACTATCCAACACTGTTAATCTTTTTTAATCTTATTATTTGTTTTACACATCTAAATAGCACATACATAGAAAGATAAAGAAAAGATCCCGATCTAGTCCCCCCTCCCCCCTATACTACTAAATGAAAAGAAAAAAACATACACAAACACCTACACATATATATATGATGACTTCCAGCTACCTCACTAAGGATCCAAGCATAAATCTAACTCCGTGCTTATAATTAATATCTACATTTTTTCACCTTTAGTCCTTCTTTTAAAGTTGTCTGGATCTAATACGCCGTTTTCATTTAAGTCTCAAATCCTGGGTTGTTTCGCTATTTGTATATGTTTTCAACAAGTAGTCCACAAAGGATTTCCAGTTTTTCAGAAAATTGTCCATATTCTTGTCTCTTATAACAGCCAACACTGTTAATCTTGAAATATTTACTGTCAGTTATCTTCATCCAGTTTTAGAAGGGGTTACCAAAACAGCTGACATCCGATAAATTAGTAAATCAGTTTCAAATGGGAAGTAACGTAATAGTAGAGATAATTTTATACATTGCGTATAATATGCATAGCTAATTACACTTCCTCTGAGGAAAGCAGTACCCCTTTGGAAAATCCTTTGCAGCAAGATATTTATGGACCTGCTCAGCTCCTGTGCCGCTGTGATGAAACCTTGATTAAGATAACAGGAGCAGGATGCAAGATGATGTTCTCCTTTCTATCCTGCTCTGGCTCCTCCCTGCTCACACTGTACATGGATCATCCTGCCTCCTTTTGATGTGGACGCTGATTAGAATTATGGTTAACACTAACCACAGAATTGGTCTTAAGGATTTGAAAGTTTAACGTGAAACTAAAGACTGAAGTGCTGGGTAAGAGTACCTCCTGGTTACTTGCTGCTGCAACCCTTTACAGTGATTAAAGCTAGCAAGAAAGGGAACATAAACAAACTCCTGCAACCTCCTCCTTAAGCATGGTAAAGGGGTCAGGAGCGTTATGCCTGAATCATCACTTTCTTACAAGCTTCCCATCCATTTTACAAAATGAATTCCAGTCCATAACAATACAAGACAAAAATACATACCAATCTTGCTATAAATGCCTACCACAGTTGTCCTTCTAGATGTTTATCTCTGGCAACAAAAACATATCCAGCTTAACCTACAGGTGCACTGAACACTTCTACGAATAAAGCTGAAAATGACATCATACCTAACAGAATGGCCAGTTCAGTTTCCATTGAAAAGCCAGCTATATTTAACTAAAGATTCAACCTCTCATTCGTTCAATAGCTGAACTCTGAAACTTGAATATACTACATATTTGAGCAACTGCATTTGTTAGATATAACAGGTTAATCTTAACCACCAGATGGCACTGTGTTTCAAATATGAATCACTATTCCCCTTTACTCAAATATTTAAAAAAGTTAACATAACAATACAACCCCAAAGCCTTTCAGTTAAATGTGATCAATTTCTAAGAGAAATGGCTACTTTCTATGAGAAGAAATTGAGATATTCCACAATTATATTTTCAGCTATCTTCTTCACACAGCTGAGTACAATGATCAATGCTTCATAAATCAGCAAGAGTTCTCCCAGTTCAGATGTATCCAAAGCATTATATTTCTGCACCAGATCCAAAGATGCATAAAATATAGTTGTAGTTCAATATGATTCAAGATTTTTTTGAGAGAGTGGAAACAAAGATAAAGAAGTTGGAGATAAATTGGATGGTCAGGGAAGCTGACAAACATCAGCTGTTTTGTTTCTGCCTGAACCCAAAGGGCACCCATGTCAAATAAGTGATCATCACCTCTGGACACAGTTAAATATTAACAACTACAGTGCATTATCCTCTGGTACAGGTGACAGAATGATGCCAAACTATATAGTGGGATTCCTGGATGATTTCAAACAGCTCTGCTTTTATTTACTAACTGTCTAAAAACTAATCAAATGGTAGGATACAATCACTAAATCAGGGATCAAGCATGACTATTTCACTGATTTGTCCAGTGTTGACATTTCAATGTCCAAATACTATTTACATTTCCACTTTCCTTTCTAGTGGTTTTGTACAGGAAAACGTATCCATATCGCAATGTTTGTTTTAAAGTCACTGGTTCTCTATGTATTTGTAGAAGCCAGCGGTAAACTACCCTGTGAAACAGGAAAGTAGCTTTTATAGAAAACTCAAGGTGACTGTTGACAGATTCACACCAATGGTAGAATCAAGACAACACAAGCTCCCAGACTGAAAATCCTGCATTATAATTAAAAAAAATTAAAAGGAACCTACCCACCTCCAAACACTGACTCATAAAATTATAGTTAAAATCAAAAACTCTTAGGTGGATTCCACATGGGCCAAAAACAGGTGTGAAAATGGTGTAGACCCTTTTACAACATTGTAAACCATTGTAAACCATTTTCACACCACTGTTTTGGGCCCATGCGGAATCCGCCTTAGTCTCCGCCAAATCTGAGCTTCACTAATTAGAAGACTAGTATTATTTCAAAAGAAAATGTATTTATGAGGAAATATTATAATCGTGCTTAGTTTGGGATCTTGTTCAGCAATGCAAATTGCTTGCTGGTAAAACTATAAATTGTCATAAGGAAAACTTCAAGAAAAATGGAAAATAAAAGTTGAGATTCACTAGCTCCTACAAAAATCCTATGGGCTACAGAAAAGTGCCATCTCAAATAATCCTTGGAATGTGCCAATAACAGATTCTAGCAGCCACCATAAACTAAATGGCTAGCACAGATTGTTACACTAACTCAAATGTGTCATTTCAGAAATTTCTTTCCAGGGTAATTTTGAAACTTTGAGCATATTAAAGGCTTGCCAAAAATAAACAAACAAAAAGAAAGAAAACAAGATGTAGAAAAGGCTATTTCAAAACTCAAATAATGCTTGAAATGAATGCTTTCACATTACTGTACACTTCATACATCCCAGACTTTTTAAAAAATGAAGCAAACCTTGTGCCTAGAACCATTACACACTGGCCTCTGTATGAAACAGGGATAATATACATTTGAATATCATTATTTTGCCAAAACTATTCTGCAAACAACAGGTGAAGGGTCTATTGGGTCTAAGCAAACTACCGATGTCACTGATTACATGATAACTGGAAATTCTGTTATGTGTGGACTACTTCCCACAATCTCCTCACTCCGCAATGCCTTAGTAGTGGGGTCTCCTCATGTTTCTTTGTTTACACATGAGGAGGTGCCCCATTGCCTGCTGCCCAGCTTGCCTGACCCCTCTTCTGGGTTGCTCCCCTGTCCAATGCAATGTCGAAGTGTACTAGCTTTGTTTTTGTGCATTTTCCTTTTAAAAAATTATAGCAGCCTGTACAATAGCAATATAAGGAATATTGATATGACATTTAAAGAGCACCAAAAAAGCTGGCAAACTTCAATCCTGCTTTGGACAGGGGAGCAACCTGGAAGGAGCAAAACTCCAAAGCAAGGAGAAACATTGGGGTTTCCCCACTCTCGCTAAATGCAGGACTTCCAGGACCTTTGACTCCACAACTGGGATCATGGCAGTACAGAATTCTGCCCCAGAGGAAACTTACCCTTGTTGTGGAACAGAACACAGGTGAATAATCAGCAATCTTCAATCTTGTGTTGGACAAGGGAGCAACCTGGAAGTGGGGTCTGGAAAACAGGCGGTGGGGCTCCCCCTCAGGTGTAAAAAAGGAAATGCAAGGAGACCCCACTGTGAAGGCACTGCAGAGCAAGGAGCACTGCAGGAAGGACTCCATGCATAATGGGCCATAGAATCCTTACAAAGTGTGAGACCCAGTTTGTAGCAAACTTGTGCCCAGGCCCATAGTCATGGTGCTACAAAATGGGGTGGGGCCCCATCAATCATTTGTCACACCCCTCCAATCAGCACTAGAGTTGATGTGAAACCCACAAGTCTTTCAAGTATAAATTCTCTATGTAAAAAAGGAGGAATCTGAAGTAAAAATCCTGTCATAAATGTGAATTCTCTACGCAGTTGGCTAGAACAGAATTAACAGTCAGCCAGGCTGAAGAGTCCTAATTTAAAAAGCCAGGGGTGTATGGGGGGTGGGGTGGGGTGTAACATAGAATATCTGAAGTTTTTTTGCCTTTTTCTAATTTTTGTAATCCTACGTCTACTGCACTGTTTATTAGATCCCTTGTGCTATTCAATTATGTTGCCTTATACTATGCATACACCTTGAGTCTCAAGTACAAAATTGGAAAAATAAATAAGGCACAAATAAATAAATTATAAAGAAAATAAAAAATGATGGGCTGACCACCACTGTACTCATTTTCCACCCCCACCGAAAAATTTCTGCCTATGGGCCGGCCTGTGCCTGAGCTCTGCTACTTCACCCTGCACACAAACCCTGATAGCTTCTCCATACAAAACAATTCCTCCACAAAACGCCCTATTGCCTAACAGCTTGAGTCAGGACGTTTCACAAAGAAAAGGAATTATTTAGGGAGAAGTCGCCAAGCCCAGCCTTCTCCTCAGACGCCATTGTTGTCTGTTGCCCCCTCCCCATCAAGTGGAAAGCATTCCCAGGTGTAGCCCAAACTCGTGTTTGCAGTCCTCCTACTGCGTAGTTTATTGGTTGTCTTATGCTGCTTTTTTAAAATCTTGAAAACCGACTCACGTTTCAACGAGAAAGATGGCCTATAAATAAAGTAAACAACAATAAATAATTGAGGACCAGGTACCCAGACACTCTCTCTCTCTCTCTCTGCGAAGCGGAAGAGAACCACTTTGAACCGAAGCTGAATGAGGCGTTCAAATGACCAATGTTACGTGGGAGATGCGTTTCGAGGGTTGTCTGTGCATGGAAAACCTTTGGAAAGGATCTGAAATTGCACCTCCCGCAACCCCAGTGAGTGAAAAATAAGGAAAGGGGCAGCGGGTCAATGCTCTGTGTAGGGACGGTGGAGATCCCCGCTACTGAGTGGCGTCCCCAGGAAGCGGGCGGAGCGGCTCCTTCCCTTTTGCTCCCGCCCAGACTCTCACCATGGCGGCGGTGAACCCGCTTCTGCTGATGCCCCGTCCTGCCACGGCCACCAGTCCCACCCGGAGCGGCCACAAACACCTCAGCCCTGCGCCGCCTGTCATGGGCTTTAGTTTCTGGGGCGCCGCCCCTCCGCGCATGCGCTACCAGGGCCACGAGGGAGACTCTACAAGGCCCGCCCCCGCCGTCCACTGAAGCTGCGTCACCGTGGGGAGGCGGGGCCAGATGCTCTGCTGCCCGCGCGTTTCATGAGGCTCAAGAGATAGGTGTGAATATGGTTTGATCGGCAGGCAGGACCGAGGCTGCGTGCGACCGACCGCCGTATGATCACGGATGCTGCGCGGTTCTTGCTTAGGGCGGCGAGTCCTGCATCTTCGCCTGCTTATCCGTTTTTAACCATCACTGGGGAGACTCCCCCTTCTTCAATACCGCCAGGACTTCGCACCAGAAACTGCCCCACAGAAATACCACTGCCACCTTCCTTTCTCTTTTCATCAATTACATACCTACCTGCTGCCCCTCACAGATTCAAGGTCGTCATCCTATCCTGCCAAAAACAACCTTTAAAAAATTCATTCCATTTCCCCAACAATGATACCTGAAGAAAGCAACCCACAAAAGATCTAAACATACTGATCTGGAAAGAGGCCCCTCCTCCCCAGGGTCACTGCCCGAGGCTACACATGAAGCAACCTCCACTCATCCATAAGATGACAAAATTCCCTCTAGCATTCCAACATACTGAACTAACTGACTTGTGTAGACGACAAGAGGTCTGAAAGGCTCTTACCTTTAACCCACATATAATTTTCACTGTATCCCAGCCATGACCAACAAATGCAGGGACAAGCCCCTGCCAAATTAGAACAGAATATTTGCTTAATTGGACTGTCCTTGTCTCATTCTGTTGCCTATCTCAGGACACCAATGAAGAGAAGAAGTACAAAAAGTCTTTAGAACTTGGACATAGGTTTATTGTGATAGCAATCTCTAAAATGCCACAGAACTCTCCTGGATTTAATGTAATCCCGTAATGGTATTCTCTTCCTGATGCTGTATATGATCGATCTTGTTTTCTGTTGCCTGATGAGGCAAGACTAAAACACAACATTAAGACAATAACCACAGTGCTATACCAATTTACACCCATGCTGAAAGTTATATATAAAAATATTAAACATTAAATTGCCTAATCAGGTCCTTTTTTGCACCTTTAAAAGACTAAACCTATTATAACTTCAGGGCACGTATGAGTGTCACCTTCTCATGTCAGCTATTACAGAAATGCTATGATGCTTTACAGCAACATTCTAACATTATTATTTAGACACCATAATTATGGCAGTGTCAATGATTACTAGGACCAAATGCTAGTATCAAGACCGTACCCAAATACAGCTCTGAATTGCATGTTGTGTGTGTTGTGTATTTGTAAGAATTTATACTCTGAGCATCTGAAATGCAAAATCAATAGCAAAAGTTCAAGGAGTTTTCCAAAACCTGTGTTTTAAAATCTGATCTTTACCACATCATAAACATCCACCTGCAGACAACTTGGCAAGGCATGGAAATGTCATGGTGTTCTACTATAAAAAGTAGTAATCCACTCACTAGAAGTAATCATGATTTTTCTTTTTAAAAAGGGGGGGAGTATGAGAAACCTACAACAAGCATAAGTACTTTTCTGCAGAAAATTCTCTCATCTCTACTTTATTGAGAAGTTTCCAATTATATCTTTTCACAGCGCTCCCATAGCAATGTTTAACATTTGATGTTCTGTGTTTTTGAATAGAGAAACACGATGAGGTTTATGTGCACAAGAAATCACAGTCAATCTACTGTACAATTTTATGCTATTTAACTTGTTCTCAAAGCATAAAGTTCTCAGGCACATTATTCCTGATGCTCCTGATCATGACCAGGTATTAGCCACCGGATGCTTTCAGTCCGAACAGTAGCATACATGATGAAACTGATAAGAAACAGTAAAGAAAATAAGAGAAGCCAGTCTATTCCTTTAGTCAGAGTACTAGGTAGGGGACCTTCTTGATCTTCTTCAGTGATCACTACGTCAATCTTGGGCTCAATTCCTGAAAGAAACAGTCACTCGTTAGTTTAATCAGAATTATACATAAAAATGGTACTACTGATGTTTGCATGCAAGTATCTTTTGTTTGCATTTAGACTTATACCATTTTGTTATTTAGCACTTACCCTGACATTGCCCCAGCTTTGTAAATTTCAAAATACAACCAGAAGTTACTTTCACGCTAGAGGAACAGATCCCTGAAGGCTAACTGTGCTAGTCTACTGAAGACAAAGCAACAAAGTATTGTGGCACCTATATAAATATCTAAATTGATGATATGGTAATGATTTCTTTTAATATCTGGTTTTCCTAAGGTTGTATTATGCTAACCTTGCTATAATATGGTTTTTTGCTATCCTTCTGGTTGGGTTCATTATGTACAGGTGATGTAATTATTTGTGATGCTATGGGGATAGTAGGATGTTATTTTAATGTTGTGCGATGATGTTATTACTGAAGATTGTGATGTTATATTATGTTGTTGGACATTGTTATTATGCATTGTTATATTAAGAATTTTTATGTTGTTCTGATGTATGATGTTGATTATGGAGTATTACTAATATTGTCCATGGTTTATTTATTGTTGTTTACTACTGATGTTGCCGATGTCATGACCATTGTATATGTACTATATTATTATCTTGTTGTGCACCGCTCTGAGCCCTTCAGGGGAGGGTGGTATAGAAATTAAACATAACACAATATCACTACAAATATCTAAATAAATGTGTGATGCTACCTGGAATACTTCTGAATTTACAGTGATATTTACTTTTAGGGGCCAGAGCCACTTTATCAGATGCATGAAGTTGTTGCATCATGGTGGCAGATACACACACAGATTGACAATTGTGGATTACAGCTTAGATCTGGCAAAGGATTTCCAGAGTTTGGAGAGGGTGATTTTGCCATCTCCCCTGTAAGCTGTAGACCTCCAATTTCTCCATCATGCTGCTCTTGGGAACTCCACCTCCCAGGAGTAGCATTTGGGGAAGGGCCATATGGACTGCAGCAGAGGGAAAGGTAGTCACACCCTGTGGATGGATATTTTTTCTGCTTGTGGAAGATACTGGTAGATCCAAGACTGATTCTGCTTTTTTTCCCCCATAAATACAACAATAAGCTTAAAGTATCAAATATACTTCCTACATTAATAATAGCTACTGGATAAAATGTTACCAATTCAATTGTACTTCAGTTCTCCAAACAAAAAGCAAAATATAACAAGACAAGCAAGTTTCTCCATCCTTGTGTAGTAAAATAATAATAAAATTCTGAAGGCACTTTAAAATAGGAAATAGTTTATTGCATTCTTCTGTCTTTCATGAGGCAGTGACAGAGACTAGAATATAAGTAACTTTGTCAACTATTCCATCCAGAAGTGCTAGAGATAAATGTATTTCACAAACTGTAGATAAGGCCATAAGGAGAAAATCAGTAAGCAGCCAGAAACCCTCTCCACCATACCAGGAAACAACTAAGGTCTCTCTATCCAGCTTCCAATTGCAATCAGAGAAACCATCAGGAGGGCAAGAAATTGTCTGACACCTCTCCTGAATCCAGCTCAACTCAGTCCCCAAGGATTTTTAAATGTGTTGTTTCTATTGCCTTCCTTGGGTGCCATTTTTGTCAGAACAACAAAAAATGGCAGAATAAAAATATCTTCCCTTATAATACAGGAGAGAAGGGATAACTGGTAATAGCTATCCTCCTCTTATATTCATCATTCAATTAAGAAGAGAAGAAGAGTTGTGTTTATATCCCCCTTTTCTCTCCTGTAGGAGCCTCAAAGGGGCTTACAATCTCCTTTCCCTTCCCCCCGCCACAAACACCCTGTGAAGTGGGTGGGGCTGAGAGCTCCGAAGAGCTGTGACTAGCCCAAGGTCACCCAGCTGGCATGTGTTGGGAATGCACAAGCTAATCTGGTTCACCAGATAAGTCTCCTCAGCTCAAGTGGCAGACCAGGGAATCAAACCCGGTTCTCCAGATTAGAGTGCACCTGCTCTTAATCACTATACCACGATGGCTCTCTAAGTGGAAGAAACCGTATTTATAATTTATAAGCATATAGTAGACATTCCTAACTCTTACTGCTACATGAGCTATTAGATGCCTAAGCTTGATTCGATATGCATTTTCTCAAAAATGTCTCACAGTATTAAATGTCTCTTACTCCCATGAAAATGCACACATGATTGTGATTTGATTTAGCTTTCCCAAAAATCTCAAATCTCTTGAACAAGTCCGAATAGAGCTTCCACATCTATGCATTATGACTTCTTGTGATCATAAAGCAAACAAATGTAGGCCTAAATAAAACTTAGCAGGTTGTGACCTTTACAGCCCCCACAGTAATGGATTGTGGTGGTTACAGTGCTGAAATAGGCCTCAGAAGCCCCAAGTTCAACTCTCCACCCTGTTATGAAGCATACTGGAACCATAAAATGTATTGGTTGGCCTCACCCCAATCACTCTTTCTCAACCTAGTATGGCTCACAGAGCTGAAGTGTGGATCAAATGCAGAAAGAGAGAACGATATAAACTATCCCGAGCCTGAAGGAATAGTAGGATAACAATGTAATATCATACCTGTCTGATTAAAGATGAAAGCTTTCAGTGTGTCTAGGGTTCGATCTGTATGGTTAAACCTTGCCATAGGCTTAGCCCCTTGGAAAAGGAGGATGTTAGGAACAGCTACAGTTCCAAATCTGGTTGACAAACTGTGAAGGAACAGGATTACAGTAGAAAAGTCACCTTTACAGAATTGATGTCTCCTTTATACCACAGCAAAATAATAACTATTAATTTTTTATTAAACTATAGAGTGACTTTAGCAGGGTGGGAACAGGTCACTGCAGTTGCACAGAGGTCGGGAGAGCGTCACTTTGAGATCGTTGATCACAGTGCAGCAAGCCTCTTAGGAGGAGGCGCAGCTGTGCCACCCCCAGGTGTGCCACAACTACCTCCCCCATAGAATTACACTGCCTGTGACTGACCACTATTCAATAGAACTACTTTTTAAAGTAACGAAACTTTTAAGGGCAGAAGAAGGACATAAGATGCTTTCTACCTTCACATATTATTCTGACAATATATGCTAAAATGTATGTTTTTTCTACAGAAGGTGAATGGCAAAAACAGCAGCAAACACACTCCAAAGGTAAGTAAACAAGAAGTTACCTGCTGTGTTGTGAGGCATCCAAGGCCAAGAAATGAAGAGTTGGAAATGCTCGAGGCAAAGAATTAAAATGGGGAGCCAAATTGGCAGAGAAACGGCACCAAGGGGTATAAAACAGCACTAAGGTACAGTCACTGCCATTTGGATTTAAGAATTCCATTAAATCCTATGATGAAACAAAAAAATTAAGCACGTAATTGTCATTATGCATTGTTCAAATTAATTCTTGAGAAAGACAGTATATTTCAACAAGAAATTCAACTGCTTACATTCAACCATACATTGATCATTAAAAAGTAGGATGTGTTAGCAAGGTTTTAATCCTCACTACATTAAGAAATTGGGGGGGGGGGGGGGGGGGGGGAGTTAACTTCCAATCTATTATTTTGAAAAGGATCAGCATTGCCTATTCTCTCCCAGCAGCTACAGTACATCTCTCCCCATTTTTTTTACAGCCCAATCCAGAGGGGGAGGAGGTGCTCCAAGGCGGCCAGGGATAGCATGGCAAAGTGGACAGTGTGGCAAAGGCAGCAGCACATTGTCTCCAAAGGAGCTTCAGGTGGCACAGAAAGGAGGCAAATTAAAAATCTCAAACAGCCCCATAGGCTAAACAGGCTTATGTCACACTTTTCAGTGGGATAAGTCTGCAGTTCTGGAGGGGTGCCTTCCCCAGCTGGAAGGCTGGAGAAAGCCGAGTATTTGGTTCCACCCCTGGAAACACCACTGCCCTGCCCCCCGTTCTGTACCACCATGTGCTTGGACACCAGCTCAGCTTCCAGGCAGCAGATGCTTCTGGGTGCAGACACTGCAGAGCTGTGAAACACATGAACGTAGCGTATCTGCTCTCCTCGCCGGCATAGGTGCCACTTACACTGGCAGGGTGCGCAATAGTGCTGACATGACCCTCTGCCACTCCCACAGGCCAATTCCCCCCCCCCCCACCATCTGAATTATTATTATTAATTAAGTTTCTTGGGCCCTTAATCTATAAGCGTGTATAAGAAAAAGCTTATCAGCTATAGAAAAACATTTAAATGCCCTTAGGGGTACTTTTTAAACTTCGTTCATAAGTGAAAGTTTAGATCCAAAGTAGAAATGTGCCTTGCTGCTGAAGCCTACTAAGGCTGCAGCCATTTATACACAATGGGATGCTAGACTGCTTTCAGTCTAGTACAATAACTAGAAAAAAGGAACAGCACATTAAAACAAAAAGTAAAGAGCAGACAGGGAAACAGCAAAATGGAATAGGAGTCTTTTCAAATCATGACAATCCAAATATAATTGACTGGATTCCACCAATACTTTTTTTCTTCTGATAGTAAGTATCATCTGAGTACTGATAACCCAGCCCAAAACTCTGGACTAGCTGGGTGAACAGCCACATATATATGTTAAATAACACTGAGGAGAGGATTGCCACCTGAGGTACTCCATATACCAAAGGGTATCATGGAGAAACCCTCTCCCTGTCAAGTGCCACCCTCTGTCCCTGATTCTAGAGCAGGGGTCTGCAACCTGCGGCTCTCCAGATGTTCATGGACTACAATTCCCATCAGCCCCTGCAACCTGCCCAATTGGCCGTGGTGGCAGGGGCTGATGGGAATTGTAGCCCATGAACATCTGGAGAGCCACAGGTTGCAGACCCCTGTTCTAGAGTAATGAGGCCAGCCATTGTAAGACTGTCCCACATATACTAGAATCAGCAAGGCAGCAGGCCAGGATTCAGTAGTCAACCATGTCAAAAGCTGCTGTCAGATCGAGCAGTAACAGCAGCACTAACCCACCTCTATCCGGATGTCTACAAAGATCATCTGTGAGGGTGACCAGCACAGCCTCCATTCTATGACCAGGCCAGAAGCTAGAAGAAACAGGTCCAAAGCTATCTCAACTAGTTTACTCGGGGATTCCCAACATGGAGCCGTGGATACCATGGTGCCAGCTTATACCTTTCCTGGTGCCTGTCAAGTGCATGGGGACGGGGGGGAGCAGATGGAACTTTTGCCCAGAAAGGCTTATGATTGGCTATGCAGATTTTTAAAAAAATGTTGCTTTGGCAGCAGCTGCTACCACAGCATAAAGATCTTCACTTTGTGATAGAAGGGAAGTTGCGGGATCCATTTTGTGGCTGGCCCCACCTCTTGTGTCAGCCATTTTATAGCTGCTTTCACCATGCTCTACTAGAATTACAAAGGGGCCCATAGGTTCAAAAAGGATGGAGACCCCTGATATAAGCACTCTTCCCTCCCCCAATCATTTTGTTCAGTCAACACAGTCAGAAACAAGTTGTAATTCCAGAATGCTAACACACACCCCAGGATTCCTAAAATAAAACTAGATGACTCATAAAAGACAAATAGACATTGATCACAAGGTTTGTGCTTACTTGGGAAATATTCAGAATTTGTAACGTAAAGTTAGTTATTCCTGCGATATTTCTTTCTTCACAATTCACTTTAGGCGTTTTCATACCATCTGTGCTATTAGAGTCGTCTGTTGATGAAGGATGCACAGCCTCCAGTACTACAGCTGTCTCTCTTATTTGCTCTTGAGCAGAAGAGCCAGGCTGAGCAAGAGATGCAATAACACCTTGCATGCTGCATTCACCATTGACTGCATCACAGGTGCCAGAATCAGATTCTGAGACCTGCCTCTCCTTTGTCTCACCTGGAATAACTGACAGAAGTACAGGCTGTCCTTCAGGAACGCCATGACCCATCATAGCATCTGCAATTTCTGCAGTTCTGTACTGTATAGACGCCTTAGCTTTGTCACTGTTTACATGAGAAGAACTACTTTCTGTAGTAAATGGAAGAGCAGTTTCACTCAGCTTTTCAGACAGATCATCTGTTTCAGTTGCTCCTATTGAAAAAAAATACAGAAACGAAGACATTTAGTACCATTCAACAGAAGTAGTACAAGCTCATCATCTCCCTTCATCTTTGTGAAGCAGGTGTTCATTCACATAGTTGTAATATCTCTACCATCACTTAAGTTAAAGGAAGAGGATGTGTGTTCCAGTGGCAGTGAATATGCTTTGATTGCAAATGATCCCAGATTAATCCTTGCCCTCCCCAGTTAGGGAAAAAAAATTCTCTGCCAGCATCACCTTGGAGGACCACTGGCAGAGTACACAGAAGAAGAGGAGGAGGAGGAGGAGGAGGAGGAGTTTGGATTTATATCCCCCCTTTCTCTCCTGTAGGAGACTCAAAGGGGCTTACAATCTCCTTGCCCTTCCCCCCTCACAGCAAACACCCTGTGAGGTAGGTGGGACTGAGAGAGCTCCGAGAAGCTGTGACTAGCCCAAGGTCACCCAGCTGGCGTGTGTGGGAGTGTACAGGCTAATCTGAATTCCCCAGATAAGCCTCCACAGGTCAGGCGGCTGAGTGGAGAATCAAACTCGGTTCCTCCAGATTAGATACACGAGCTCTTAAGCTCCTACACCACTGCTGCTCCTACATGGCACCAGTGGTCAGAATTGGTATAAAGCACCTACATGTGCATTTAATTTGAACTTCTGGTGTTATTCATGTGAAAATCTGAAGAGATTTGTTAGAGCAGAAGTACCATAATACATAATTTTTTTCTTCATTCTCTTTAGGATAACCAAGGATATAAGCATAAGAGTCATCACCTCAGCAACACAAAACTAGATCGAATTTACCAATCACTGCAATACACAGTGAACTCAATTTTCCAAGGCACCAAAACTGTTCAGTGCGGTCAACTCATTCTGGTATTCCCCTGCCCTCATAAACCAGGGTTGTAACAACAATCCATTACAAAATATTCAACACTGGGGTGAGACTGTGGCTCAATGGGACAGCATCTATTTGGCACACACAAAAATCCCAGGTTAAATCCCCCAGCATCTCCAGTTAAAAGGATCAGTTAGTAAGTGATATAGAAGATCTCTCAGTCTGAGACCCTAGGTTGTCATTTCCAGTCAGAGTAGACAGTACAGACTTTGACAGACAAGAAGTGTGACCGAGTATATGGCAACTTTACATGATTTTGTTGACCCAGCAGCCATTGCAAAAAAATAAATAAATCAGGAACTCTTAAGATACAACGAATATATTTTTAGTGATGGTAATTATTTTTTTTCTTAAGAGCATGCAATTAAGCAAGGAGCCCTGGTGCATAAGAACCAGATCTGTCTAGCCTTTTATTTGCAAAGAATCCCAGGAGACACTAGCAGGTGCTTTGCCAGAAACTGTTTGCTTACTAAGGGGACATCATTTTCACAGGGCTGCTGAAAGAGGGTAAGGGGACAAAACTCTGGGAGCCCATGAAGCCCATCAAGTTTTACGATTTGCTTTTTTGTTACATCTAAGCTGGGTCTTGGGGGTGTGAGGAGCTCCCAGATGGAATCTCTATGGGGGGCACTTCGTGATAAGGAGAGGGACCACCTGATTAAAATCTCCAGAGTGGCAACGCCGCCCAGCTATGCACAGGTAACCTAAGATACCCGCTCCCGAATAACCGCTTCCCTCCCCCCCTCCCCTCACCGGAATCGTCGTCGTCGCCCCACCCCATCCCACCAAGTCCTCCTAACCTGCTAACAGGCTCCCGAACAGCCAGGCCACCCAGAGGCCCCACCCCCGCCCGCGCGAGGACGAGAGCTTCATCCTCGCCAGGGAGGGGGCAAAGAACCGAAGGAACCGGCAAAAGAACAGCTGCAGTCGCTTCCAGGTCGTCGCTCTTTTCCGCTTCCGGGTTCTGAGAGAACAAGTGAATATCTCGGCTGGCTGGCCCATAGATATAAGGAGTGGTAGACGGACCGGCAGTCCTTTGGTCGGCATGCCGGATATCCTGGGAGCTGCTGAAGCCTCTGAGGCCCTTTCGTTAGAGGGCTCTAAAGGAATCGTAGGCGACCAATGGAGAAACCCAGCCTTCTGCCATTCAAGTAATTTTAAGGTGTAGAATACAGACCCCGCCCCCGCCTTGTAGAGGTTCATGCTCTTGCAGCTGTAGGTTTTCTCTTGTGCGGGAAAATGGGATTTGTAAGCACTTTGCGCAGATAATGCGCTCTGCAAAAAGGAGAGAAATAAACTGTCAAACACGATCGCTGAATTGCAAAACCAGAAAAGTGGGGGCGAAGGTGAAACAGGGTGATTTGCGACGACACTGCACTGAAGTCTGTACTGGCGACGGAGCTGAAGCCTCGCCTTGGAAACGCGGCTCCCTCCACCTGCGCGCATAACGCTTTGTGTTGTTCCCGTTGGGACTGAGGTCCGAAGATATTCCAGAGAACACAAGAGACCAGAGGCTTCTGATATTTGAAAAATCTCTATAGTAATGTCCATCAATATCAGGGAAAGGCAATTGTTTTGTCTCCCTATTTAGGAAATACGAATTAACAGTACGGCTGCCATCATTCCCACGGGCGGCCGCTCTTGTCCTTACAGCTTATCCTACGATGCTATCATGAATGTGGATCAAAAGGACCCGTCTCCCTCGAGTACGGGTTGAAACAAGGCTATTACTGCCGTATCGTTAAGAATAATTCTGTGAGGGAAAAAGGTGGCACACCCGCATCCAAACCGGCTGGAGGGGAAAGGCAATGCGATCGCTGTCTTTCTACCAGTAGTGGTCACTAGCAGGCTGCCGACAACACCGAAGACTCAAATGGAATAGTAGTCACACGACAGTTGTTAATGTGCTTTTAGTTAGCACAAAGTGAGCATATCGGACATCATAGGGCCCATTTGACCCTGTTTACCAAGGACAGTTTCTGTTTTGAGATATCTCTGACCCAACTAAATTACAACTCTCTTTTTGTCTTTGAGCATGCCTTTTTAAAATGTTAAAGCAAATAGGCTGCCATTCTTTCAATTTCAACACCAATCCTCCACCACATAAAACTGACATTTCTGAGTTGAGGCAGAGTGAACCTATGTTTATCTCTAAGGCATCTTGTAGCACACTGCTGGCGATTTCAGATGTAGGTAAAGCTCATTTTGAAGCTAAGAACATATGGGGTGCTATGTCATCTTAGTGTTTCTCTCACTTAAAGAACCTCGATTTTTAAAATGTGCAGGCATTGTAATGCAAAATATATGAACATCAAGTAAAGCATTTAGCAATATAAAATAATGGAGGGCAAAGGAGCAATTTGGTATAGCCTGATCACAGAAGCTGAGGTTTTATCTTTACTTTCATGAGAAACCACCAAGAAAAACGGTAGAGGAAGGCAATAACAAACCACCTCTGCAGAAAGTCCCTTGCTGGGGTTGCCTAAAGTTGTTTGTGGATTGACATTTGTAATAAAAGTGGCTAGTCCAAAAATAATTCTGGAAACACATGCATACAGAGGCATATGGGAGAAGTGGCACCCAGGGACGAAACATCCTCTGGGCGCTCCCCCTCCCCCTGCGGGTTGTGTAGCCCCACCCCCACACATTGTGTTACCCCGCCCCCATGCATCCCTGCTGTCGGCTTAACCCAGAAACACAGCATCACTTTCAATGTTTTTTAAATTGGGGAACCCAGATTTTCCCTTTAAGGTGGATTTAAAAGGAGAATCTGGGGCTTCTAGTTTACATTGAAAGTGATGCTGGAATCCACCCCCAAACAGCATCACTTTCAATGGTATTTAAACTAGAAAGCCCAAATTCTTCTTTTAAATCCACCTTAAAGGGAGAATCTGGGGTCCCCAGTTTAAACAGCATTGAAAGTGATGCTGTTTGGGGGCACATTCTCCCTCACCCTGAAACAGCATCAATTTCAATGTTTAAACTAGGGACTTCAGATTCTCCCTTTAAATCCATGCCGAAGGGGGTGGATTTAAAAGGAGAATCTGGGGAAATTTGGGGGGTGCCTGCTGTCAGGGGTGCAGTTGTTAAACTAGCAGCACCAAAATCTCAGGGTATCTTTAGGAGACTCTCTTGATGATGCCACCCAGGTTTGGTGAAGTTTGGTTCAGGTGGTCCAAAGTTATGGACCCTCAAAGGTGTAGCCCCCATCTATTAGTTTCCATTGGAAACCATGGGGGATTGGGGCACCCCTTTTGGGAGACCATAACTTTGGACCCCCTGAACCAAACCTCACCAAACTTGGTGGTATCATCAGGAGAGACTCCCAAAAAGTCCCTGAAATGTTGGTGCTGCTAGCCTAAAAGCTGCACCCCTTGCAGGCCAAAAAATGGAAAAACACCAAAAAATACAGAAAACCACAAACCTGAATTTTTTGCGCGCCCCCCCCTCCACGTGATCAGATGGGAGGTGCCCAGGAACATTTGACTCCCTATGTCCCCATGGCAGATGCGCCTCTGCATGCACATCCTAATTTTCATGTGGTAAATATTGAAAGTATTTAAGCCAGAATTGATCTCACACCATAACCAAGTTCAGTACCTGATGATGACTTGCTTAAAAAATTGTCACGTGTGGAATAATACTTACTCCATTTTGTAGTGATACGATGGAAACTGTTAAAAATTGTAGATAGCCCCGTTGGTATAAGGGGTAGTGGAGATCAATAAAGATCAAAAAGAATGACAAGTAGGGAGCAAGCTGTTAATATTAGCCCCTAAGAATTCTACTGTGCTCAATAGCTTGCTCATTATTTTGTAATATGGAAGCTGTTTTTGCACTTATTTTGATCCTAGAGGGAGGGTGCACAAAACCAAAAGCAAAGACAAAAAAACCTACAATTAAAAATTGAATATGAAATTCCCTTTAACATATCAGTTGTAAAAACCAGTGGAACATTTCAAAAATCTTTCTCAGAAATGTTTCACATTAGACTACAACTACAATTATTCAAATACAAACAACCTTGTTACATTGGAATGAAGAAATACTGTCTTGTTTTTAACATTCTGTTTTTAACCATCCCCAGAGAAGTTTTTTTTAATGTGCTGCAGATTTTTGCAGCATACTGACGGGGGGTGGGGGTGGGGGTGGGGGTGGGGGTGAAGGTATTTCTTATATTTTAATAGCACTTCTTTTGGCTTTCCCATCTAATATATCAGCACAGGCTAGTGCTAACAGTGCCATCCTAAGTAGAGTTATAGCCTTATCTGTGTGCTTAGAAGAGTGTAACTGCTAAGGGATGTATTTGAGTGAGAAGAGCTGATGCTGAGGAGAAGCCCTCCTGACTAGAAATGCTGAGAATGGGACCAGGAACTTTTTAAACATGCAGAACATATGTTTTATTTGTGAATGAACACCTTTCCCTTTTACAAGCAATACATTCCTGTTCTCAATCATCCTTGACTGTTAACCAAGTTTCTTTCCACTGAGATGAATAATAATAGTGATAGCAAGAAATAAAGACAATAATTCCTTAAAATACATTTTTAAAGTGGTTCTATGGGAACACTTTTTTCTCATATTTGTATCAAGCTGCTAAAGTTTTGGTCAGTTCTAAATAACTGTGCCTTTGTTGATGTCTCTTTCACAATCTGTGACTGCAAAATGCTCACTTAGCTAAACAGCCTTTAAGGCTGTAGCCACTTACACTGGAACACCATGACCAAGGATACAGTGTAATCCTAAGAAGAATTACACCATTCTAAGCATATTGATATAAATATGTAACTCTGCTTAGGGTCACTCTGTTAGTTTCCCCTAAAGATTTTCCCAATGCAAATGCACTGAACATTCAGCTAATAAATATTTAAGTATCTTAATGAATATTTAAGATCATATCCCAAGTTTATCACATAGAAAACACAATAAAAGCCAGTGAAACTTGTGACATCTTTATAATTAGTGTTCGTCAACTTCTTACATTTGTTTTTGCAGATATAGGATGACTCCAAACTCTGCAGAAAAGCATCCCTATATCTATACAAAATTTCTAACACAGGGGATCTGTGAGAAGCCAGATATTGGATGGTAGCCCAGGGTCTCTCAGACCAGTTTATCTTTTAGCATGTAGTTAGACCTTAAGAGAATGATGCATGGAAGCCATCCATGTCTGCTGCAGTGCTGCCTGCAGCTTAAACTTATCTCAGTAAGCATATTAAACATTCTTTGTTCTCCCTTTGTCCAGAAACCAGCCTCTCTTAAAACGTATACCAAACATGTAATGGCACACTTTCAACATATTGTAATGTAAAATTTATGAGCTTTGAAGGAGACAAGGGCCACCCACACATTGTTTGCACAATGCACAAGTATCTGCTTGAAATAAATATGGGATTTATTTTTCTTTTCACATGTTAAAAAGTTGTAACATTCATTAAAGGTTTTTATGCTGTAGAAGTTAGGAATAACACAGAAAAGGATCCATCTGCCTCAGACAATGTTAACATATTTAAATGATCCTCCTTGGAAATCATATTCTATGTTTTAAGTCTCTGAGACATGTTACAATTATTTAACAACTCACCCTTACCATAAATGCAGATTAAAGTAGGTTAAATTTCTGCCATGTGGATTAAATAGCTAAATAGAGATTAGTAAAATAGCATTCTTTAAACTAAAAGGTTTTAGAACCAGTCACAGACCTTTAAAAATGAAAAATAAAAGACATTTTTAACATCATTATAGCTTTTATTCAAATCTGTATTCCTTGAAAATGTGGCTTCAAACCAGATTTGTCTAATAGCTGTATCCTCTACTTCAGGAGGCCCCAACCATTTTGAACCTGCAGGCACTTTTGAAATTCTGACAGAGTATAGTGAACACTGCCACAAAATGGCTACCATAGCTTACCTTCAATCAAACAGTGTAGATCCTTGTGTTGTGGTGGCTACCAAAGGTGTTGTTTTCTTTAATCTGCACAACCAGTTAAATTTCCAGGGACCAATCAGAAACCTTGCTGGGCAAAAGCCCCACCTGGCCTCACCTACTTTCTGAAAACATTTGGCAGGTGCCAGAAAAGGTGCCAGTACAGATCATGGTGCCCATGGGCACCAGACTGGGGCCATGCTCTACTTCAACCATTTATAAATGTTTTTACTGCTTTGGGATAAACACTTTATGCATTTGACGTTGCCTCTGCCTTCTTACTGAAAAGCTCTTCCCTACAGGCTGCGTGTGAGACAAATATGTAATACCAAACAAAGGAACCCTATCGGGTCAAATACAGTATAAACATAAGAAAGTTGACCTTTATTACAGGGAAGGGGAAAGCATCACATGGCCTCATTATGTAAGCAAATTTACGGATAATGCAAGAGAGTGATCACCTGCAAGCATCTCCTAGGACTGTGCTTATTCTTCAGACACCATAATATTGTTGTGAGCCATGTTTTTAAAAAGCTGACAGTCCTGGAGGCTCTCAACATGAATAAATCATAGTATGGTTCTATTGCCAGCAGTTCTGCACCTGGCAAAGGGCACTTAAATACTGAGGGAACAGATTGCCTTGCAATTTCCATTGATTTATCATGCAGCACAGTAACAATAGCCACACAACAGCATGGTTATAAGTTACACATAGTAATGCAGCTCTTTGCACAGCTGAACAGGCTGAGTTGTGATATTAATAAACACTGCATTTTCCCCCTTCCAAACCCAATGCTTTAAAAATGGAATATCACTTTAAAAAAATTAGAGGGTTAGTTTTGGTTATAGTAGTGTGCTACAGATTATTAG
This sequence comes from Sphaerodactylus townsendi, assembly GCF_021028975.2. Lineage (NCBI taxonomy): Eukaryota > Metazoa > Chordata > Lepidosauria > Squamata > Sphaerodactylidae > Sphaerodactylus > Sphaerodactylus townsendi. The sequence continues at coordinate 87,343,975 of NC_059427.1, forward strand.
CAAAAATAAACTCACAAAATGTTGTGATGGCAGAAATTAGTTCACATCCTTAACACTAAGTTGGGGTAATATGATTTTATATCTGGCTGAGATTATACATTCACACATGGAGGCACCTCATACTGAATCACACAGTTGGTCTGTCACAGCCACTGGAATTTAAATTAACCAGAAGAGGAAAACAAGGGCTCTGAAGTGAAAATTCTACTGCCAGGCTCAGTTAACCAGTCTTCTGGTAGAAATAGCTAGAAATTCCTTGCACTGGAGAAAGGAATGCACTTACCTGAGTAGAGTGGCAAAATCTCGCCCAGCTACCTGAAGCAAGTCTCTAAAAATGATTGAATTTTGAATGAAAATTATTGATTGGTTAAATAATATCAAGTGTATTTGCACTAAAAATGGATACCCTCAATTAAACATTATGTTGGAGGATGGCAACAAATGCTACAGTCCAATTTTTCTCTTAATTCTACTTTCTAAAGGAATACCATCCAATATATCTAATGTAGTTGGTCCTGGCATGCCTTTATCACAGCTGCTTCTGTTGATAGTGGGATTTATATCCCAATCCTATACTTGTTTACTTGGAATTGTTTCAGTGGGTTTAACTGGACTTAATCCAGAATCAGCTGTGTATAATGGCAAAACTTGGTACAATGAGGTACAAGTGAAGTGAGAGATATTAATTTTTCTACAATCATATCTACTGCACAACACAAAGGTTAACATTGTTTAATGTTAAACTTTTCTTCCTTTGTTCTCAATCTCACTCTTTTGTTTCTCATTATATTACAATTAGCCTCTCTCCAGCTCTTTTTAAAAAAAATCCAAGTATCAATTTCTGCAGTGGTCTGTCTCTATGAAATTATTTGCTTGTATCTTTGTGAAATTATTTGCTCATATCTACTTCCCTGAACATGCCCTCAAGGTGCATCCCACCTCTCCCCCGCTACAACATACTGCAACATAATACCTTCCCGCAACCAATATAAAATATTCCATTGTTTTCTCCACAGAAAGTTGGATCTCCTTCTTTGGAGATTTTTTAACAGAGGCTGGGGTGACCATCTATCAGGAGTGCTTTGATTGTGTATTTCTCCATGGCAGGGAGTTGGACTTGATGGCCCTTGCGGTCTCTTCCAACACTATTATTGTAAGTATAACTAATCTTATTTTAATGTTGTGCAATCTGGTTTGTCTACCAACTTAAGGCATATATTCATATATTAGGAACACGTATTATGAACAGCCATACAGAATGACATGGGAATTTTCTCTCCTACTCCCATGTTCTACACATATACATACATATATAGTCTCAAATTTAAACACTTGTTAATTTTTTGACATTGGATAAGTTTTGCAGCTTTTGTTTACACTCATCATGTGTCATCTTTTATTTTTTAAATTATAAATGGGGCCTCAAGCCATGGAGGTTGCTTGGGACTCTGCCCTGAGTGCAGCTGTTTCTAACCACAGCCTCCTATTACACCATAATTACCAGCACCATAGGGGAAAAATGCAAGATTTTGAGAATTCAGGTTCTTTCAAAATAATCAACAAACTTTTATTACAGTCCAAAGACTCATTTACAAAAGAGTTAAATATGAATAAGATTGATTAACAAAGATAATGAAATTGTTTCCATACAATATAAAATTGAAATAAGCAATATAAAACACTACATTAATAAGTTAAAACTATACATTCATATCTTCATTAACTTAGCAGATCTAATTCTTAATGCTTCAGATAGGAATTTTGCCATAGCTAAGGTTAATTTAAAAACTCTATTCTTCAAGAGATATTTTACCAAGAGCGGTTCAGAACATAAAGATCTTTCTTTTATATCAAGGACATACAGTGAGCAATAGTTAGATTATTCAAATAGTTTGCAGCTTTAGATGGGTTGTGATACTTCAAAATAATCATCCATATTACAACTTTGCCCTGTACCACAGGTGTGTTTGAAACAGACCTGCCCAAAGGAGCTTATAATCTAAAATAATGGGGAAATAACAAAGGGAAAATAGGCAGAAGTCCATGTGGACAAATGCAGTTATATATATTTCATTACAATTGGAAATAAGGATAACAGGGATATGCCGAAGTCCTGGAGGAATTGTTACAAGGGCTTACAGGAACAAATAGCACCATACACCTGTTCAGGAAGGAAGTTCCATATATAGGAATTGGCAAGGGAGAATGGGTAAAGCCATGACAGAGAACAGGAATTTACAGTGGCTATGGGTAGTATTTTATTTATTTACATCATTTATACCTAAGGTGACCAGATTTTAACACTGGTAAAGTGGGACACCATTGACCTTTGCGCCCCGCCGCCAGACCTACCCAGGCTCTCAGGGTCCCCGGGAGGCACAAAACATGTCAAGGGACCCGATACCCCGAGGCACGCCTTTCCGTTTAACCCGAATGGACGATAAGAAAAGGTGCTTCAGATCCTTTTTTTCAAATACCTTAACTCAGCAGAGCTGCAGCCCTCTAACATCACTCCCGTAACCTCATTAAAGCCCTTTCTTGGGCACAGAGGTGTAGCTAGGGGAAATGGAGCCCGGTGCAAAATCTGAGTTTTGCGCCCCCCACCCTGTGGATGGCTTCCCCAAGACCAAAGGCCGCCCTGCGCCCACTATGACCAAAAGAACAATTTTTTTGCACCGTGTTATCTCCAAAGTCACAATCACATTGCTCTAGAACATGCACCCTGGAACTCACAAATCTGAACACATGCCCCAACTCACAAATCTGGGCTCCTAGTTGAAACAATATTGAAAGTGATGCTGTTTGGGGGGTGGGTGGGTGGAGGAATCCACCCTGAAAACAGCATCACTTTTAATGTTGTTTTAGACTAGAGAGCCCAGATTCTCCTTTTAAATCCACTTTAAAGGGAGAATGCTGGGCTCTAGACTTAAACAACATTGAAAATGTCTGTTTCAGGGTAGATTCCCCACCCACCCCACAAACAGCATCACTTTCAATGTTGGTTGTTGTGTTTTTTTTCAGGCTGCGTGACCGTGTTCTACTAGTAGATCTTGTTCCTAATGTTTCACTTTCTGCATCTGTGGCTGGCATCTTCAGAGGTGTATCACAGAGAGAAGTCTGTTATACACTGTGTCCAGACTTCTCTTATTATAGACTCCTCTCTGTGATACGCCTCTGAAGATGTCAGCCACAGATGCCAAGCAGCAGTAGGAACAAGATCTACTGCAAACTACCGACACACGGCCAGAGCATGCCCACAACAACCAGTTGAATCCATCTGTAGAAAGCCTTCAACAATACTTTCAATTTTTTTTTAATCTCAGGGAGCCCAGATTCTCCCTTTAAATCCACTCAGAAGGGACCAATATCTGGGGGAAAATTGAGTGTGCCTGTCAGGGTAGCAAAGGTTAAGCAGTACCAAAATTTCAGGCTACTTTCAGGAGACTATCCTGATGATACCACCCAGGTTTAGTGAAGTTTGGTTCAGGGAGTCCAAAGTTATGGACCCCCAAAACGGGTTCTCCCATTCCCCATTGTTTCCAATGGGAACTAATAGTAAACCATACTTCACCAAACCTGGCTGGTATCTGCAAGAGTCTATCCTGATGATACCACCATACTTCACCAAACCTGGCTGGTATCAGCAAGAGTCTATCCTGATGATACCACCATACTTCACCAAACCTGGCTGGTATCTGCAAGAGTCTATCCTGATGATACCACCATACTTCACCAAACCTGGCTGGTATCTGCAAGAGTCTATCCTGATGATACCACCATACTTCACCAAACCTGGCTGGTATCAGCAAGAGTCTATCCTGATGATACCACCCAGGTTTGGTGAAGTTTGGTTCAGGGGGTCCAAAGTTATGGGCCCTCAAAGGGAAGCCCCATCTACTATTAGCTCCCATTGGAAACAATGGGGGGAATGAGGTGGCACCCTTTTGGGGGGGTCCATAACTTTGGACCCCCTGAACCAAACTTCACCAAACCTGGCTGATATCATCAGGAATGTCACCTGATGATAACCTGAAATTTTGGTGCTGCTAGTCTAAACATTGCGCCCCCTGCAGGCCGACAAAGTAAAAACACTAAAATATTTTTTAAATGCATTTTTGAGGTTTGGGCAGCCCCTTCAGGCATGCACCCAGTGCATCGCACACCCCTTCGGCCCCTGGTGGCTATGCCACTGCTCCCCAGTGCCTACCAAATCTGAGGCTTTCCTTCTTGCATCACTTCCTCATCATGCATTGAGCCCCCTAATTTCTGCCTGCTCAGTGGATCTGTGCATGGAACTGATAGCAGTTCTGAGAATACTATCTTGGAGATTCTGGTCTTTAACTTTCTACCTACTGATGTACCTTCTTCCTCCAGGGCTACACAACTACAATAAGCAGATTGCATTGACATCTTTCTTGTGTCTTCTTAGTAGATAAAAGTGAAGCCTGAAGGTTTTCCTGTCACGTTTAAAAGTTTCTGCCAGCCTTTTTTGGAAGCCACATATAAAGGACAGGAGTTCTCAAGAAACATGCACAGGAGAAAGTTGGGAGCACTAAATTTCTAAACTGATGCTTAAATATACAGGCCAACTGGCGGATTCAAGAGCTGGTGGCCTGGTGCTGGCATTAAGCAGGCTTCCAAAGAACTGGAGTCCCCTCCCAGATCACAGAAAACACAAGAATCTATTTTGTGGTGGGGGCTGTGGGTGAAATTGATGCTAAACTGATGCTTAAATATACAGGCCAACTGGCCAGATTCCACACAGAAAAAAATCCCAAAAACTTCTTATTTTTTTGAAGGAAAAAGCCCCTCCCAAAACTCAAGCCTACAACTGAAACAGCCCAGGGTAGCCTTGAGAAGGGGACAGCCATTCATATGGCTGAAAAGCTTATTTCAACAAACTGAAAGGGGGGACTAAGTGTAAAGGTCTCTCGAGGTACAGCAGTAGTCGAGTAAAAACATAAGATGAAAGAGCCTGCTGGAACAGACCAGAGACCATCTAATCTGGCACTCTGCTACTCGCAGCAGCCCACCAGGTGCTTTTGGGAGCTCACATGCAGGATGTGAAAGCAAGGGCTTCTGCTGCTGCTGCTCCTGAGCACCCTGAGTCTGCTAAGGCCTTTGCAATCTCAGATCAGGAGGGAGGGATCCAAAGATTGGTAGCCATAGATCGACTTCTCCTCCATCAATCTGCCCAAGCCCCTTTTAAAGCTATCCAGGTTAGAGCCATCACCACCTGCTGTGGCAGCATATTCCAAACACTAATCACGTGTTGCGTGAAAAAATATTTCCTTTTATTAGTCCTAATTCTTCTCCTAAGCATTTTCAATGGATGCCCCTGGTTCCTAGTGTTCTGAGGGAATAATAATGGGAAACTCTTCGCATAAAGCTCAGAAGCCTTCACTGAACTGGGTCAGGCACCATAAAAGCAAAAAAGCAAGAACTGGGAGTCTCTGCTAAGCTAACATTTAATACTAGCAACAATCCAAAGTCCCCCCCCCCCCACTATTCAACCAGCATCTTCCAGAATACCACAACAGAGACCTTGGTTTTTAGAACAACAGAAACGAGAAGGGGAATTGTTTTAGCAGCTCAAGTTCATCACCTATGAATTGCCATTGAAAGACACAGCAATTAAGACTGGAAAAGGGCCGTTGCATGATGAGCTAAGAGAAAACAAAACTGGTTTTTCCCCCAGCAAACAACACAAAGCACCCATGAATCTCACCACTCCACCCCCCTCCTCTCAACTCCCAATCTTTCTTACCCCCCCCCACCTCGTTGGGGGAGAGTCGCATTGAGAAGTTCTCTCCCTCTCCTTCCATCCACCAGCGAGCAAAGCAGCCGAAGGAAAACCAGAGCGGAGATCCCAGCCCACAAAAAGTCCCGACTACTGTGCTTGCTAGGCTAGCTGTGGAGACTGGAGTGTGTCCTCAGGCTCCAAGTCTCTGCAGGGAGGGGGAAGGGGAGTTGAGCAGTCAATTGCTCCTTTTGCTTAGGGCTGCTCAGGGCTCTCACGGTTGATTGCTCTGGCCTGGCTGCCGGGCTGGCTGCTGCCGGCTTGGCTTCTTTGGGATGCGGAGGAGCCGGAGCCCACAGCTGAGCAGCAGACTGACGAGGGGGAAGGGAGAGGGGCTGGGGAGAATTTTGCGCCCCCCACGTGACCCACAGCCGTGCGCCGGGTGCATTGGGCACCCCCTGTCACCGTCACCAGCACGAGACAGCCAAGGAGAGCCAGCAAAAATCGGGACTTTTTTACAAGGCGGAGGGACGCGGGAGAAATTGTTAAAAATCGGATGGGTCCCACCAAAAGCGGGATGCCTGGTCACTATATTTATACCCCTTTCTCCTTAACGGGAACCAAAACCAGCTTACGTGATTCTCCATTCCACCATATAAACCTCACAACAACTCCATGAGGTAGGTTGGGCTAATAATGTGAGGTACGCATTGATTTGCCCAGCAAGTTTCCATGAGCATTTAAATTCCCAGATCCCAGCCTAACCACTATGACACTGGGTTGAAGATCAACGGCAGGAACAAAAAATGGCTGATAGGAAGGTGGGGCATGGTCTTTCAGCTCAAAAGGTAATGTCAAAGAGTTTGTGCTGGATACAAAAAGGGGATGGGAAGCTAGTGAAGATATCTCAGGAGAAGCATCACATTGTCTGAGGGATGGAAAGATGAAAACCCTTCAGCAAAACAGAAATCCAAAGTGTGAAAGAGGAAAGCCCGAAAGAAGATACAACTGTAAAAAAGGCAGGGTGTGATCCAGCCATGAACTGGACTTTTAAATGAAGAGACAGAAAGGAATGGGTGGGTTTTGCAATGCCACACACAGAGGTAACATGACTTGTCAACTGAGTTGGAGGAGAAAATGATCAAGGAGGTAATGAAGTGGGGAGAGAGATAGGGTGGGTGAAGGAAGCAAATGGTAAGTATCTTCCATTTTAATTGCATGAGTAAACAGCAAATTCCTGGGCATAATGCAAGGAAGGCATTTGACAGACAGTAAACTGTTTTGGCAGATTTGGCAGCATTTGAAACTTGTGCATTCTTTTTATTTTGTTGATACTGTTGCATTGTTTTTGTGTCCCTGCAGTTTTGTTGCTCTGTTAGTTGTAAAGAGATACAGGGGGGTACAAAATTACAAGCAGGTGACTTGTGAGGACTTGCAATGGGCATCTCATTTAACCTTCTTCCACAATTTCCTTTCCTTTCCCTGACAGCCCCCACAGCCTCTCCCTGCCTCCTGTTCTCTGGCAGATTCTGCATGGGCCAAAAACAGCAGTGTAAAACAGTGTAAACCCCTTTACACCGTTTTAAACCATTTTCACACAGTTTTCACACCATTGTTTTTGGCCCATGTGGAATTTGCCCCTGTCCCAAGTATGCATTTTCATATAAGAGTAAGTTCTGTAGCACACTGGTACCACTAAGGGTTTCAACTACACATTATTCACATATTTTGAGGAAAACGATAAAGATTAGCCAACAGAATCACATAGCCTTTTCTCAGTTTTTAATACAACAGTAAATAATGTTCTTGTAAAGTCACAAGGTAAATCCATTAATGTATGTTAATACAAATTTGCACAAAAACTAATTAAAATCTAAAGGTCCCTTTCATTTATAAATGGCCATAAGGAACCTACTAAGATCACAGAACTTGTAGAGGAGGAGGATGTAGTAAGCTTCTAGTCATAATAGGTTTGGTGTTTAAAGTTTACAGTTCACCTCTGCATTGTCCTGCTATTCTAGTAGTGCAGTTATCAGAAGTTGGTGGGCATTCTTAGCCCATCAGTTCATATCAGTTCATATCACATGCTATGGAACAGAAGCAATTCCTGACGTTGGTTGGGCCCAGTCTCAATATTGCCTTGACATGATCTTTGGTTTTTATCTATTAATTACATTTGTGTGTGTGTGTGTGTGTGTGTGTGTGTGTGTGTGTGTGTGTGCGCGCGCAAAATAATTTTATTGACTGAACAATTAATATGCTCAAAAATCAAGGTCCTGCGTTGATTGAAAGGATTCTTAGTTGCATTCCAGTTGTTCATCTAATGGGGAACATGGCACCATAGTTTGGGAGCTGTTTTTTTTTTTTTCATAATGGTCGCTGGGAATCTTTTATTTCATTCTGTGGATTTCAAACATGCACACTAGAAAGGAGCAGATTCATGTAAATGTATGTATCCAAAGATCACTGTAAAAACAGTGAAGCACCCAGAAATTAAAAGTTACTACAGTCATTTGCTGAGCTGCCTAATCAAGAAGGCACTTGCAGTGCTAATAAAGATGAAACAAAGTATTTAGTGTTTAATGCAATTACTTTATTAATAAATATACATCCATATGATGACGTAAATACAGATCATGAACACTACTCCATTCCCATACAGACAATTAATTGCACACGAGTAGCTGAAGTTCATGTACGTAAGAACATATACAGTATCTAATCAGACTTTATACAGCAGAAGACAGGGTGATGATATTTAATGGGTATTGTTCCCATCAAAAGAAGTCATGAAAAAACCTTAGAATGGCCCACTTAAATTTTAAGCATTTCTTGAATTTTGATAACATGACTATTACTTTCAAGATGAAACAGATTACACACTGCAGAACTTAGATTTATCTATTTGGGGGAAAATCATAAGGAAAGGCTGCTATAGTATTTTTTGATATGTATTTATAATGTTTTGAGCTATTTAAAAATATATGCATAATACAAAGAAGTGCTGTGTGATCATAAAGCAAGCGATTGCTTTGTATTTAATAAGTGGCATGATACTGCACTGTACATACAGTAAAAGAATGACAACTTAGGAAGTAAATACTGGCAATATCCATTATCCTGCCTTTCAAAATCCTTCACAATGGAAAAAATGCTCTAATATCAAAGATCTTCTGCATCATGGACCAAGGAATTTTTCATCCCTTTTGTATTATTTTGACTGGTCTAGGTTAGTTTACAACTAAAAGAAACTCTGAAGCATAATCAAAATGGACCACTACAAAACAATGTCTGATCAATGACATTTTATCTTCAAAAAATCATGCACATGAAATAGCTGAATTGCACACAGAAAAAATTGCCAGTCTAAAAAGAAAAAAGTGCTACTGTCACTACAGTTAGCATCTTTGTTATGAAACGTCCGCCGATGTGTGTCAATAATTTGAAAATATCCAGTGCAAGACTTCAAAATACCAGTAAAGTTTTTTGGTTCTACAGTTTAAGTAAATTTCATAAGAAAGTGAACAGCAATTTGTGTTTTTAAAATATTGACTGTAATACAGATCCTTATTAATGTTTAAATGTGCTAAATGCATTATTAAAAGACGAAACAAACTAAAAATTCTATATTTAACCAAAATTTAAAATGAACATAAATGTGACATGTAGATTTTCTGAACAATGCCAATACACATCAACAATCTTAGCTTATGAAGAGCAGAATTAAGGTATATAATATAAAAATGATCCATTTTGCTTTATAAATCAGTGATACTCACTCAGTGGCTCAGGAGACATGTATGATTCTTTGACATGATATCTATGGCTCCTCTGAGCACCACTGCTCAATGTGGCACCAACTCTGTATTTCAAGGGAAACAGGCAAGGTCTGGTGCTGCTTGTTATTGGTAGGTGGTTCCCATCTTGAACAGCCACTGCCAGAGCAACTGCAGTGTTACATGCTTCTATGACTCTTCTCTGCAGCTTCTGCACTTTCATCCCTGTACCTGGTCAATAACCAGAACAAGAGAAGAGCTCATATTGCCCCTGGAAGACACTTCGGTCCTCCACTAACAGTCTTCTAGTAGTCCCTGGTACCAGGAACATCAGGCTGACTTTAACCAGAGCTCAGTCGGCTGATAGAGCTCAGTCGGCTGAAACCAGGGCCCTGTAGGATCTTATACAGTTCTGTTGGGCCTGTAAGACAGAGATGTTCCACTGGGCCTTTGGTTGAGGCCACCTGATGTCTGCTACGCCATCTTGCTGGCCTCCCATCTATCACCATTGACCAACTGTCTATAAATGACAAATATGCTCCCCTTTTTTTCTGCTCTACCCACTCTCGGATGCTGTAAATTGCTGAGATGGGGTTATATATTATGGGTTAAAGACAATACTGTTTAAATCGCCATCAATTAGATTCAATGTTGAGGCTTTAGCTGTGTTATATTTATATGGGGTTTATTGTATTATTGATGTTTTAAAGCCCTGTAAGCTGCCCTGAGCTAGACCTTGGTTGGGAAGAGGGAGGGATATAAATTTAATAAAATAAAATTTAAAAAACTTATTATCCACAGCAGCCATCCAGGAAAAGAGCAAGCTGACCATGGCAGAGTGATGATTTTATTCTTTCTTGTCCACAATCAGTTAGTTTTCCTCCAGACACCATGACAATTTCACTGTGTCACCTGAGCTGCTATGTCTTATGCTGGTGAGACAGTGAGAAGGCTGAGAAGTAAACGGTTCACAGGCTTTTTGGGCAGAGAAGCTTCACATTGCTCCTTCTCTCGCTGCCTTCCTGCTCTCTGCCTCACATGAAACACAGTACCCCTGGCCATATCTTTCTCACTTGAGCTCTGAGCCCTTTAAAACACTGATGGCCCAACCCAACCCGGCTCCTAAGTCGAAGCCTCAGTGTCCGTTACTTACATTTCTGCCTTCTTGCTCACTCCCCACCACAAGGCAAAGCAAACAGAGAAAACACAGGTATTTTGTCCATCCTTTCCTCTGCAGAGTCCACTGAAAATTCAGCTGGCTAGTAGTTCATTGAGCTTCAGACATCTTCTAAACCCTCACACATCTGCAAGTGTATCGTTTAGTCTTCAATCCTATGCACACTTACCTGAGTGTAAGTCCCACTAAACAACATAGGATTTACTTTTGAGTAAACATGCACAGAATGATCTTGTTAGCATCTCCACAATCCCTGGATCAGGAGAATCTGAATATGGTGGTTCTCAAGCCATCCAGCCCTATCTGATTTCTGAGATGAAGAAAGAAGGGAAAGTTACAAGCAGCTGTTTAGAAACTGAAGTATTCATCCTGAGCCCATATTAATCATGAAAACTGACACTTGTATTTTTAAAACACAGCACAACCTACGATGGATTATTTTAAGGTCATGCAGGGATTTCTGTGTTAAGAGACTAGATTGATACATGCAGCTAAACAATGTAGTAGAACGGGGCTTACCATTGTTGACTGCTTAGAACAGAGTGAGATTCTAATTATCCGTCGCCTTCAACATTAGAATTCAACTTTAAGGGCAGTTTTAACATGGTGAAGCATTTTTTTGAACAGCCAGTCAATAAAGAACTCCAGAGAACATAAATGCTTGCACAATTCTGTGCCACAATCCTGACATGCAAGTCCTCTTCCATGTACCCAAGGGCTGGCAGTGTTGGGGAGAGACCCTGCATGCTCAGATGTAATTTAAAAGCTATAGTTATACATTTAATATTTATAGTTATATTGTTGTGAGTGTATGTTTGGTGGGTGGCTCACAGGGCATACAATAATAATGTGGCTTCTGTATGGTGGTAATTGCAAATGTGGCTGTCTGTTAGCTGCAGAGTGAGTACCACTGTTATAAATCATCTAGTAATACTATCGGGGCAAGAGGCCCCCTCCCTCACTTTCCAATAATATCAACGTATAGTAATTAACATGCTGTTTCAGTGTTTGTCATGGCAAGAGACAGTTACAAAAAAGAAAAGTGTAATGTATTCTGAAGACTATATACATGAGTAGCAAAAATATTTGAATATACCATTCAAACATCTCAGGTTCTTGACTTCTCTCCCCCCACCCCCCACCCCCAGCATGGCACTTGTAAACCGCAGCAGAGGATAAAATAAACTGGAATCTAGAAATGCCCAACAGTGTTCTTCTGGCCTCACTGACAAATCCAGGGTGTCAAACTGCCCTTTAAAGAAACTTTTTTCCTGTTTTCATTTATGCAGCTCACAACTCGAGCTTTTAACGAGAACTAGAAATTAGCATAAATAGCTTAGATGATTTCATTATTTTCTCATCAAACTTGAATACGAAATTCATTACATTAGAGCAATAGTGCACCTACATTGTCTCCTAACACACTGCATCGCACCACTGAGTAGATGCACACAAGTGAGAAGCAAGAGATATAAAAAGAGAAAAACAGAAGTAGGTTATTCAAAGGTACACTGGTGACATGCAACTTTCTTCTTGCCAATAAGGTATGCCATTCCTGTAGTTTTTACATTCAGCTGCTTCCCAAGAGAAAGTTCAGAAAGGGTCTGAAGCAGCCTTTTGGTTGGGAAAAAATCATCTAACAAAACAGCCAGCACAATATATATCCTGAGGGTGAATAAGCTCACATTAACATAGTATGTGACAGAAGTTGCACCACTGTGGGAAACATTAATAAAAAGATGTCATACTTCTGAAGTTTCTTGAAGAACAAAATATATAAAGAGCTTCATAGTTTCAGCAAAAAACTATTTTAGCAGTTTAGCTGCCATCAGTTTACATGACTAAAGAGCCTTCCAGTACTGTTGAGGTTCATGGTTGCCAGTGCATACATAGTTCCCCCAAATCAATTCAACACATCTATTATAAAATACAGCATAAAGTCCAGCTCATTATGAGTTAGGCATCACTGGAACACCTGGAGGCTTGCTGCTTTTTTTCCTGATAAAAAAGGCATGAAATGACATTCATTTCTTAAGTTGTCATTACTGAAATCAGAGTGTCATCAACATGTCAGCAGGCCACAACATTTATCTCACAAAGAAAAAAGGAATCAATACTGTTAATTTTCATCAATCTCATTAACCTGAAAGAGTTCTGTCCCCATGATTTTGCAAATATTTATTTATAACCCCCTCTCGTGTATTTGAGGATACAAATTTAGAATTTTAATCTACAATTATATGTAAATTTATTTTCAGAATGAAATGTTAGATGTAAGCAAGGAATATTTGGAATATATTCAATAATGAGAGATTTTTCATACAACATAATGTGTGCATTATACATTGTCTCTCATACACACATTTAAAAAACAAATCTAGTTCAATGCGAACATTTCTTTTTAGGTGCACAAAATATCAAAAAAATTATAATTCTGCGCCTCCCATGCATAGATGTATTCCTATACAGTCTGTTGTATATATGGGGTCCATAAACACATCAAATAGCAACTTGTTTGGACATCAACTGCGTAGTTCTCATTTATGAACTATTAAATGTCATCCTTTGGTAGATATATGCTGTTTTAGATACAGTATATGTGATAACTAATAAAGAGTCCTACTGGAAAAATGATTAAAAATGTCAATGTCATCTATCTCAAAAGAATAATTTTCAACCACATCAAAGATTTGAAATCCTAACAACTGCTACCATTTGTGCATATATTAAGTCAATTAGAATTCCTATTTGCTGACAGATTTTGGAATACAGGACACAATTCTGCACATACTTGCATATAACAAACATCACTGAAATCAACTGGATAGTACAGCTTTTCAGCCACGTTTATTATGGCTGCGTATTAAGTGTCTGATAATCTTTTTTTAAAATGCCTATAAAACAATTTGGTATATATAGTTTTAGGCTTTTATAAATTGCAAGTCGGTATTCATTAGTTAGAATAACTAAGAGAGCTACCATATTTTCATGGCAAAACAGAATATAGCTCAGATGCTACATGAAATGTTTTTGAAAAACTGCTTGAGTTTATTGAAACTGATATTTTAACTAAACGACTGCCTGGAATGATCACTTTTTCAAAAAAATATAGTTCTCAAAGCATCTACAGATATCTGAGGTCAGTGTTAAGTTCCAGCAATTGTGGAAAATTCCATTCTTTTTCTTCTCCCTTCCCTTTTAAAAAAAGTGAACACATATATTGTAAAATATTTACGGCTGTTATTGGTACAACAGATTTCTCTTAATCTGTCCTGACTTATTTTTAACTAAGACTTTCTTGTGACCTGGGTAGCCCAATTGGGGGGGGTGGGATGAAGCACATCCTGGGAATGGTATGAGCCCGCACTGATGCACTTGCCCATCCAATTGGCATAAGTGGCAACTACACTGGCAGGGAGGGCAAACAGGGTGGTGAGCAGGCACCACATCGCTCCATGGAACCTGACCTGGAAGATGCTGCCTCCTCCAGAGCCGCATCAGCATACCAGAGGATGGCAGCACGACTGGGGCTGGGGTATTCCTGAGGGTGGAGTTGACTTTAATTGGCTTCCACCCGGCTTTCAGCCCAGGAATGTCCCCTCTCCAGCCACAGATGTATACCATATGAAAGTGTGGCATAAGTCCATTTTGCTCCACTGGCGCTTTTCAGGCAGCTGGTGTGTTGTTGTTTTTTTTCTTTTTGAGCATTCCCATGCCCCTTTTGGACATGATGCAGCAGCGTGGAAGCAACACCTTCCCTAGCCGCTGTGCCCTCTGGATTGGGCTGTAAATAACTTAGGAACCAAAACACTGCAATATGGATTGGTAACTGAATAAGCAAACAACCAAAATGGCCAGACATTAACTTTGACACTTAGAGTATTAGAAATCGCTTTCTGGAAACACAAGAGCATCGCTGAGGAGTCCTCTTGTAAACATGAGAAACATTAAGTGATTTAAGATATGATATCTGTTTAAAAATGTAGGAAAGAAGGCAATGGAAAAGTTACAAAAGTAGTGAAAAAACATGCCACAACTCAGATAATTTAAAAAGAATTACTTAGGAAATGTTATCTAATTCCTCCTTTTTCCACTCACTGGGTTGCTTGATTTTGCTACTTGTTTCACCAGCAGCATGCACCCCTCTGTTATGCACCACAGCGTAGGGGAAAGCTGCACTGCTACAAGTATAACTTAGATTCGTAAGTCGTGATAGAGCTTTAATGCTACCTGGTGGTCTCCCTGGGCTGACTTTGTATCCTGCAGCCTTAGTTGTACCCAAGGGTCTGCCTGGACTTGTCTTAAATCCAGCTGCTTTGGTGGTCCCAAGTGGTCTACCTGTGCTTGTTCTGTATCCTGCTGATTTTGTGGTCCCTGATGGTCTTCCACGTTTACCAGATCTGTTGAGGTTCTTCTTTTTCTTTAGTTCATCTTTCGTCTCTATACTCCTGCCACTTGTGGTTTGCAAGTGTGGTTCATTTAATGCATCAGGTCTCTGGCATGGTATTGGCTTGTGGCTGACTGTGTGGCTATACTTGGTTTGTTGTGTGGAGTATAAATCAAACTGATCAGTAGGCGTTACGTTGTCATCATTAAGGCAAGAACTCTTTCCAGTCCCACAAAAAGGGGAGTTACTGCTGGCAACAGGATGCATCATTTTCTATCCAGAAAAAAAATCAGAGATGCAGATATGTAAAACTGACAGCAGCATTCAACAGGAAATATTTGTCTGACTTAAAGGTATGAGTGTTCTCTAACATTAGATAAATTGGCTCAGGACACAAACAAATGACTAAACAACACATCTGAATATCAAAAGATTCATTAAAAGCAACAGTGGTTTTACATCACCATCAGTGAGCACCTAGCATCTAGACAGTACAAAAGGTAAAATTAGTGCTTATGTAATTATTTGCTTTAGCACAAATAAATTCATACAAGCAGTAGGATTTGAAACATTAGTGCTCTTAAAATATACAGTGAAATTAGAACTACTAAATAAGCATAAGTGTTGAAAATAGTGGAGCAGTTTTGACAGGATATAAACCAATTATTATGTTGTTTTCTTAAGCAAATCACTCCTAATAGTTCCATCGTTTGTTTCATTTTATGGGCAGGTTATGAATTGTTCTCTTCCCAATTAAATTTTAAGCAAATATTTTTTAAAGATTCTAGGGTGGGCTCACAAGTCTATATCATTTACTGTATCATTCAATGACCTGCAAAGATCACTTTGTCTTAACAAATGTTTTTAACACGTGACTTGCCTGATGTAGAACAGGTTAAAAAACTAGCGGAACTGTTGGTGCACTGTAACAAATCCACAAGGCAAGCTGGCCTTCAAGATGATGCTGAATTGTCCCAATTTACAGTAGCATGGAAAAAGAACAATCATAGGATGATCTTGAACACAACTAAGAACTTTGCGAAGTCACAGTTCTTTTCATTCCTGTGTCTCTATCAAGGTTAACCAACTAATAAGGATGGTCTATCCTCAGAAACCTATGATCCCCATTGGACCTTGTATTCTGAAGATTTTTCCCACTGACTGCTGAAATTCAGTGGCTTCGTTGATCTATAGATTGAGTTGGGGGAGGAATGATACAGGGGCTTTCAGGTGTGTTCTAACCTCCTTCTCCTGCAGAAACCCTTCTTGTTTACTTGGGTTGCAAAGAATTATGCAAGAATTCAGACCAAAATATTGGTAGAATATAAGTTTACAAGCTGAATGTCTGTAAGACACAGCATTTAAAAGCACACATACAATAATGGAGGCAGCAAAGAAGTCTTTTCTCTGTTGCCATGGTGTCAGCAAAGTGCCATCTAGGGGCTCTGGTGAACCAGAGTGACTACTCTGGAAGTTGTTAAATTATTCACCTGCCGCAAAGCTTTACTCAGTTGCAGACAAAAAAAGGTGTATTCACTCAGTTTTAGGGATTACTACTTCAGACACAAAATCAGAATTCAGGTTATTAGAGGCTCTGTTTTTCAGTTTCTCACAGTAGGTTCAGGCAACTAATAGAGCATCCCCTTTAAATAAAGTTCTCTACTGTACAAAAATAAGATTAAAATTACTGTCTGTGTGCCATCACATTGCTTCCAACCTATGAATTATTGACCTCCAAAGTGTCCTATCGTTAACAGCTTTGTTTAGGTCTTGCAAACTAAAGCTCTGTTTATTGAGTCAATCAATCTCATGTTGGGTCTTCCTCTTTTACTGCTGCCTTGAACTTTGCCTAGCATTACTATTACCAGTTAATAAATATTCCAGTCTGCAGAGTCAAGCTGCCAGACTGGAATGCTTATGCAGAAGTAGTCCAGTGATGATGCAAATTTCCTTGTAAAACACTTGTCTTCTAGGCAATTTATCCTAAGGGAGAGAAAACATTTTGCCATGCTTCCAAAAATTTTCGCTTTAATGTTTAGGTTTTGACCATTAAACAAGTACCTTCTTAGAATAAAGGTAAATGTAGTCCTCTGTGCAGGAACCGGGTCATTATTGAGCCACGGGGTGATGTCACATCACGGCATTTACTAGGCAGATTGTGTTTATGGAATGGTTTGCACTGCCTTCCCCAGTCATCTACACTTCACCCCCAGCAAGCTGGGTACTCATTTTATTGACCTTGGAAGGATGGAAGGCTGAGTCAACCTTGTGTCAGCTACCTGAAACCAACTTCTGTTAGGATTGAACTCAGGTCGTAAGCAGAGCTTTAACTGCACTACAGCAGTTTACCACTCTGTCACAGGGCTCGCTAGCTTCTTACACACAATCAAATTAATTCAATCGCATTTGCTGGGATCCTTGTACACATGCAAATATACGATTATATCAGTAAACTAATAATCTGAAGCTGCAAAATGAGAACAACAGAAATAACAGGAGAACCTGAAGCCGGCCAAACTGTACTGAAACTTAAAGTGCTCAAAGAACATAAACAAGCAAAACCAAATCCCCTTTTTTCACAACAGAAATTTTAATATAAATGAAGGGATAAGAATTCATTTCTTCTTAGTGTCAAGGAAAGAATTAACATACGGTCCCAGAAAGGATTTTCAAGATATAAAATGCAACAGCTAAATCCTCCGAAAACATGAAATGTTTATAACCATAAGTGTGGCCTCCTCCCTCCATAATCAATGGGACTACAGATGAAGCAATACCACTACAGAGGTACTGATCCAATTAGTTGTGTTTCAATTACAGGTTTTGTACAGAATCGAAATTTTAGGAGGGCATTTAAAAAAAGGGATTAGAACTGCAGTATAAGGAACTGGTCAGGAGGATGCTTTTTATAAGAGAACAGGATTGTCACCTATTGTGATGTTTACTGTATATATCACTTTGCGTTGTGTGCATTACCTTCTGCCTTTGTAATCTACTTTCTGCATTTGGTACGCCATGTCAAGCAGTTTTTTTCCTGACTCTGTAAATCTAGTTTATTGCATTGTTTACCTGATGATTGATGATGACTGACTGAATTGTTTTTAAAATATTTTGTTATCTGCCTTGAGACTCAGCAGGAAAGGTTAGCTAAACACAAAGCAGAAAAGGTTAGCTAAACACAAAGCAAATAAAGTGTATGCTCATGAAAGCAAACTTAAATTTGAACAGCAAAACAAATATTCTCAATGTGAATTTAGTGCACACATGCAAAACACAGAGTGAGCTATGCATTTCCATTAAACATGTTCTAGCTTAGATATACAGAGGGAGGAAAAATGCAAAATCATCAGGTTCAGCAACAGGATACTTTATAAGGTTGACAAACTCCTGAGGGACTGCTGTGCATAACCCATGAAGACTACAAGATGCTATGAAAGGCTAAAACAGCCAAGCAGGACAAGCCAGAATGCAAAAGCTTAACCCTTTCTTCTCTCTATGATCCTCATAACTGCCCCACAGCCCTGAAGTACAACCACCTCTTTCTGGGACATTTGCAGAGACGTCTGTTTAATTAGGAATGCTTAATTTAATCACCACCGAGGGGAAATTGGAGGGGGGGGGGAGCACACACTGGACTAGAACTTTGCCACTCAAGTATTTTTAAAAGGGGCCTGCTAGCACTGTACGCCTACTTTCCCATCAAAGTTTAACTTTCTCTTGCACACCCCTCTTCAAGATAGGAATATAAGGACGTTTCTTCCCTCTCCCTCTCAAGCGTTCAGCGCATGTCTTTGTTTAACGCTGGCAGCGCTTGTTCCAAATTTAGAACTTTGCTTCGAAATCTGATATTTTAAAACAACACAGGGAAGCGGCAGTTGGGTTGCGAAGCCTCCCAGAAACAAATGAGAGGAGAAGGGAGGAAAGAGTTCCTTTTGTACGCTCCTCAGGGCGGGCGTATTTGCAGATTCGTTTTGCCCCTCGGAGGCATAAGGAATATGCCATTTCTGTTGCAACCTCCATGCACTGACGGAGTGGCAGGAGTAAAACAAACAAACACCCCCCCGCCCCCGGTGCAACTATTTCTTCCAACACGAGAGGAGAGTCGTTTGTCTCCCTCCACACACGAGAAGAATTAGGTGCCCTCGCCTCCACTGCAAGAACTGCGCTCCCTCGGTCCTTTGCTCTTTCTTCCTCCTGCAGAGCCAGCAGGGTGAGGCTCCATCTTGCCAGGAGAGAAGGAACAGGGACGCGAGGGCGCTGCTGCTAGGCCCGGGGCGGCTCCTACCTGCGGGATTCAGCGTGGGGGGGATGGGGACGCGGCGGCGGCGGGTCCGTCAGGCGCGCGGCTGGACGAGGGCCGGAGCGATGCCTGGCGGGGCCCTGGGCCCCTCCCCGCGGCCCCCGGCTTGCGGCCTCCCTGGCAGGCAGGCTGACGGGCAAGCAAGGAAACACAGGCGGCGGAGCGGGCCGAGCCGAGCCAAGCCGGGCCAAGCAGCTGCAGGGAGCCGTGGCGGCGACGTGCGCGCTCCTGGCAGGGCCGCCGCCGCGGGAGCGAGCAGGCGGGGAGGCCGATGGGCGGTGTCGGCGGCTGCTGGTCTGCGGGAAGGAAGGGAGCGGCTGAGGGGCCGCTCGGCGGGGAAGCCAAACTCCGAGGAAGCTGGGCAGGGAGCAAACAAAAGGGACGGGGAGTGGAAATCCGTCAGCCTCGTGGAAAAACAACAGTCGCCGGTCTGGTTCAAAGGAATGCAAACTTAAAAACTAACCGTTTGGGTCGTGTTTGTTTGTTGTGGCAGGAGCGAGAGGCCACTTGATCCTCCTGAGAATTCACGGCACAGTTAAGCAGTCTCACCGAGACGCCTCCCCTTTTGTTGTTTTTGCCATAGCCGAGCATGGCTTCCCCACCGGGATTTGCAACCGTGGCGGATGAAGTGTGAGGGCGAGAGCAGTGATCTAAGAGAGGAATGGGAGAGTCCAGGATGCAGCCTTCGCCAAATGGAGTACCCTTTATTAGGGGCGTCTCAAATGTCATTATGTCAGAAAGTAGCGGGCAACTTTGCTCCCAGTTTCGAGACGTTTGGATTGGTACTAGTAGAAGGCTCTCCGGTCGGGTTGGTTTTTGACCAGGCCCTGGTCCCTGGATAATCAGTAATCGTGAGCACAGTTATGACTTCGGCCCAGAGTGAAAACATTAGAGAGCAACAGAAAAGGTAGGAGGAATTGGCCTGCTGGAGCTCATAGCAGTTTATAGTACTCTGAAAGCAGAGATTAGGAACGGGAACCATGATTTTCCTGAGTAGATGAGTCCCTGAATATGATTCCCCATCCCCCGGGCCGAGATATCACATACTTTTAAGGACTCTGTTCTTGTTGAAGTCTTGTTGAAGTTTTTAAACTGGGCAAGGAGCAAGATTCATTAGAATTAGATATTCTTCCTCAGTTCATAGCTGCTTCTCCCAGAGTTCCTTAAATTGAAGTCAGCACACAGAGGCCCACTCCAGTTCCTCACCACTACCATACTTGAAGTGAGAGGTTAAAGTATATTAATACAGCATTGTATTTGTCAGGAGTCGATGAGCAGTATCTCCAAATCTCAACTGGACAATTGCAACATTGTATTGGATTGCTGTGATTCAGAACAATGAAAGAAGAAAACTGCTCCTCTGCCCTGAGTAATGTCTTATTAGTGCATTATTTCCTATGAATTTACCCCACCTCTCAGTGATTCGATCAGTTCCACAACTTTACTGTATTATACTGTCTTTGCAGAAGTTAAGCTTCCTCCAAATTAGTGCACACATCAGACACGTGAAAAGAAAGAGGGAGCAATGGGTACTCAGAATGGTGGTGGAGAGGAAGAAAGGTGGGAAGAGATAAACATTAGAGAGATATGGTAATGAAGATAAAGGGAAAGAAAAGGGAGAGCTGTTAGACAGAAATGGCTGAAATGGAGAGACAAGAGAAGGCAAGCATTGGGAATAGGGAAATAAATGTGTAAGGAGATAGCCTCCCATGGCTGGCTAACTAACCCTCCCATCCATTGGCTGCAGGTCTCTAGTCATATTGGTTTCACGAAGAACTAACAGTTTTGTGGCATCTTCATGTGTCCATCAGATGCCTTTGAGAGCTCACATGTAGGAGGTGAAAGCAATGGCCTTCTGCTGCTGCTGCTCCCGAGCACCTGGTCTGCTAAGGCATTTGCAATCTCAGATTAAGGAGGATCAGGATTGGTAGCCATAGATTGACTTCTCCATAAATCTGTCCTAGCCCCTTTTAAAGCTATCCAGGTTAGTGGCCATCACCACCTCCTGTGGCAGCATATTCTAAACACCAATCACGCATTGTGTGAAGAAATGTTTCCTTTTATTAGTCCTAATTCTTCCCTCCAGCATTTTCAATGGATGCCCCCTGGTTCTAGTATTGTGAGAGCCATAGAATTCTGCCCCCATCTCTTCTAGAGCCCCTCAAATGCTTTTCTCACCACATCTCTTTGCAAATGCAAGTGTGCACTGATACTTTGGATATGCCATTAGATGCTGTGAACTGCCTTTCCTCCTTTATGTGAAAATATAGATGATAAATAGGTGAATGAAATTTGCGTTATCCTTATTTTAGATTCCTTTTTTGCTGCTGCTGGTTTTATAAAGCTATAACCCACCCTTTGTTTTTAGGATTAGCCCTTGTGCTGTTGATGTTTAAAGCAGATGGTCAGAGCTATTGTAGTCCTTTTTCTAAATGTAAACCCTATTTCTTCCCTACAGATTCTTTTGTAAATCAGAAATATTGCTGTCTGTAAATTATAGTCTAACGTGCTTAACAGCTTGATCCTAAACATTTAGGCAAGCAGTCATCCGCACTGCTGCTGTGACATCATGTTTTGAAGTGATGAACTGACTGGGGAAGCACTATTAAAATTGTGTCGGGTACTATTAAAATTGATCAAGTGTTAGGATCAGACTGTTAGACACCTATTGGTCATGTATAGACTCTTGGGACACTTTTGTCATAGACAGGTTTTAAAGGACATGACATGAGCTTAATCCAGTAGAAAACCTTCCTCAAAAAATCTTTCACAGCATCCCCTTCAGAAGGTCCCTATTACTACCACCTCATACTTAAAATAATTAGGCTTTTAAAATGTTTTAGAAGAATTCATTGGAAGGAATTTGTCTTTAAAACAAAACTCGAATGTTCTTTTAAAACAGGAAGGCAGCTGCCTCCCTGCTGCTATGCATTATCCATAAGTAGCGGGTACATGCAGCATGAGGCAGCAGAGACTTTGCAGCAGCAAACAAACAATTAAATATTTATCTACTGCACTTTCATTTAAAGGCTTGCAAGCTGAACAGAGCCAGAGTGCAGTTCCCTCCATGTATCTTGCCATAAAAGAGGCTTTTCATAAGATGGACTCCCAGCCCATAAGATGCCTTTTAGAATATGAACTACAGTTTAAGGCACAGTATCAGAACAGTAAACTTTACAAACACAGGCTTCAATCCCTTCCTTAAAGGTCTCAATAAATATGAAGCTTCTTTATCTGCACATATTATTGCTCAGAACAACAACAGGGTTATTCTTCTTGAAGAGCAACACCCTCATGTTTCATGGTATTCATGAGCAAACATGACATGTATGACCATTGTATGACCATTGGAGACCCCCTTCTCTTTACTTCCAGAAATGTCCTTGTTTAAGGAGACTGGCTCCCAGAAAAAGCTAATTTAGCAGGGCAATTCTATTGCACATTTACTTAAATATAAATCCAAACTATTCAAGGGACTTACAAGTAAGCATATATAGGAGTATAAGGTGATATGCAATTAAGTCTACTGAAAGCAATGAGACATTTCTGTATAAACACACTTGCCACTAGAATGGAAAGGTCCCACCAGTGTCTGTAGACAAGGGTATATGGGTTACTGGATTAGCACATAAGCCTGTTTGTCTGGAGCCTCAAAGGGCCAAATTAGACATGAGGAACTGAACTGCTGCTATTCTGTGTCTACTCAGCATCTCATTAGGGAAACATGAAGTGAGGCAATCATGCTATGCATCTCCTTGCCTACTCCCATCAGCCAATAATCTGAAATTATGGTTGGGAAACCCCATGTGATGAGAAGAGGTAGAGAGGTGGCAGATTTTGATTACAAACCCCTCAGCTTAAGATCAAAAACACATCTGCCCTTCTGCTAGGTTCAAGGCTTCTACTAGCCAGCACTATATCGGGTGCTAGTGAATGTCAGGGTTAAATTGCTTTAGCCACAGCACTCTAAGAAAATTATTTTCAATATTGCTAAAGCTCAAGATTGTGCTATTCCTATTTTACACAGAAGTTCAAGATTCTTCAGGAAAAGTGGAAAGTCTCCTAAGAAACCAGATTTGTCAGCCAGACTCTTTGTGTGTACCACCAGACACAACCTTACCTCAGCCCCCTTAAGAAGAACTGAAACAATGGTACAGTTCCTTCACTTGTGGGTTGTGAAATACTGAGAAGCAGCATAAAGATGCTTTCAGTCAGACCTGGTTTCATAATGACTTTGTTAATTATGTATGAGACTTTTCTGCTTTAGTGGTTTTAAGCACTTGGCTGTGGATTTCACAGAAACCTGCAGCAGAGACACTAGCACTGTACCAAGTTGCCCAACATAAGAATAGACATTGTTTTGAAGAATTGTTGCTTTCTCTGAATCATCATAGCTTTATATAGCATAAATATTGTATTACTTCTTTCCTCCAATTTCCTCTCCTTCTGATTCCCCTTGCTTTGTTTTTCTTTGTTTACTTTGGGCAAAATGGTATATAACATGTATAGTTTTTTCCTATAATATTTTCTTCTTTTACAAAATAGAATTGGATGAGCTTCTTAACCTGAGACTGGTACCCAAGATTACATCCAGTCAAAATTTTATGATCACCTGATTTCCTTCTTAATTGAAACCACCCAACTCCATTCATGTGGATGGCCAAAGCTCCAGCATCAACTTTTTAGCAGGCATCGGGTACTATTGGAAGAAGTGAGGGAACAGTGCTTTTCCACCAGCAGAATGATGGTGGGATACAGCCTATCATCTTTCCCCCTAGATGAAGAAAAGAGAAGGGGACAAATCGCATCCAACCAAACTAAGTGGTCACCTAGAGTGCTAGCCTTTAAAGGGTGCCAAATTAGATAGAGGTTTGCCTCTTAAGAACATATTAATAAGCATTCATAAGTGAAATAATCACACTGATCTTTTAAGTTATTTTTTCCTCTATATTGAATGGAGGTAAATCCAGGGTGTCAAAATCATTAGGCTGCCCCTGGCTGCGTGGAGGGTATTTAGTAGAATTGTGGGAAAAAAAGTCTTCTACTGCAAATTGCAAGCTCTGTGACTGCATTTTACAAAATGAAAAGATCAAGATAGATTAAAAACCTACAAAGACTTATTTTATCATCACATGGGGTTAAACAGTATAGTTGCTCAACAAACATATAAAAGTTATCTTCAGATTATGAATACAACGTTGGTATTTAATTATTTTTGTTCCGACAGTCCTAACACAAGATTGTGTGTGATATTTTTTTAACTTCATTATCACTTGGATATTTAAAAAATCTAATATGCCACTTCCCCTTCAAATAACACTTCCTTCTGCTACTTCCAAGTGTTTCACAAACAGCTTGGAACAGTTTCTGTAGCTTCCTAACCACCGAGAGGCATGTGAGGCTAAGGAATACAACAAAACCAAGCTGTGTAGGGACTTAAAACTGGGTCTTCCCATATCCAAAAGCAACATTCTGACACTGCATCATATTTGTTTTCAACAGAGATTTAGGGGGCAGTGTCTGCAAAATGGACCACTGATTCCCATTTCCTTTTGTCTATGCATGTGTACTGTCCTGCCTCTGGAATCAGGATGATTGTGGTCAATAGTAATGTCTACAGGAGCTTTTACTCACTGATCCTTCCATGAATCACTAACATTTGGGAAGAAGGTACCAAATAAAATGCACATATCACTACTCTCAATTTATAATATAATCCAGTATGTACCTTCTGCTTTTGACATCAGACTGAAGCAGTGATGGCAAATCTGTGACACGTCAAAGGTGACACACCATGTTTTGGGTGACATGTCAACAACTATGCTCCCTGTTTGAATTTGAGTCATTTTTGTAATTAGTAGACATCTCTTTTAACATAATACATAACTCCACACAATTGGAATTTTTTTTTAAAAAAAATGAATATTTAAAGAATTGCTTCTCTTCTGTTTGGGGAGGGGTGATCCACCAATGGAGTAAATTTAGTCATTTTCTGTTTGACACACTGAGTCCAAAAGGTTTGCCATCACTGGACTAGAATTGCTATCCCCACGGTGCCTCATTTGTAACCTCCAGTATCTAGAACGGAATAATAAAATTGATCCAACTACTACCTGTGCAATGAGTTTAAAAGAATTTGTTCCAATAAAAAAAGTTCATTCGGTATGAAGTGTTTAAAATACTTTTCTGAACACATCCTCTAGCCCACGGGTAGGGAACCTGCGGCTCTCCAGATGTTCAGGAACTACAATTCCCATCAGCCTCTGTCAGCATGGCCAATTGGCCATGCTGGTAGGGGCTGATGGGAATTGTAGTTCCTGAACATCTGGAGAGCCACAGGTTCCCCACCCCTGCTCTAGCCCACATTTTATCCATGGCCTTTATATATTGTTAAAGTCAAAGAGTGTGTGGCAAAAGAGCAGTCTCCCATTCTTCTGAACCAGGGTTAAGCCAAAGTCAGAATTTCCTCAACAAAACTCTAATCTTGAAGAACAGAAACTTGTTTAAGCGGTTACCATATTTGGAAGAGCTCTTAGACAAGTGTAGCCTAACTCTACGCTGGCCGCTTAAGAACGTACGACGACGCTGGAGATAACATCTGGTGGAGACTCGCCAGCAGCTGGAGGACCGAGGTCCGTGTTCCTAGCTTAATCTCCGGGCTCCGCCGGGTTCCTGGCACCTTTTATTGTTATCCCATTGGGGCGGTAGGAGGGAGGACCGGGGAGTTCCGGGAGCAGCTGGAGGTCGGGAGATCATCACTGCGCGTGATGCATGATCTCATCTGGCTACTGCAAGGGAGGGAGCTGCACGCCAAGCCTGAGCCTAATCTTCACCTGGGGCAAGACCATTGTCCCTGCCCGGTGATTGAGCCAGACAGTTCATGACCCGCGGACTCATGGGGGGGATGAGGAGTGGGGTGAGCGACCGGCAAGCGTCAACGCAGGTCCGCTAAGGTCCTAACGCTTCTACTCACGGCACTGCTGGGTCGGCAGTGCACTACTACATCTCCTCCTTTTTTACATTTTAGAAAACGGGGGGCCGAAACGCTTAAGGGCTGCGATTTAAAGGATCTTTGTCCTCCTACCGCCGTTATCAAGTTGGACTTCAAGCCGTTTTGTGTAACATTAGAACTTGGTTGCGGGGTAAGGGAAATTCGAGGGGCTTCTTACACACGCTACAGGCAATATTAGACACGCATTGAACTTAAAACAAGATCCGGATAATAAGGCAATTACCAATTAAACCAATGCAGAGCTGTACAATAGCATCTCAACCATCCTCCCGGCAGCCAGCTCCAGAGGGCTGACCACCAATGGGGCAAAACATCATATTTCAGATTAGATACAACTTCTTACAGCTCACGCACTTTCATGTGAATCAATCCGGGAATTATCAGAAAGACTAAAACAACACATATTACGTACATTCTCACAACCTTGGTGGTGTAACAACAACAAGGCAATCAATAGCTGCACGATTGTCTAGGGTCGCTTTGACGAAAGTTCCTGCTGCTCGGAGGCCACGGGCATCCAGAGCGGTGGAGGTAGAGTTGATGGACTTCGCGAAGGGCACAGGCCAGCCGGCCAATAGTCTTAGCATGGTAGGAAGCTGAACCGGGGACTTAATTAGGGAAGTTATGCGAGGGAGACGAACTCCGCTTCGGAGAGGGCGACCGCTGCCGCTCCGGCTATAGGAGGGGTCGAAAGGCAGAGCGGGGCGGCGGCGGCGGCGTCTCGGCTCCCGGGGTGGAGCCTGGGGTAGGACAATGGTGAGGCTTAATTGAGGCAGCAAAGAGTTCCTCGCAGGGAGTCGGGCGGGAATGTAGTTAAACGGCCCTCTCCTCGGCAGGTCCAGAACCAGCCCCTGGGGAGTACAGGATAAGCCTCCGAACACGGGGGGAATGTCCTCCCATGTGTGTGCAGGTTCCAACTGGTCGAGTCGACTTAATGGGTCTGGGTCGGTTCTTCGCGCTCGTGGGCTGCTTCGGTGATGCGGGCGCAGGTGTTAGACTCGTGGTTAGCTTACAGTCTTGGTGACAAGGGAGAGAGCGCCAGCCGGGGGGGGTTGGACGACGGGTCCCCAGTCGGCGCTCATAGAGTATCTGATGGAGAGGTATCTGGCGAAGGGGCTCAGCCCAGACTCCGCTTTAGGAAGTCTCCGGGTGCTTTGCAGATCGGGAGCAAGTGGAGCTTAGCAGGCTCCTCAATTCCCAGGTACCGGCCCGGTGGCAGAAGGATGAGATCGCTGGCAGCTGCAGCAAAACTGCTCCTGTGATGTTGGTCTGGTGAAAGCTCATTAGGGTGAAGCTGATCGCCATCGGCAGGAGGCAGCAGAGCAGGCAAGGACGGTGGCCGCCGAAGTTGGCGGTGATGATCGCGAAAGAGAGCTGCACAGAGGTTCCCGCGTGTCTCGGGGTGGTCTTGCCGGCGAAAGCAGCTCTATAGGGCCTGGCTGGTGGTCGCCTTGACGCCTCCCCAGGTCATTCGGTTTTTTGGGCATTGACGACGGCCAGTTCCTGTTGAGATCGCTAATGGATCCTCTAGAGAGATGCGCTCCATCCTCCGGGATGGGGTTGTTTTCCTCCCGGCTTCATTCCATGGCTTGGCCTGTCATGGCTAATCGGAGTCCACAGGAACCTGTAGGTGGAAGAGGGACTGAAACACACACCCCTTTTCCCAGGTTACGGCCGGGGTCGGGTCCCGCCAGGCTCAGTTCTAAAGCCGGATGCATGGGAGATCGGGATCGAAGCTTAGTGTTTAGAATTTAATATAAGAAGGAAGAAGGCTTTGCTTTTGCAGCCTGTGAAGGTTGGTGTTAATGCAATCCTCCTGGGGGCCGCCTACTCCTCTTTCTTTAGTTGTTTGACAGGAGTGGTGAGGTGGTATGCGACTTCGGTGGGAATTGGCTTCAGAGCCGCCATCAGGGTGCGACAAGGCTTAGGTCCGAGCCTCGAGGGGGGAGGGAACAGGCGGGTCCTGGGGGGATTATGGGTATGCATGCTTAATTAGCAACACAAAAGGGGCTTTGGAAGCACCTTTTTGGGGGGACGGGCGCATCCGGGGAATGAAGCAATCAGGCAATTAGAGGCAATTTCCTCGCACACACAAAGGAAAAAGAGGGGGGGTTCTTTGCAAGGGAGTTGCACTTACCGTGACCTTGGTGGCTAATGCAGGAAGCTGGATGGTGCTAAAATTTTTTACCGAATTATCTTGGGGAATTGCCGTCCGGCCGAGACCGCTTCCTTATACCGGCTTCGGCCGAGCGCCTGGCCTTGCACAGCCGCCAGGCGCTGGGCAAACACCACCCACCCAAATCATGAGTGGATCTGTGTTTGCAGCAACCCCTTATTGGGCCCACCTGACAGTGCCAGTGTATCAGGACGGGCCCAGATTTCCTTAATCCAGGGAGGGCCAGTCAGCCACTTGGCCCTCCCGGCTCTACTGGTCGAAAAACAGAAAGAGAAGAGGAAGGGAGAGGGAAACAGTTTCCTTACGGAAGTTAGCAAGTAGTCTTTGGAAGGCACCTATAGGGATCCGTGATCTGTGACGGCCTTATATATAAATCCTTGCTCAATGCCTCACCGTGGCAGTGGTGGCTCAGACGGACGAAGGAAAAGGTTCTCAAGGAGAGGTTTGAAGAAAAGTTTTGAAGGTTTAAACTAAGATGGGAGGCGGCTTGAAGCAGGTCCCATCGGTATCCTGGGGAACACGCATCTAGCTGCGTCCCGCTTAAGGCGGATGCTGTAATGGGCTAAGCCTCGCCGCATTGGCACACATAATCAGAAGGAGAAAAATTTTAATTGTTACTGGTGAGCATAGCTTAGAAGCAATGGAAAAATCCCTCCTATGAGGGGAAAACTTTAGGGTCTCTCTTTGAAAGGGGGCAGCACATACAAGGATACAGGGCATACAGAGCACATATAAAGTAGCAAGGAGGGGATTACAACTCTGATTTGAGATCTTGCTCTCTCTGGAGGTACTGACGATTTTGCTGCCACTGGGAGTTTTGAGCTTAGGGCTTTGCACAGGCTGGCTATGAGATCTTGGTTTGAACCTTACAGCTGAGAGAGAGGGCCAAGGGGGGCTTCTTCTTCATCGGAAGGACTTTTGGCTTAAGGCCATTGTGTGAGCATCTTCCCTTTTCCATGCCTCATTGTCCTGTAGATTGGCTATGGGGCATTCTGGAGGAGGGTCTAAAACGGCAGTCCTCTTCCGTCACAAGTATTTCTTTCTGTTGTAATTCAGTGACTGTGGACTCTGCAGAGATTTCGAAATGCGTGCCATCTCTGGGGCACTGGCGGAGGCATGGCAGGACTTTGGAAGTAGAAGGGGCTAGCAGAGCAGGAAGGATAGACGTAGAGGGGATGCGAGCACCCAGATCTCTAGATTAGCTGAACTTCTAGATTAGACTCAAGTGCGAACATAGAGGCAGGGTGTTCAGGTGAACTTGGCAGGCTCAAGGATGTTTTGGATGTGGATGGCTCCCTCGGTGCATGTGGGTCGATGACCCCTGGGATGATGTGAACAACCCCTGTTCAGCCAAGCGGAAGCTTTTGGCAAGACCACCCTAATGGTCTCCGTGGGGATGGGATCACTATGCTGAGCTGGAGCAGCTTAAGATCTCATGGGGGAGCTCTGGGGAAGGGGTTTGAGGTGCTGGATTCTGGTTCCGGGCTGGGGAGATGCCCGGGCGCGGGCCTCCCCAGCGGGCATTTGGAGCGCCCGGCCCTAGACTTTCCTGGGGGGGGGCTCCGCCCTCTGGAGAGAGACCCTCCGGCGTCAGGGGCTGTAGGCCCCTACTGGCAGCCTACAATTCCTCCGGAAATGTCCTGGCTTTTGCCGCACTGGAAAACACTTCGCCTCGGGGCTGCCCCATGGCAGCGGAGTAGGGCGGCTTACTCAGAAGGCTGGCTTGATGGGCTTAAAGACCCGGATATCCCGGCAAGCTTTGAGCATGTCGGGCCAGCTCGGGGTTCCTTCCCAGGCCTGTGATCGCTGGCGGCACTCAGCGGAGGCGCTCTCCTTGGCAAGGCGCTTTAAGGAGTTCTCGCCTCTGGGCCTCCTCGTTGTCAACCTGCCTCTTGAGGGCCTCCTGGAGCCTGTTCACAAACTCGGCATAGGGCTCCAGGGGTTTTGGGCCGGATGGTGGAGAAACTCTGGGTTGGCTGGCCGGGCATTGGGGACTTTGATAAATGCCTTGAGAAGCACTCTAGAGTACCGTAAGGGCCCTGGCCTCAGGCAGGACAATCTGATCGCTAGGCTTGGCGAAAGTACCGAAACCAGAAGCTGAGCGGGTTATGTAGGGCGCCGCCGCAGGCGGCTGACCTGCTAAAGCATTGCTCGCGGACCTCGCTTTCCCAGATCACAAAATTGTGCAGGGCTCTGTAGCATGCGGAAGGTGGTCTTCCAGTCGTCCGGAACCATTAGGTGACTCCTCGCGACTGCTTCGGCGCATGCTTCTCACATAGTTGGTGACTTAATGGCCCCGCACCGCTTAAGCGGAGCTCGGTGAGGATATTATAGCCCATATGGGCGGTACTCAATAACCCTAACCATGCCATCCTTCCCCACGGTATCTGGGTGAAGCGGACGGGCAATAATGCAAGCGATATCGGCATCGCTCTTCCGCCAGGGTTTCTTTCTTCTGCAGATCGTGGCTAATACGCTCTGGCGAGAGTTTTGAAACCCGCCGGCCATTATGTGGCGCTGACGGATGCGCAGCTGCTTCGGAAAACGAAGGCGGAGCAAGGGGAGGGGGCGGCTGGGTCAAAGGAAGAGTTTGAATCAGCAGGGTTTATGGGGGCAGAAGGAGGACAGGCGGCCCAATTTAGTGGATAGAGAAATTTCCGGGGTTGAAATTGAAGGCTTAAAGATCGAAAGGAGGGCTGCCTACAGCAAGGGAGCCATAGGTCTGGTATAGGCTGATGGCGACAAAACATTGTTACTGTTCCACGCCAGTAGCAGCCACATCGGCGCCGCCGCAGGCTCTGTGCTTAAGAGTGCTTCCGGATGTTTTCCCCAGTCCTTAAGATTCAATGTCCCCCCCTCTGGGTACCATGGCGGACATTGAGCTTCAATCTCCTCAACCAATTTGGCGCAGCTCCCTTCTCTTTATGGGGACCCTGCCGCATTTCGCTAACGCTTTCAGTTCATTAACGTGCTTTGTCATAAGCCCTGCTTTTTGCAAGCTCCCATACTCACCAAAGTTCCGTCGGCCGACGAGTGTCCTAGGACGCGTGTTCCTGGATGCGCCGATCCAGAGGACAGGCTAGAGCATCAAACGGGTGGTCCCTGGATGCTACCATCCAGCGGACTTCGGTATCGCGGCCCCTCCCCAGGCGGCGGGGAGCAGGGGGGAGGTTCGAGGATTCCCGGGTTTCGGCACCAGCTTGTAGCTCCACTCCACGCTGTCAGCGTAAGAACGTAGACGAGACGCTGGAGATAACATCTGGTGGAGATCGCCAGCAGGGGGAGACCGGAGGTCCGTGTTCCTTAGCTTAATCTCCCGCCTGGCCGGTTCCTGGCACCTTTTATTTTTATTCTACTGGGGGCGAGTAGGAGGGAGGACCGGGGGGAGTTCCGGGAGAGCGGGAGGTCGTGAGATCATCATGTGATGCATGATCTCATCTGGCTACGTGCGGAGAGGAGCGTACGCATCTGAGCCTAATCTTCACCTGGGGGCAAGACCATTGTCCCTGCGCCCGGTGATTGAGCCAGACAGTTCATGACCCGTGACTCATGGGGGGATGAGGAGTGGGGGTGCGATGCGACCGGCAAGGCCGCAGGTCCGTTGGCGTCCCAACGTTCTACTACGGCACTGCTGGGTCGGCAGTGCACTACTACAGACAAGAAAAACAATCACTGGAACAGTACATTCCTCTTCAGTCATGTGACTGGAAAACCAAGCCAGTGAATATGCGCATGCGCACACATGCATGCACAATACCTCTCCTCTTGCATGTCTGCTATAACCAAATAGTACTAATGAGGAACAGCAGGCTGCACAGGCTGCAAGATTATTATTAGGTCTGGAACACCTACATGTTTTACATAAGACAAAAGTACGCCATAGGGCCCTGCCCTCCGGCTTACAATCTAAAGACAAGCTACACACACACAAACACAAAACAGCATAGAAGATCGATGTGCAGTATCAGTTATGAGTATGATGAGACAAAAACAATAAAGGACTGGTAGGAGGCAGTTGGACAGAACAAGTGGAGAACGAGATTAACAGAGGACAAGTGTACTGTGGGAAAGGGCATGAAAAGTAGACAGGCCTGCAGGGGAGAGGCAGGGCTAAGGGGCAAAATGTCTGACCTGTCAGTAGAAGGTTCTAAATTCAATCCCTGGCATTTCCATTTAAGAACATCAGATAGCAGTGATGCAAAAGACATCTTTCTGAGACCCCAGTGAGCCACTGTCTGTCTAAGCAGACAATATAAACCTTGATCTGATTCAATTTAAGGCAGCTTCATGTCTGTCTTCAAATGCATCTGCAGTTGACAAGGCTAGACTTCTTAAAAGTGGAATAAGTAGCAGTTCAAGCAGAGAAATATTTTAACACAAGAAGCTGAAAAAATAGCGCAGCAATACTCAATGTGAGACAGCAATTAAAATGCATAAGGAGACACAGCTTATGAATTTTAGATTTCATGAAAAGATTTAATGAACAAATTTAAAATGGTGTTCTAGTACAAAACCATTGGTCTCCACCAAATAATTTTGGAGAAGTTTCAAGGCCCCTTAACCCCATACGTGCTATTCTTGTGTTATCCCTGGTAGCTGTCAAGATCATTTCTTCCAGTACCTGGTTTGATCTCCCACCTAAAGAATCACATGGAGCATTTAATTCTCCATTTGAGTTAAGCTTACAAATTTATGAGCCTTGGAGTGTGTCTTTCTTGTGCTTGACACAATTGTTGCATTTTCAGCATGTGAGGTGAGAGACAGCGCGCAGGATATCCGATTTATTTCCCAACCAAACAGCGACTTTTTGCAGGCAACTTAAGAATTACATATTTAACTGCTGCAGAAACAGCTTGGTTTCCCTTTCCCCCCCAAGTCCAAGTTCAGAGAAAGAAGGATGGAAGAAATAATAACTTGATCGTTTTGAACCAAAGCTAAAATTGACCAAAGGCACAAAACTCTATTTCCATAGAGTGGGCTGAGGAAGGCATTCCTCCCACCAATAGCTAAGAAAAATTCTGGTCCTGTTTCCAGAGAGTGACTAACCCACAAAGATATCTTCCCTCAAAGGACAACAATGCATGTTGTAGACCAGTCCCAACAGCCTGTTTGCCTTTTTGAACACAGTGAACCACATTCTGGGACACTAGAAAAGAATGGGAGGGGGGGGGGGATGGAAACTTGAACAGCTGCTAATCTATATAAACACGAAATACCACTCACTGACTCATCAACAGAACTCAAAAACCACCGAAGCCACACACATGAATTTTGGCACACCTGTTCCTTACGTACTCCAGGTGCTCACTAAGAAAGGGTTTCCCAAAATATTCACTTTCACTCGATTTATTATCTATTTACTGTTTTAACTGCTCATCTCTGGCCATCTGCATGAACATTCTAAGGGCAAACCAACCACTCAGTCCACAGACATGTTGCACGAACATTCTAAGAGTGACAGGTCAACACCACCAGCTTCATGTCCTCCACCAACTGCACTCTACCACTGCCCTCCACAACGCACGTGAACCTATTTGAAAACAAACAAATCAGTCCACAGACAGGCTGTGAGGAAATATGCTGCATGTCACCACAAAGTTCACAAACAGGCTGCAAAAAAGTATGCTGAATGTCACCCTGAAGTTAACAGACAGGCTGTGAAAAAGTACTCCTCCACCCACCCTCATGTTAACAACACCGCTACAGCCAAATACTATCAAAACAGATTACAAACTACACTATCACCCTGGACTACTAAACATTTGTCAGGTTTTGCTATTGACATCAGATTTATTACTGTGAGACAAGTTTATCGGTCTTGGCCTCCAATCACCTTGTGCTTGGTGTCATGCTCTGAAGTGGCGGGATGAGTTCCCAGGAATGTGATGCAGTGGCGGTACAGTCCAAATCTCTGCCCTTCAACCCTACCC
This sequence comes from Sphaerodactylus townsendi, assembly GCF_021028975.2. Lineage (NCBI taxonomy): Eukaryota > Metazoa > Chordata > Lepidosauria > Squamata > Sphaerodactylidae > Sphaerodactylus > Sphaerodactylus townsendi. Next base: position 87,378,473 of record NC_059427.1, read on the forward strand.
TGAACCTCTTCACAGCCTTCTCACTCATCAGCATCCAGTTGCAGAACACTTCCTTTCTGCATCCCGAAAATACAACGGCTGCTTCCACATGACGTCTTTTGGAGCCCACCAGGTGAAAGAGAGCAATAACATATTGCATTATAAAAAGACAACTACAGGAAGCTGCTGCAAAATATGTGAACCCATCAGTCCACAGACAGGCTGTGAGGAAATATGCTGAATGTCACCCCAAAGTTCACAAACAGGCTGCAAAAAAGTATGCTGAATGTCACCCTGAAGTTAACAGACAGGCTGTGAAAAAGTACTCCTCCACCCACCCTCATGTTAACAACACCGCTACAGCCAAATACTATCAAAACAGATTACAAACTACACTATCACCCTGGACTACTAAACATTTGTCAGGTTTTGCATATTGACATCAGATTTATTACTGTGGAGACAAGTTTATCGGTCTTGGCCTCCAATCACCTTGTGCTTGGTGTCATGCTCTGAAGTGGCGGGATGAGTTCCCAGGAATGTGATGCAGTGGCGGTACAGTCCAAATCTCTGCCCTTCAACCCTACCCTGAACCTCTTCACAGCCTTCTCACTCATCAGCATCCAGTTGCAGAACACTTCCTTTCTGCATCCCGAAAATACAACGGCTGCTTCCACATGACGTCTTTTGGAGCCCACCAGGTGAAAGAGAGCAATAACATATTGCATTATAAAAAGACAACTACAGGAAGCTGCTGCAAAATATGTGAACCCATCAGTCCACAGACAGGCTGTGAGGAAATATGCTGCATGTCACCCCAAAGTTCACAAACAGGCTGTAAAGAAGTATGTTGAATGTCACCCCGAAAATCATAGAGAGCCTGTGATGAAGTATGCATAGTGAAGCTCAGGTGCCCTGCTAGTAATCTATATACTCCCATTGGCAGCGGCTGCTTTTAAACATGTTCATATCTCCAGACCACAGAAGGTATGGATGAAGAGAAGTAGAGGCAAGAATATTAATATTACAAATATGGAAGTGACAATGTTTGGTAAATGACTGCATATGTAGGAGAAAGCCTATAAGAATTGGGAGAAGGTTGACAAGGTTGTCAATACCTGCTTTTACAGTACCTGACTTACAGATGGCTTAGATCAGTGACTCCTACGCACAGACTCAATAGGGAGTTAAGTTTCTTCATAAGTAAAACTAACCTGTATTCAGTGCAGCTCCTTCTACACGTTCTACACCTGCAAATATACTGCTTCAAGCATCAACTTCTAGAGTTAGGAAAATTAAACACATCGCTAATTCTACCATGCGAAGCCCTATGCAGCATTAGAGTTCTAGACAGATAACTGCAGTTCTTATGAGAATGTCCCTCACAGAGGGTTCTTAGCATCTCACCTTTTTTGAATGTGACAAAACTGCTTCCTGTGAGTGTAAGTAAGCAAGATAAAATCTGACTTATTCAAATCATTTTCAGAAAAAGAATACACAGTGAATTTTTATTTTATGAGGAATTTAGAAAACAGTTATATTGTGAAATTGTTCTTTACAAAGATCTTGCATCCATTCTAAAACTGAAAATTACAAGTAGGAGTTCAATTTTGTCTACATTGAAATTGCTCCATCACGGCTTTCTCAAGAACAGACAGAATATTTCAAACCAAAGTTTTCAAACACTTTTGCCTCTTCTCCCCCTTTTCCACAATAAATTTTTTAGGAATCCTTGGAAGTGCTTTAGATTTTAAAAAGCTATAGTCCCACTGCATGGCAAGATAATATTAGCTGGAAGTGAAAAATTTTAACAGAATATGTAAAGAAGTTGATAAGTAATGTCCCAAGGTATTTAAAGGAAAATATTGTTATAAATTTACAAAAAAGCAGCCATGTTTGTTTTTTGACATTTAAATTAGTTCAGTCTAAAACCTGATTTGTTCAGGTAGCATAGTTTATACATTTAAAACTATTTTTTTTGTCCCACAGAAACACACCTCTCCACAAGAGGTTTTTAACAATGGACAACTTTCAACTCCAATAGTAACTGCCACTATTTAAATACACTATCACTGATCAAATAGCATCCAACCACTATTACAACAATCTGGGTAGAAATGTTTCCTCTTGAGTTTTTGTAAGGAACAGACAAGAGGGTGTGAACCAGGGAGAGGCAGGCTGCAATCTGAAATCAATTAGACTGATTCTTCAATAAGTGTCCCCAGGACAGAGTGTAAAAAATAGATGACTATATTCCAGTAGAGTCTATGACAGCCACGCGAGATGGTTGACAGATTTCCCCCCCTTTAATTCTACAAGGCAAAAAGAATTTATACACAAACAAATACACACTCTAAGCCTGACTATGTACTTCTCTTATGAAAAAGTTTCTCATATTTAGAAGTGCATTTTTTCCTCTTATTAAATAATTTATGGATAAAAGCTTAAGATTAGACATTTACAGAAAGCAGCTCTGAAGGCTAAACTATATATTAGGCTTGGAGACCAAAGATTGATCTTGCAACTTAAAAAAAACACACTGAAAAACTGGATGGAGCAGTGCTAATGTGATGAAGGAAGTGGTGTTTAAGCTTTTCTCAGCCCCAATTGAATTTTCTCCATTAAAACAGCCATGTTCCTAATTGTCCTTTGGGGGTGGGGGCATCAGATGCTGATTATCATGCCTATATGTTCCCCCGCCGCTCCCCCTCCCCAGTCTATGTATGGGTGAGGCAGGCAGATGAGTTACTAAGCCTTTTTGCTTGTTTGATCAAACTAGCAATTCCCAGTCATATTTAATTTAAAAAAAACCAAATTGGCCATCTATCATGAATATCCTTAGCAAACATGACCCCAAATATCTCATTTTGCAGAGAATAAATTTGGACTGTTCTAGAGGATCAGACATTCTTGGTGATCCTACTGGGTATTTTTACACCAAGAGGAAAGGAGGAGGAAAAATGAAGTCAGGAAAATTCAGCCTTAGTTTTAAAGCACTTGTTTCACTACTCCAAGCTGAGAATCAAAAAGTACTATTAAAAACTTCCAACTCCATGTCAAGATTTTCCAAACTCAGGCTATGTCACAGTCTTCTAGGAAAATTACAATAGGTTTTATTCAGTATAAGTAGGATGGAAAGCATACAATATTTTAAATGAATCACGATCTGCCAAACTTGTTATCCTTTGTACAGAAAACAAAGATCCCTTGACAAAGTGATTCTGATCTTTAAAAAAACAGCATGGCATTAAAAAAACCTTAATTTACAATAAGCAGCCAAAATAGCAAAGGGAAGAGAAACCACAAAGATTCACGAATCAGCAACTGACAGATTACTCCAAGCATTTATAAAACTTTGTATCTTCCTTTGTTAGTTGGTTGGTATGAATTTTGCTGCAAGAAAAAAAAGTATGCAGTGAATCAGACACATTGTTGATAAACTTGGTGAACTAGAGCAATTGTAAAATTAATTTAGAAACGACCACTAAAATATACCTAAACAAGCATACCCTAAGGTAAAAAGCTCAATAAATCATGGAAAACTCAATAAAGCAAAGTCTTCCACAGTTACTGGCTCTTGATGTTACAAACACCAAGACAGACAATATTGAGCAAATGAGAAAAGCATGTGTTGTTGTTAACAGTGCAGTTAATGTTAATTTTAGTGAAAAGGAAATTATTTCAGGTAACGAGAAAATATGAGTCTATTTTTTTAGGAAAGTAAAAGATGTTGAACAGCAGAACAAGGCTGACACTATGAAAGTGTTTGGACAGCATAGAGTACCAAATCAAAAGCAGCAAATACACCTCCAAAATCTTTCACAGTAAAGTGGAGATTAATATGTTTGATTAGAAGATGTTTTATGATGCAAAAATCCTTTTGGTATTCTGCCTCAACTTTGATTAACACTTCCAGAACTTATTTAAAAGACTGATGTACCATGCCTCTTCAGAGACTTATACGAAGTGACTCGCAAAATAAAACAAGATAAAATATTTTCTGCGTTTGCAGTACTAACAATCCAATCCAAATTTTTTTGCAGGGGGGAATGGGGGTCAGCGCCAGGTCACCTCCAATGGAACTCCAGGTGGCACAACAAGCATTGCGGAGAAAAAACCCTGCTGCCGCCTGGAAAAGTTCATTGGAACTAATGACTGATGACACATATTTCTGTTAAGTCAGAGGTTTGCGCTGGGATGTTCCCAGGCTAAAATCTTGGTGGAAGCAGACCAAATGTGGCTTCAGCCTTCCACCGCTGCGCCATTGTGCTCCTGGATGCTGACACAGCTTCTGAGTGGTAAGCCCTTTTGGGTTTGGATGCTGCATAGTTCAGCAGCACCTGCCCAATGGTGCATTTGCTCTCCCAGCTCATACAAATGCCCCTTACACCAGCGAGGGGGGCAAACATGTTGGCACAGCCCCATGCCGCTTCCACAGCCCATTCTGCCCCCCACCCACTCCCAAATCTAGACTGGGGCATAAGTAAAAATAACTTAAACGCTTTATTGGATATTTAGAGCTGCCATGCTATCAAATTATTAAAATTTCAAAAGCAATTATGAGAAGTTGCTCGTGCTACTTTCAAGAATATTTAACATACCAATCTGATGAGCTCTTCTTTGATGAGTCTAGTGATTTCTGCCTTTGCTTTCTGCACAGCTAATTCATTGGCACCTGGAAGTATACAAAAAACTGTTAAATTATTTTTATTAAAATTAAGCAAAACACAGCACATTTTTCTGTGGCATGATCCAAACAAATTCCAATAACCAAACAAGGAAGAAATTACCACCAATTTTTAAAACATCAACACAGTATTGTTCAATACAAAATGAATTTCTAAAACTTTTTCATGAAGCCATTATAATACTTTCCTTTTGAACTGAAGGTTGCAGATGTAATATAACTAATTTCAGAAGCCAGGCAATAAACAGCAATAAAACTAAGTGTGCTTAAAATATGTAAGCCCCTGTATGAAATTTCCCAAACCAATTGAAGAGATACTCTGTGAGGTTTCTAGACCAGGAATTCTTCCAGGTCTCCACATGAGAAACGGAGCAGCACATTACAACAGGTCATGGAGAGGCACCAGGGAGAAAGATGCTCATTATACCGATCTGGTAACATGTGGACTAACCACATTTGCTTGTTTCCTTCCTTTAGTGTACAAGTTCTAAAGCATTGGTTTGTGTCAAAACAGGCGTTTATTACCACAAAAACTGATCATTGCTATAGGAGGTATTAAGGAGTGTGAGATAGGATAACATCAAGCAGTGTTTAATTATTTGCATTAAACACTGCTCCCGTTCCAGAGAGGTCAGTATATATAATCTGCCACTGCTACTCTTCTAGAGCAAGAAAGATCTTTGTATGGAAGCAGCAGGAATTGTGTACAAACTCTGCTGCAAATCTTTTTACAGTAGCACAATTTACCTGTGTTAGCATAGTTTTAATGCTGAGTATGTACATATCCTAAGTATAATTTACTTTCTACTGTGGTTTACTGTAACTGTACAAAATTACTGTATTATTAGAAATGAAGAGTAATTCTCACTCTCTATAGCCAAGTAAATTTTTCGTTCTCCTTCCTTGGGCTCTTTGCCTGGAGGAAAATATGTTCCTCTGATAGTGATGGCAGCTTCAGAATATTCACTTATTCTGTGCAGCGCTTCCTTTGACGTTACCTTCCACCGAGCAGTCTGTAGAACAAAAAAAGCAAAGGAAAAGATATAGGGTTGTAAGGGAATATGCTGGCAATTTTCACAGACTTCCACCCTCAAACTACAGCCTCCTCAGCTGCACCCCTAATGTTCCCAAGGGGCTTTAGGGGTGTTTTAGGGAATTCAGGGGAACTGCAGAAGAAAGGGGGGGGGATTCCATTCCACAAGTGGAGTTTTGAACAAAACTCACTGAATATTAGCTCTAAAAGATAAATTCCTAGGCAAAACATCATCACGCAAACATTGCAGTTATCAGAAAGCAAAAAAAAAAGTATTTCAACTCAAATTAATTAATGGAACCAGTACATTATTGATATCTAATTTCTGTACTGAAAAAATGGTACATTCAGAAAATTGAAAGGATGCATAGGACTACAGAGGAGAGCATTTGTTTCGTCCTTTGTTCCTTATTGGGGCATATATACAAGAGTAAATTATTATTGCGGGGAATATTTGCAATAGTTTATTTTATCATAGGTAAGACTGTAGATTTGTTTGCATGCGACCTTTGAATGCAGAGTTCATATCTGCCTCCAGCAGAATTTATCTGTATAACACCTTTCATGGATGAAAAATTTTACTGGATAAAATAAACTACATCATTCATGATTACAATAATAGTATTTGGGTTTTTAAAATAACAAGACTGGTCAAATAGAATCGATACAAAAGAAAATTTGTGTCTAAGGTGTGCAACAGTATCTTGTTCAAATTCACTCTTTTGCAAGACCAGGAATATTGCTAAGCAGCAAAAAAAGAAGAAAAGATATTACTCAGGAAAAGTTACTAGTTACAGGGATTACTAGAAGTGGCGGTAACAATAAGAATAGTAGAAAACCTGTGAAATTACTTCTCAGCTTGGGATGACGGCGACAACGTGTGTCAGGGGAATGAATTAATACACACACACACTCACACATATGATTTCTAACCAAAGTGTGGTTCTATAATAGTCATTAAATAGGATTAACTGAAAAAAATATCTTTCTTGCCTGTGGGAAGTCATTGATCTCCAATTCTTCTTCATATCTCTTAAAAGACTCATTTTGTCCCCCCTCCTGTTTTTCCTCCTCTTGTTTCTCTATTGGTACATAATTGAGCTTGGCATTGATCTTCTCAGCCAGTTGCTCAGCGATGGTTTTTGCAGACACAGTTGGAGCTTGAATTGTCCCACCTCTCAGGATAGCATTTGTCGCTTGCTGCATCACATCCTGTAATAAGGTGTTTTGTAAGGGGGAAAAAAAAACTAATTTCAGAAACATACTACAGTACAGTCAATAGGAAAAACTAATTGAATTTGGCCATTATTGTCTTGTAATGTGTGCATACCTATACATTAAACATTCTGTGGGCAAGTGCCAAGGCTCTTTAAAACTATGCAAATCAGAATTTAGAGATGGTTATCTCAGAGATAACCTACTTTTTACTGTGAAATAACAATGGTTTATATGAATCAGGAATTTCAGGCATTTTAGCCACCTCACTTACTATTTTGGGTCATTCATGGATCTGTAGCTATTTCTCTGCATGAAGAAGATCACTTACATGAGCTCCTAATTTCTAACTCCTCCTCTTCCTCAAGTTCAATTTAATTTACTCCTTGAATTTTTGAACAAACCTACAGGCTGAGACATTGTAAACCCAAGATAACTAAATTATTTTAAAAGGCAATTTCTGCTGTCACGTAACTTCAAAAGTGAAGTTAACAAAACAGTCACAGAATACCTCATATGAAACGTTTGGTACAGTTATTTGCAGAACCATGCAATTCTGATATTTAGGCTGAAATCACATACACTCATCAAAAATGCATTACGCATGATCTGCAGTACACTATCAAGTGATACACCAGCTGTGGAGAGATGCTACCAGAATTAACATTGCAAAACTGGAACCACTGCCATGAGAATACTTAGCTCAGTAGTAACTACTGTGTTGATCATACTGGTTAATCCAATGTTTCTGTGAATGGAGCAAATTAACTAAAGTGATTATTGGCGTCACCTTCCTCTGACAGAATCCTGCACTCACCCAAAAAAGCTGCCATGTGAAGTAAGGGGTCACACACAAGAATACCAAGCGGTACAGGGACTGCTGTAAAAATGGGGAGTCAGCAGGCCCCACAACAAGTGGCATACAGTTCTGTAAGGTACTGTTCTGGAAGATACTGTAACCCCTCAGCAGTGGCGGGGGGGGGGGGTGATATGCCAATAAACATTGCTTTTATGACCTTGATCCATTTATGGCACTGTTGAGTCCAACCCAAGCTAACTTCTAGGTGGCCCAGGCTGAATCCTCGCTTGTCATGGAAACTCAGTGGGTAAACTTGGGCCAGTTTCTTACAATGGCCTAACCTTCCTCACAGAGTGTGAGCATAAATTGAAAAAGGGGTGTTGGGTCTGCCAAATAAAGTAGACAAACATTCTCCTAGCAGAAGCTCAAAATTTTATAAACAATATGCCAGTACTGATAACACTTCATTCTTTAATATTGAACTGAGCAGCACTGACTAGTTAGCTGCTAGCTACAAATGTCACAGAAATGCTGAAAAATTCATAAGAATAATTAATAAAAACCAATGCTGCACAAGGTGTACACACACATGCACAATTTATATATATAATTCAGTCCATCACAGGCATCAAAGGGTAGGATCCAAAGGCTTGTGATATTGTGATAAAAATGTGATATTGTGATAAAAATATTTTGCTGCACGTTCCAGAAGTCCAAATCCTGCTTAGGGGTATGCAGCTAATTGTGCAGATTTCTGCATCCTAGTCTAAATTTAGAAAGATTAGGGGACCCTACCTTGGGACTATCAACCACTCCTGACTTTTGCTACAAGAAAGGACCCTTCTCTCAGTCATAAAAGTAGTACCAAACATCCTGCCAATGATTCTGGCACTGTGTATTTTACGAACACAGAGCGAAAGACGACTTCTGTCAACTCTGCAAACCAAAACATTTCTGGAGATACATCTTGGAGCCTGAAGAGCTGGGTTGTATAGATTGTACTTGCATTTTAATTAAGTTTATCCTCTAATGAACAGAATGTCTGTCCAAACCAAACAGCAACTGATTACTAGAATCAATGACTCTCTTCTGATAAGAGAGCATCTTCATCTCTCTGAAAGCTTCTCACTTAGTGGAAAAGAGTCTCTGAATCCAACCTTATAGAGTACTGAAGCACTCTTGGCCCCAATCTAGGTTTGTCTGTGATTTGGTACACTTCTCTCATTTATTTATTTAAAATATTTTTATGTATTTTATGTATTTTTATGTATTTTATTTATTCTTCTCTGGGGCCAAACACAGATCTGTTGCTATATATTCTTGAGTGGAATGTGTTATGTAAGAAGCCAATTCAATTTTTATTGACAACTGATGTAAAGAATATACATAAGCATGACGGAAAGCACTGCAAATGTAAATCCTTGAGTAATGGTAGTTTTTCAGCACACCAAGGCTGTTTCCGCACAGCCAGATTTGTGGGGCTGCATCGGCATGATTCATGCTGATGCATGCCGATGCAAGCCCCACGGGTCGCACAACTGGAGGAGCAGGCTCCGCACAGCCACGCAGCCCCCCAAACGGCTTCTTACCTTCTCCTGACTTCCGTTGCTCTGAGGAGGTTAGGGGATATGCCCCCATGGCCAGAGCGACGGCTGCAGCGACGGAGGCCAGGAGGCGTGTCCCCTGGCCTCCTCAGAATGACGGAAGCCAGGAGAAGGTAAGAAGCCCTTTGGGAGCGGCGCAGGGAATACGCTTGGCAACGGGTGGAAGCCGGCACATTCTGAAAACCTCACCCCCCTCCTGTGTGAACAGCACCCCAGGGACAGTGTTTTTTCCGTCCCTCGAGTGCTGTATTTTGGCCATGCGGAAATGGCCCAAGAGTCATTCACCAAAAAACTCCCCAAACCTGCTCACGAAGGTCTTGAATATCACAAATTAGTTTATACACTGAATATCACGAAGGAATGACTGGAAAAAGTGATATGCTTACAAATAGAAAAATGTTCAATTACAGTCCTTTCAGAGTTTATGAAACATTTTGTCCCTTTACATTGCTCCCAGTTATTCGGTATAGCATTTTGAAATTCTGCATCAACAGTCACACAAAGAACACTTCGAACACTGCTAACAGATAGACAGTGAACCAGTTATCTCATAGATGGGTTCCTTTATCTAGAGTCTCCCAATCAAATATTAAGAATGAATTTAAATAAAGGCAAGCTGCATTAGCAAATCCATCAAAGGATATTCAACAGTAATTTACTTATATATGCATGTGACTCTACACAGAAATAAGAGGAATTAGTAGTTTTGTTTCAAGACCACAAAACTTGAATTCATCTTTTTCACTGTGTGAATTTATGCCCGCATGGAAATAAAATGTAAATCAAGGAGTTCAGCCAATTAAGCTAATACAATAGAACTATATAACACATTTGTCATAGTTACATCTCCTGGGATGTCCAGACAACACTGCATAACTCTAAGCAAAATATAAACATTCAATATAAGTTTAGAAAAGTTTGTTTTGTAAAAGAAAATGACCTTAAATTGGAAAGAGACCAATACTTGTGACTCGGCTCCAAGGTTCTTCTGTGCGTTGATTCTCAATGCCAACCTCTTAGCAATTTCTAATTTTTCTGCATTTCCAGCAGTTGGGGCAGGGACATGAGATGTTCCACCTGGTGCTGCCATGTCCTTCACTCTTTTCTTTGAATTGAACATGCTTTCAATCTGTTCATCAATCTATTTTTTTTACAAAGAAAAGTCAATATAATGTACAACGAAACATGTATCAAAAAAGGGAAATAAGCAGCATCTTAAAGGATTCAGATATCTGGCAAAGGTAAGTTTATTCTGTTTCAAATAAAGCACTACAATAATCTCATTTGATTCGTGTGGGAAAAAGTAGAAAACTTTTATTGCAAAAATTATCTATTTCTTCTAATGGGCACATCTGAATTCTAAAATAGATTCTCAATCTGAATTCTAAAAACATCTGAATTCTAAAAAAGATTCTCAATAATATGGAAATGAAAGAGGAAATTTAGATGACATAAAAAACTTTAGGCATGCATATGAGAAATCTCTATGGAAATGGCATTTTAAAAGAAAATGAAGTTTAAATACATACGTCAACTGCTGCATCCTCATCATCAGAATCTTGCAAGCCAAGTGCTGCTTTTTGAAGTTTCTTTCGTTCATTAGCCAAAGCCTCCTCTGTTTCATCAAATTTGAACCCTTTGCCAGAGAAACCACTACTCTTTTTAATTGTCTTTCCCTCCTAGAAAGCAAACATCCTTGGTCAAACAACATTCCCTATATATAAACACTTTTTAAAATTGTGAGAACTATTCAGCTTATTTGCAAAGACTTCAAAGGAAAAGACTTCAAAATTGTATCAAGTATTTCACAATGCCAATGAACTCTGGTTCTGTCACTCTAGTAGCCTTGTAGAGGGCAAAAACTGCTCCTATTAAAATCCTGATAAGCATTTAATTGCAGAAAAACAGATATCTTTAAATGCAGAATTGGGAATTCATATTAATAGACATATCTTAAATTAAAATACAACTGGACTACAGATAAAAAACTTAATGTTCACTCCAAAACAGAAGCTGAGCTGCAAGTAAAGCAAAATATTCTGCAAGTGGAAATGTACACTGGATTCTATTGGGCAGGGGAAAACACAAACAAACTCAGAACTTGCCCTATCACAAACGGAAATTAGTGAATTATGCTACCAAGTAGGAAAAAAGACTGTGAACTGGGCGACAGCTGCTGGTTATTTTCCTGGTCTGTTACCTCTGAATTGCTATCTTCCCTTGGAGCAAGATTAGATCACACATTATTTTAACAGTTCAAGTCTGAGGGAGTTCCTAGTTAATGCCTATTGACTTTTAGCCTTTAATAAACATTTTCATACACAACCAAAGTCTAAAATCTCAAGTTCAGAGAAAAAAATCCTCAGAAATTAACTATGTGTACAAAGCTCTCCAAATTAGTAATAAAGGTCCCACCTACAAACGCAACAGAATGAAGTGACATTTTCAAATGTTCTCCCTATGTAAAAAACTTCCTAAAGTTTTTTTAAAATCAACACCAGCATGTTCTCTGATGTCCTAGGTTTTATTTATAGAGAATATTGTATTCACTGAAAAATGTCTCCTACAGTCTGCAGCGGTTGGTACAAATCCATTTTCCATGTACTAATTTGGAATTTCAGATAGAAAGAGTTAAGAGATGCAGATCTCTCCTATTGTTCCCTTCCTTTCCATTTGAACCCCCCCCTCCCCCCACTGTCTAGTAAATCCACTGGTGAGTCTCAGAGAACATTCCTGAACAGTTTGCCAAACAGTAAGGGTAGAGGAGAACTGCCTCAAGGACAGGGAATCAGGTGAAATCATCACCAGGCTCTTGGCGCGTTTAATTATGTAAACTGAAACCATAATAAAAAATATGATTACTTACAGCCTTCTGTTGATCTTTGAAATCATTCCAAAGTTTTTCCAATTCTGCAGGAACTGGAGTACCTGACAACTCCAGAGCTTTAATTATATCACCTGCATACCGTGCTTGATCTTCAGTAATGAAAGTATATGCATACCCCTGTTAATGATACATAACACTTTATCTGCATGTAAATATTGTTAAAAAATAGTGAACTTCTGACATTTTAAAGTGATATAGGTTCTAAGAAAGTTGTATATTTGAGCATTTGTTAGCAAAATTAAATGCATATAGAGAAAAAGACAAGTTTATGAGTGTAACTTTAAGGCCATTATTCTAGTGAGCCATAGGGTAACACACACACACACACACACAAATTATGGTTTTGGAGCAACTAAATATATGATAGATTACATCATCACCCATGCTCTTAAAAACTGCAGCACATTTAATGGGAAAACAGTCATGTCATAGATCTGCTGCTTAAGACTCTAAAGGGAATGAACATATCCCACAAACCTTTTGTGATGCCAACAAACAGTATAAGACATCATAGTCAGACTATAGCTTTGAACATGTAAGAAAAATGCTACATACTTTGTTTCCTGCTCGTCCGGTTCTGCCTGCCCTGTGTACATAATCCTCATAATGATTGGGACAACTGTAGTTGACTACAAGCATGAGATGTTTCACATCAAGGCCTCGCGCTGCTACAGATGTGGCCACAAGAAGTTTGCATACTCCACTCTTAAAATCATTGATTATGCTGTCTCTATCATACTGATCAATACCTGAAGACAACAAAGTTGATGTTGAAGAACACTTCTTGCTCTTATTATTCTAGTTAATCAACTAAGAGGCCTGAAGAGTATACTACCTCCATGAAGTGACAGGCAGGGATAAGAAGCTCTCATTAAGTCTTTCAGCAATCCGTCGGCATGTTCTTGTTTATCTACAAATATGATAACAGCTCCCTTTTCCTGATAATGTCCCAGAAGTTCAAGAAGCTTCAAGAACTTGTTCTCTTCCTCAATGACAATCTAAAAAAGCAACACAGAACTGCTTTAACTAGTCCCCAATTGGATTTGCCATAAACATCAATAATTCCATTTGTAATAAAAATCCATTCAATCCAAGCATTTTGGCTTAGTTTTTGAAGTGCAATATCTGCTACTTGATATTCCATCTGGCTGCTTATCCTACTGATATGCAAGACCCCGTTACCTTACCCTTATTTTCTTTGTAGTGCTGCTCGCTAATTTAGGTGGGAAAACAAGATTGGATTGTGCTGTCACAGAAATAAAGCAGCTCTCAACCAAGATATAAGTGATCAGGAATCCTTTCGTAGGATTATTTTAATCCCCAAAATTATACTCCATGGCCCCCCAAGGAATAAAGGGAGCCATCAACATCACACAGCCATATAGTCCACCACAGATAACATGAAGAAATGTGTTCAAACTATCACATCCAAGGAAACAACACAAGAAAACTCAAAACACCAATTAAAAGGCCTAGAAAACATTCTCTTTCTAAACACTTGCAAAGAGGAATCCCTCCTTATTTCTTCCAGCAACCTACTCCACTGCATGGCTGCTATTAATCAAGAAAGCCCAAAAGCCAAATTCTGTCAGTGGAAGAACAGACAGCCCTCAGCAGAGGAGCCGGCAAAAACAACTGGCTTGATGTCAAATGATTCCACAGGAGTGTTGATGCATTTTGACACAAGAGTAAGGAGCCTCTTCCGCTGGCAGAAACTGCACAGTCAGAGAAACACAGTCGGGGAATCCAACAATGCTCTTTCAATATACAAGAAGCCTTGCACTGCATTCAGCACAGTGCAGTCCGTGTTAGGCGGGGATCCTGGAGACCCAACTCTGAATGCTAACTCTTGGGTCTGTCACTGTTTCTCAGCCTAAAATATCTCACAGGGTTGTGAAGATGGAGGCGGGGCAAATGATTTTGCAAGCTGCTTCAGGTTTCCACTGGAAAGAAATGCGGTATAACTATATGAATAGAGACTCTTTTTGCCAGAGCCAGGCTTCTCAGTTTGCCTGGATGAAGCTGCAAAATTTAAGTCACTGTATTGCTTTTCTGAAGTTCAAGGTTTTTTTACAAAATGTTTCTTTTTTATTGTTAAGATGATGGAAATTTTCTAAGTACTGGAACTTTACTTTTTAAAGTTGGCATATTTTAGGGTTAGGTCCAGAAGAGAAAAATACATATCCTATGATATGCTATCTGCAGGAGATACAAGGAAGAGTTCTGCAACTTACCACTTTCTGTTCTACATCAGAACAGACAACACTCCTGCCACCAACCTGGACCTCAACTGGCTTGTTTAATATTCGACGAGCTAAAGCCTCCATGGCTCTAGGGAAGGTAGCAGAGAACATAACAGTCTGGCGATCAGGTCTTACATTGTCTACTATGCGCATTACCTATTGCAAGAATAAAGCGGAAGTTACTATCACATTTTAAAATACAGTCTATGTATTCTACAACAGAAATATTTCAACAGCATCTGATCTTAGGTCAGGGGTTGCCAACTGTTTTGGTATGTGTGTTACTATTCTGAAGCAAGAGCTAGCGCCCTCTAGTGTTCCCACTATACAGTACACATGTAAGCATGGATGGCTTGGTTTCCATCTTTCTTAGTTAACTGTGGAAGCAGATCAGACCTGACTGTGCCATTGCCTGTTCTTATTTATTTATAACGTATCACGTATCCTGATGATTTATTTTCCCACAATTAAAAAACTCAAGGTGGCATACAGAAGGTTTCAGGGAACTCTTCCATCTATGCACTGGCCATACCCGGCCTTCCTTAGCTTCAGGAAGGGTGCTGTATCATGTTCCTTCAATCAAGTAATGTGAGTATTGTCAAGAACCTGTTCCTTTATTGCGATCCAAAATAGTATTGATGGGCCTTTTTCCTCCTTCAATGCTTAGTTAAGTGAAAATAAATTGAGTGAAAATTAATAGGTTTAAACAGAATGCTGCAGGCAAGGTAATGGGTGAGACAGGACTATGTAGTTAAACATTTCTTGACTAACTCAGTAGCAGAGAACTACCTCAACTGCCAATACATTCCATTCTTATCAGATTTACAATACTGCATCCATCCTGCTTGGTAGCAAAGTTGCTTTAATCTGTTTCTTTCAATACCCCTGGCTCCAATCAGATTTTTTATTCTTCCTTTTCAGGATTGTGAACTCTGTAATATTTTCAGATCTCACCTGAGGCTCAAAGCCCATGTCAAACATTCTGTCAGCTTCGTCAAGGACAACATATGTCACTCTCCGAAGATTTGTCACCCGACCTGTGGAAAGTAGAGAGGAACACAAAGGGAAATGGAATAAATCTAAAGCCTATTTTTCTCAATTGCAAATATTAATAAAATGGTACGAATTCTGACTAGCAACTAAATAATATTTAATTTAGAAAAACAATTCACTAAATGCCCTCTCTTTTCCAGTAACAATTAGGCAATTATTACTTTGTCAAACTCCTCTCTTCATACCAGCACAGGGGAAGAGGAACCTGTAAAATTCAGAAAACAGCCCTCACCAAAACACATCATAAAACTAAGACTGAGGTGAAGCAACGAGCCACATCAGCCATTATCTGACAGCGCCACCTAGGAAAAAACATATTAGAGATTACAGCGCATGTGTGGAAGGCAAAGTTCAAGTGCTATCTGAAGAAGCCTTAGAAACTTTCCATGTAGATTATGATGTGAAATATTTATGATGGGTGAAAACATCTAACCATACTCAAAACAATGAGAGATTTTTCACTGGTTTGGTCACACGAGTAGATTTTCGTCCACTGAGTTGTGATAATCACTAAGTTTTAGATAATTACTAATGAGTACAGTATATATAGAATTATATAAGCTAAACTTCCCACATATATACACACAGGTTAGAGCACAAACCTAAGCAGAGTTGCACTCTTCCAAAGTCTACAGAAGTCAGTTGGCTTAGAGGAGTATAACTCTGCTTAAGTTTGAACTTAAACACAAGAAACTCAGCCATAATGATAAATTTATTATGCATAAGTCTAGTTATCTTAAATAATGAGTTCACCCACAAAGATGCACACAAGACTTTTGCTTTCAGGGTAAAATAACACAAAATATATTTGAGACAACACCTGAATACTATGTGAATGCAGTGATAATTCTAAACTATGACTTGGATTCAAAGATGTGTATGTTTAAACAGAAAGCACCTTCATGAATGCTTTTGCAGGTGCTAGAGGAAATACTGATTTTTCCTCCTCATATAGTCCCTCATGTTCCCGGAAAAACTGCTCTGGAAGTGAAACAGCCCATCCAATATGATGAGGGAGTACAAATCTGAAAAACTTTATTCTAGCTGGGTACAGATTCTTTAGATCGAAGGCCATGTAATTTGGAACTAGGAGACAACACCCAAAGGTTGAACATTAAAAAAATGAAAACCTAATACTTTAAAAACGGGACTCACAAATATTTTCCAAAAGCCTGTGTTGCTGCTTTGATTGCTCTTCATGAAAATCCAAGTAGGCAGGACAAAAACAAGCTCATCCCACCACTCAGGAAAAACATTCCAAAAGTTCTTCAAATCAATCTAGCTCTATGAAGCAGAGATGTGACTGCCACAGATTACCTTTTAAGACAATGCTCTAATTTTGGAGTGATTCTCTAAGGCACAAGTACATATTTATTAAATAAGCCCTGTTCTCATTTAAAAAATATCTAATTTGAAATTCACCCTAGCGACTGATGGATACTGAATGGAAGAGTATCTGATTGGTTTGGTTAGGTCCTGCTATAGCAACAGTTATTTTCAAGCAAGGGGAAGACCTTTTCAAAAATTGACACAGTAAAGGGTGTCTTCACATGACATTTTAAAGGGTGTAATTACACAGAATAGATTTTTCATCTTCATGTATTTAAGTAGTATATCACCATCTTAATCCTCAAAATTTATCTTGACAACATTTTCATAACATCTTTTAAAAGTATGAATTACTTGCAAACAGTATTGATGCACCTACCTTTGATGGCTTAGTCTTGGAAGCACAGTTCTATAATTCTTGAAGAGACTTTTCTCACAGAAGTCAAATGTCAACAGTTTAGTAGATGTTTTGAAGCATAATATTTTAACAAATTGTCAAACAATCTGACAAGCATGCAATATTAGAATAAAAAGTATTTTAAAGCTGCAATATCTCAGTTTAGTTTATTCATTTACACCAAACAAGGACTCAGTTTTATATAACAAGTTTCAGGTATTTATTGCAATGTTTAGACAAATGTGAATTGTTTAATGGCTTTAATTCTAGCAAGCTGCAGGCAGGCAGCATTTCTTCAAAACAAATGACAGAACTACTTCACCCAAATATGCCAATTTTGAAGTCGAAATATAAAATGCATTTATTTAACCTTAAACAGCTGATCTATTTGTCCTTCAAAGAACTTTTACAATCCTTTCAAAAGGCACTGAAAAGAACCATTTTATGAGTAAGAGCACCATAATAGATATCACAGCTTCAACCACTATAAAGACTCATACAAACTAAAAGAAAAACTCTGAAGATTGCTAACAAATAAGAATAATTGATTGAAAAAGCCTGTTCTTACCATTATTAGCAGCCAACATGTCAATCATACGGCCAGGTGTGCAAACAATTATTTCAGCACCTCTTTTCAGTTCAGCGATCTAGTTTAAAAAAAAAAGCAAAAGCTATTTAAAAGACTGACTCTAGCATAAAAAGCTGTAAACATAAAATATGTGTTCAGAATCTCAGTTTGGAACTTATAATTCCCTGCATCATGTAGCTTGGTTTATTTGAGTCACCTATAATGCTTTGCAGACACTTTACTAAAGTTCACCAGTCATTGTTTATAGCACACTGCAAACTCGAGATTATAGATTAACTCATAGATGTTTCATCCTGCCTTGCAGCAGAAGGTCATAATGCATAATCTCTGCATACCACACTTCTTACATGCATACCGCATTTCTTGCATAGAGGGATGGAAACTAGAAATCAGGTAAAGGCGACATGCAAATTTTGACGTCTGTATGGATTAACAACAGAAATTTTAAAAAGGGAGTTTTGTGCGCACCTGTTCACTTATTCCTGTTCCTCCATACACACATACAACTCGAAGCCCAAGTGTCTTTGAGAACTTCTTACATTCCTTTGTAATCTGTAAAGCCAGCTCTCGAGTAGGAGTCATGATGACAGCTGAACAGGACAAAGATTAGGGTTGTAATAATAAAATCATAATTTGCTTTCCATGCAGAGGGTCCCAGGTTCAACCCCCAACACCTCTAGTTAAATAGTTCAGATAGAAGGTGATGTGAAAGACCCCTTACTAAGACCCTGGAGAGCCACAGGCAGTCATAGTTGACTTTGACAGACCAATGGTCTGGCTCAGTGCAAGGCACCTTCATGTATAAGAACTGGACAATGAGAGACACAAGAAATGCAATATAAAAATGATGGTACTCTGGCATTTGCCCCAATAATCAAACACAATTCACAGAGAAAAGCCTTAGTCATAATCATTCATGCCTTAGTTATGGCAGAAACATATACTGTAGCAGCCCACAAGCTACAACTGCAGCCCAATCGTTAACTGGGGCTAGCAAGGAATAACATAACATTCTCTATGTCCATTTTACCAAGCACAATTTAAAGTCCTGGTTTTTAACTCTAAGTGCTCTGGAACCAGGAAATTTAAAGGACAACTCTCCTTTAGGAGTCTTCCTGAATAATGAGGTCTGCCTCTGACGCCCTTCTCCATGAGGCACTGCTAAATGGATACATCGCACAGGAATGTTTTCAGCAGTGCCACCAAAAATACAAATCTCACTCCCCAGGGAATCAGTCTGGTGATTTTGCTGATGACATGTTGTTGCCAGGTATAAACCATTATGTTGGTTTAATTGTGGTGTAAAGTCCTCTCCTCTTTGTTGGTCACCTGAGGTCTTACCTCAGCCTAAAGATGGTGTTTAGAGGTGGAATGAGGAGAACCAGTGGGATGCTGTTATACCAGGCTACAGGCTCTATAGGAAGGATAGGACAGGGCGCATTGGGGGTGGAGTTGCCCTTTACATCAAAGAGAGCATAGTATCACATAAAATAGACAATGCAAGGGGAGCTGGTTCCCCTACAGAATCACTGTGGATATCAATACCAGGTGTGAAGGACAGTTTAATATTAGGAATATATTATCGTCCCCCAGACCAAAGTGCACAAGAGGATTCTGAGATGGAAAAAGAAATTAGAGAGGCCAACAAAAACAAAAATGTAGTGGTAATGGGTGATTTTAACTATCCCCATATAAACTGGAAAAATGCATGTTCATGTCATAGTAAGGAGAGAGCATTCCTGGATATGCTAAATGACTGTGACTTAGAGCAGATGGTTGTGGAACCAACCAGGGGAGAGGTGATCCTAGATCTAATTCTATGTGGGACCCAGGACCTGGTGCAGGAAGTCAGTGTTGTTGAGCCGATAGGGAACAGCGACCACAATGCTGTCAGATTCAGTATCTCAGCATGCGAACAAGTGGCAACTACTAATGTAGTTACATTTGCCTTCAGAAAGGGAAATTTCTCAAAGATGAGGGGGGGATGAGTGCGCATGGGAAGCTGAAAGGGAAAATCAAAGAGAGTCAAAACTGTCCAGGATGCTTGGAGGTTATTTTAAAAAACACAGTAATGCACAAAAAAAGCTCAGCTGGAAATCGTGTCTCCACAGGTTAGAAAAAGGCAGCACCCAGATCCAAAAGAAAGCAAACCATGGTTAACGTAAGAGAGGTTGAGGAAATTATCAGAAAAAAAGAAAATGTCTTTGAGAAAATGGAAGTCCAGTTTGGCTGATGAAGAGAATAAAGGAGAGGGAAACACAAATGGTGGCAAAAAGAGAAGCAAAGTTGAAAGCTGTAAAGGGGGGAGGCAAAAAGGGGATTACTGAGGAACGCATGGTCATGCAGAACATCAAGACCAGCAACAAAACAGTTCTTTTCAAAGTACATCAAAAGCAGAGGGAAGCCAGCAAGGGAAGCCCGGTAGGCCAGTCTAAGGATGACAAAGGGAACAAAGGGTGTGCTAAAAAGATGGCAGAGAGAGATTGCAGAGAAGCTGAATGAATTCTTTGCATCTGGCTCTTCTACCCAAGAGGAGGTGACTGAACATTCCTGCACCTGAACCAAGCTTCTTAGGAGGCCGAATCCAGGAACTTCCCAGCTTGTAGAGATAAAGTATACAGTGGTGAACCAGACAGAGGAAGAAGTTCTGGCAAGTGCCATTGATAAACTAAGTATGTTACCAAATCCCCTGGCCCAGATTGCATTCACCCAAGAGTTCTTAGCAAAGGGGAAGCTCAAGAAGCATGAAATTGGCTGATCTCTCTCACTTTAATATGTGCAACTTCTCCCTGAAAGTCAGGCTCCATCCCCTGAAGACTGGAAGATGGCCATATGTCACGCCAATCTTTAAGAAAGGGATCTAGGGGTTGGACTCCGGAAATTACAGGCCAGTCAGTTTGACATCTGTTCCTGAGTAAATTAGTAGAATCTATCATTAAAGAAAGATAAGGAAAAATTATAAAACATGTAGAAAGAAGCAAGACCTGCTGAGAAAAGGAGGTCAGCATGAAGCTTTTGCAAGGAGAGCAAATCCTGTCTTACAAACTTACTAGAGTTCTTTGAGGGTGTAAACAGGCATGTGGACAGGGGTGAGTGAACTGAGTGGACATTGTCTACTTGGATTTCCAAAAGGCTTTTGACAAAGTTCCTCACCAAGAGACTGTTGAGAAAACTCAGCAATGAAAAGGAATAAGAGGGAAGTCCCTCCTATGGATTAAAAAACTGGTTGAGAAAACAGGAAACAAAGAGTGGGTGTAAATGGGAAGTTCTCACAATGGAGAAATGTAGGGAGTGAGGTGTCCCCAAAGGATCCGTTTTGGGACCAGTGCTCTTTAACCTATTCATAAAATGACCTGGAAGTAGGGGTGGAAGGTAAGCGTGGTGGCCAAGTTTGCAGATGATACCAAATTATATGTAGGGTGGTGAGAACCACAAAGTGATTAGAGAAGAGCTCCAAGCGGACCTTGATAGAATTAGGGTGAGTGGGCTCCAAGAAATGGCAAATGCACAGTTCAATGTAGCAAAATGTAAAGTGATGCACATAGGGGCAAAAAATCCAAACTTCATTACATCGCCTTCACAGCAGGGTCAGTGCTATCAGTCACAGACCAGGAAAGGGATTTAGGCGTCTTAGTTGATAGTTCCATGGGAATGTCAACTCAATGCATGGCAGCACTGTGAAAAAGGCAATGAGCTCTATGCTGGGGATCATTAGAAAAGGAATTGATAATAAAAAAACTGCCAAAGATTGTGCATGCCCTTATATATAAAGCAATTGGTGCTGACCGCACTTTGGAGTACTGTGTCCAGTTCTGGTTGTACGCGATCTCTCAAAGAAAAAAAAGGATATTGAGGAGATAGGAAAAAAAGTGATTACAGAGAAGGATCCCACAAGGATGAGGATTGAAAGGGACTGGAGCACCTTCCCTATGAGGGAGAGGCTGCAGCGTTTGCAGGGACTCTTTAGATTTGGAGAGGAGGCGGACTGAGGGGGGATATGGATTGCAAGTCTACTAAAATTATGCATGGGGTAGAAAATGCTTGACAGAGAGAAATTTTTCTCTCTTTCTCACAATACTAGAACCAGAGGGGCATTCATTGAAAATGCTGGGGGGAAGAATTAGGACTAATAAAAAGGAAACACCTCTTCACGCAACGTGTGATTGGTGTTTGGAATATGCTGCCACAGGAGGTGGGTGGGATTGAGCCACTAACCTGGATAGCTTTAAAAAGAGGGGAGCTTGGACAGATTTATGGAGGGAGAAGTTGATTTATAGCTTCCACTCAAATCTTGATCCCTCTTTGATCTGAGGATTGCAAAATGCCGCCTTAACAGACCAGGGTGCATTCCGCGGGAGCAACCAGCAGCCGAGGCCATTGCGTTCACATCCTACATGTGAGCTCCCAAGGGCACCTGGTGGGCCACTGCGAGTAGCAGAGAGATGGACTAGATGGACTTTGGTCTGATCCAGCTGGCTTGTTCTTATGTTCTTATGACCTCTACACAACTAAATAAAATGTATTCCACCAACAGGGATTTTCTGCCATAAAGGCAACAGCCAAACTAATTCATTCCCCATTCAGACTTGACTCACTGAAAGTTAACCTACACACACTAACAACATGGTTTGCAAAAGAAGGGTCAAATCATTTGTACCTATTGGACCTTCTCCTTCTTCTAATGGCCTCTGATCCATAATGTGCCTATACATGGGCAACAAAAAAGCAATAGTCTTCCCGCTCCCTGTTTTAGCAATGCCGATTAAATCACGTCCATTCATAACTGCAGGAATAGCTTGAGCCTGGATGGGGGTAGGCTTTTCATAGCCATGCCTTAAAGTGAAAAAAAAATCACATTGATCATGAAAAGTATTCATATTTTGAACATAATTGAAAATATAATTCAAAAACACAACATTACATTAGTATAATTAGTTATCATATGAGACCTAATAATTAATGTTCTAGAACTATTATTATTAGTAGTAGATTTATTACCCCGTTCTGCCTGTGGAGCAGGCTCAGAGCAGCTAACAATATAAATAAAATACAATTTATATAAAATATCCTAAAATACAAGCTATAACGTCATATAGGGTTAGCATTAAAACAAATCAAGGACAGGCTAATGCACCACCCCTGATTTAAAGATGGGAAAAGGGGGACAGTAAGAGGGAAGGAGGCCAGCCAACTAGACGTCTCAACTATAGGCTCAACAGAATTGCTCTGTCTTACAGGCCCTGCAGAACTGGGATAACTTCTGCAGGGCCTTGGTCTTATTCGATAGAACATTTCACCAGGCTGGGGCCAGAGCCAAGAAAGCTCTGACGCTAGTCAAGGACAGCTGGACACTTCTCGGGCTAGGGACCTCCAGCAGGTTGTCACTGGCAGAGCGAATCTTTACCCAGTAATCCTTCACAAGCATGTTAACTCCAAAGCAATTTTTTGTACAGAAATCTGCAAAACAGCTGCAAATAACAAGGCCCATGTCCTGAAACAGTCATACACATAATAAGACACAGATACTACACATTATATTTCTCACTTACTTTTTCAGGGCATTCAGTATTTTCATAGAAATGCCACACTGCACCCAAGTTTTGATTGGCTTAGGACATCCTTTACCCTTGACAGTAATTCCTTCCATTTCCAGCCTATATGCATTCACCTCTACAAAACACAATGCAAGTGAGTATAATCATCATTTTTCTACATTAGTTAATGCCTCCTTGTAACATTGGGAAGAGAAGAAAGGACATCCAAAAGCACTATCAATGTCTTTTTCTCTGCCCTAATGGAAGGTAACTTCCCACAACTTCAGATTCTTGCCTTTAAAAATGAAACAATTGTGAAAAACGACTGGTAAGTGACTACTGAAAACTTCAGGCATCAAACAAGGAAAGGAAGGACCTCCAGTGTCCTTGAGGGTTCATTCTTCCGCATAATCCCCCATCCCTTCTTACAGCTAACAAATAAACATTACCAATTTCTGAGAAGTCAAAAGCGTAAGCACTACATGGGAAACTTCTTCAATTGAAATATAACACAAAATTCTGCTCAGGAAGAGACTTCTCAATTGCAGCCAGGAACAATGGACATATTTTTCCCATTGTCACAGCAATGGCAATAGCAAGTTAAGAGGAGGGCTGGTGTCCTGAGCTGCATCTGGGACCAGGCATGCACTTCTTAAATTCCCTCTCTTCTGGTACAATTTCCCAACCCACAAAAAATGTATTGCCCAAAGCCAGGGAACCCTTTAGAGTGCTCCTCAGTGAAGCATAGGTTGCATTACTTGAAAAACAGAACTGTTACTCATCAAGACTACATGAATCCAATCTCATGAAGTTCAATTAAAAGGGGTTTATACACCCAAATCTTGCCTGCACTCTCCACAATCTCTCAATAGCCCCCTTTCCCTTGTAAAAAATGATGCAAAAGAGTCAGGGGACCTGCATGGGGGGCGGGGGAGAAAAATGCCAGGCACAAGGCTCCTCTCCAACACTTACATCAATAATTTTCCTGCATCAGCACTACTGGCAAGAGAAGGGGTAATTTCACCCACTTCACCCTCTACATTGCAGCTCCCTAGTTTTTTTGCCCTCTGTGCAGGGTCTGCTGACATCAGCGTTCCACTGATCAAATGAAACTGCTGATGGAGGGAGAACACAAGACACTGTCAGCTTCAATAAGCACCTCATTATCACACTTTGGAATCACCAACCAACTACATTTAATAGTTGTTTTTTTCAGTAATTACCTTCTTGAGTCATTTTCGCTAGTTCTGGAACTTCAACATAGAAGTTTTTCCGGTAGGGCTCATATTCAATCTTTCCATGATCAACAGGTTCCAGCAGTTTCCTATGTTTGGTCTGATAGCCTGTTAATGCAGTCTGAAGGTCAACTTCCTCCTCTTCAGAGGAATACTGTTGAGTAGTAAAATCACAAACATTCAGAACCTCCAGTTTGCTTTTATCATTTCACCTCTATTATCACTTCAGTTAATTCCCTCTTGCTCTGAAGATCTCCAGATATACAGATTTACTGGCTTCATCACTCACTTCAATACATTTGTCCTTTCACTTACATTATAGAACAGCAGCGTCACAATTTCAGCTTCCATTCAGACACAGGAAGGTTGAGAAGTATTTTCAGTGGTTAGGCAGAAGGACTTTCATTTCCTTCACACTGACTCTACCACCCACAGCAGCTGTTCTCTGCAGTCTTCACTGTGCTGGCAGCCTGCCCAAGTATCCATCACACTTCCCTCCTCCCACAGTTCCAAAGTATTTGACAATATGAATTTGAAATGAAGCATCGCATAGGAAGGGGAGGGACAGCATATTAAATCCAATAAATAATAATAAATAATACATACATATGAAGCATGTATATTAATTTGTATATTAATAATAAATAATACATACATATTAATTTGTATGACTTCAAGAATATACACAGCCTAGCATAGTCTGGCCAGTGGAATTAAATGAGATTGTACCACAGTTTTAAAAAATTAACCAAAAATGTCTCCTTGTTTTACCAAACATCCACTTCAATCAAACTAAGGCATTCTGGTTACCTCCATGGCATCTTGATCATTCACCATGAGCTCTCCTTTTTTCTTTTCTGTCTCTGGAGATGCTTTTTTGGTTTTAACCACAGTAACGACTTTAGTAACTGTGGGCCCAGTTTTCTAAAAACAAATGGTCACAAATTGTAAAAAAAGTTTACAGAACTCAAAAGCATATTACACAAAACTAATCAACAATATCAACCATTCTTCTAAACAACTGTGTGTGTGTATATACATACATACGCAAACACACACATATACATTATACACACACACACACACATATTAGTTCTGATTGCACATATTCAAATGGAATTCTGAAAAAGGCCTATTTTCTACTAAGACTTTAATACTAAGCATTCTGCATTCAGCTAATCCTTTTCTATCCTTGCTTCATATACTATTGCTAAAATGGTGGAATATAAAATCCACAATTCTGAAAATTCTGAACAGAAACCTACCTTTTCACTTCCACCACCTTTGACACTTCTCATGTTAAATTTCTTGACCTCCTCTTTAACTTCTTCCATGTATGCATCTAATGGATCCAATTCTTCATCTTCAATCTCATTACCTTCCTTCTCCCCTTCTGCAGTTTCCTCATCATCATCTTAAATAAAGAGACGTGTTTTAAATATTATTTAACACATACATAGTAAGAAATAAACTGCTGCTTAAAACTATTCTAGAAAATTATTCCAGCTGAGACATTCTGCATGTTGAATTTAGAAAAGTGGAAGGGAATCTTCTGCATAAACAAGACACCCTCATCTTCCTGCAATATCTGATTAACTGAATTTAGAAGCTCTCTCATAAATATTGTTGTACATTTATACTCATATACACCTGCTGAAATAATTACTCAAACAGTGAAACACTGAACACGTTGCCATTCTCTATCCCATTTTTATCACAAAACCTGCTATGAGAGTAAGCCACCAGGACCATATACTAAACCATCATGAGAAAGGCTCTCTGTTTTTTAGAATTCATCAGTTGTCCACTGTCTGCTATGTTCTCCCAAGCCACCAGGTCAAACATGGGCTCCTAATCAAATCACTAATTTTGGAACCACTTTGAATTTCCATTTGCACAGAATAAGCTTTTTCAGCCCTTATTTTATTATAAGCCCTTCAGAACCTTCTCCACTGAATTTGTCACATTTCATATTGCAAATGCATATTTTGGAAAATAGACTTTTGAAATATGTCAAAGCATCCCCCAGAGCAAATTCAAATCTCACTCAAATTCAGTTACGGTTGGGCAGGCCCAGTACATGCGATCTGCTACATTTGTTTTAGGCTTCCACCATCAATAGCTACACAAAGCTTATTCTTCCTCAAAGAAGTTATATAAAAATACCATCATCATCTTCTAAGCTCCATTTCTTTCCTTGCTTCATTTCTTCAATTTCTTTTTTCAATTCTCCAATATTTTCCATTGCTTTCTTGCGTTGTTCTTCTCTCCATTTCTCCACTCTCTCTTTTCGTTTTCTCATTTCTTCTTCCAGTTTATTCTGATCAAAATTCTTTAAGGGGAAAAAAGCCACCAAAGGAAAAGTCACCTATCATTGTCAAGTCAATTTAAATAAAACTGCAACCCCAGAGAAATCAGTAAGAGGAAATATGCAAAACCAACACATGGCAAAAACATGGTATGCTAAAATTTAGTTGCCATCTACTTTCAATGCAATTTCAAAGTCATAGTGAACTCCCCACAACCTGACAGCCAAATAACAGAATGGCCCACCAGGTACTGCAAGAAACTGATGACACTTAACGGAAAATAATTAGGCAACTCCCATGTAGATATGCCAGACAGGGTTATGTGAAGTGTTCAATGATAACAATGATAGCAAGGCCTGAGGATGATTGTTGCTTGCTTGGGATTTGTTGACAATATGCCAATCAAATGAATGCGCACTAAGTACCATCTGAGCATACCAGCTATTCTATTATGAAGGACAGAAAAAAATTATGTGTGGTGGAAGACAAAACCCACTCTGAAGCTTGAAAATCAAAATTATTACTAGAACAGTTTGCTTTGTAACAGTCACTGTACATACGCTAACATCTTTATCCTTTTCTTCTTCTTTGTCTTCTTTCTCTTTTTTCTTCTCCTTGGTAACTTCTACCCCTTCTACCTTTTCTTTAGATCGTGATCTGAAATGAATATTTCAAGCACTGCGTTTAATTGAAGGGCACTTCATGGTCACCTGAAAAGCTGCATGTGTAAAGAACAGAAACTGTGACACAACATTATACAATTACTTGCCTGAAATAACTCATTACATACAAACCACATTGATTTAAAAGGTTTCAGACAGACTGTATTTTGCACAGGATGTTGCATGTTCAGATGCTATGAATTTAGTGGGGCTTGCTTCTCAGTAACTATACACTGTACTGCAACCTTAAATCAGGATAAGAATGACAGTGTGAACTGTATTCTTTCCTAGTACAGCCTCTTATCACCTCAAATGGCACTCCATGTGACCAAAGGACAGGTGCAGGAAGGGAAAGTGAGCTGCACCCCATTACAGGGACATAATTCTCCTTTGATTCTAGTCTTACAGCTCAACCAAGAGCTGTTGGGCAGGTGGCCATGGTGCTGCTTGAGTGCCACTCCACCCACTCCAAAGGTTTTTCCTGAGGAGCAGGAAGCCAAAAAGGTGAAAAAAAATTCTACCTGAAACTCCCCCAAAGGGGAGAATAGAGGAACGTCGTGAAAATCGGTGTAGCTCTATGCAGTGGGGAGTTGGGTGCCGTAGCCAGGCGTTCCAGGGCCCCACTGCAGCTGGGCGCTTGCAGGTTTGCCACTCCTCTGGCATTAGTGTTCCAGAGCAGGCAAATCCACAGGTATAAGCCTGTGCCGCCTTCAGAGGGGGATTAGCATACACACACAGATTGCACTGCCCATCTCGTATCAAGTGCATTAATTTTATACAAATACAACCTTTGGGAGTATACTCATTCCTATGCTTTTTTTTGCCAACTGAAAATGTCATTTCCAGAATACTTAAAGCTGCCTTAAAATTTAAAGTTTCAGGCTTCCTTAGAACCTTCTCTCTTTACTCCATTGGGGAATCTAATGTTTATTTTACACCTCCTTGAAGGCAGCAACATGTGCAAATCAACTAAAAATGAATGCCAGTTTCGCTAAGTGATTTAGCACTTGCTGTGGAAGTGTTAGTGTTCTCTAAGGAATCTCTGCTGGGTTTTTTTAAATTCTTTCCCTCAGAAACTGACACACTTGGCATCAATATGAAAACCATTTATCATGTTTATTATGGATTTTTTATTATTCCCATATCTTCTACCACAAAAAGGACAAATCCAATCGAAACATGTGCTAACCCAAGGCAATAAATGTACAAATCATTTCTGGTTGGTAAAATCTTATTAAGTTCATTTTAGAGCCCATTGAACTATTTTAATAAAAACCATACGCTTACATTGAGACTGAACTTGTGTCACTGAAGTTTTAATATGTAATTTTTGTTACTTTGAACAAAGCTGATATAGATTTCAGGCATGGTTTACATATTTTAAATGAATAATCTAACTGCATGCTTGCTAATATTATTCATTCCACACCTGATTTTTAAGTCTTAGAACTCTGACCCATAAAACGACGAGGATTAGTTCAGTTTTTCCTGGGCTGGTCTCAAACAGATGCTCTAATGAATAAAGGAAGAAGGCTCTAAGGAAGCCTGCAACTTTAAAGTTTAACACAGCCTGAAACTTATCAGAGTAATAAATTCAGAGCCTTCCTTGGCACAAGGAGCTTTGCTAGGGTGGGGGACACACGCTCTTTTTTTGAATTTGGCAATTATAACAGCTCCTTCCATTCTTCCAAACAAGAGCTAGTGCTGTGCCTTGATACTAATTTATACTAGGGCAGTGGTGGCGAACCTATGGCACGAGTGCTAGAGGTGGCACTCAGAGCCCTCTTTGTGGGCACACATGACGTCCCCCCAATTTGGCCAATCGGCAGTGGCACAGTGCCAAAGGGGTGAGGGGTACACAATGCACTGGGCACATGCCTCTGTGGGGCGTGGCAAGCAAGCAAGGAGCATTCCAGGGGAATGTGATAAGTGAGGGTGTTTCCAGGAGGGATTCCGGGAGACGGCGTTCAGGGCGAGAGCCGAGGGAGGGTAAGCCAGGAGACGGGGCATGGCAGAGGCGGAGGGTGCACGTGTGCCTTGGACACAGTTTCCCCTTGCTCCACCATTGGCACTCGGTCTCTAAAAGGTTCGCCATCACTGTACTAGGGGTTCTATCAGGAGTTAAGGGAGTTTTGGGATGGTGGACAGAGAAATTTTCTCAAACAGAATAGGATTTGTGTCCACCCTAAGCGTTTATCACTGGGTTGGATCCTATGAATCTGTGTTGTTAGTGTTAAAGTCATGTTATTGTTGGTACAGAAGCCACTGTTCTGTTCAGCCATCATTACTCTGTACCAGTGTCCATCACAACCTATAAATTAGGGTACTCAAACTTTGAGCCTGCAGGCAGCTTTGGCATTTTTTTTGGGGGGGGGGGGAGGGGAGGACGAGGAGTACCGGACTAAAATAATGCAGAAAGTGGAACCAAACCTAGAATGGTTGCCACAGGAGGCAAAGTCAAACACAATACATCATCCTTGTTTTGCAAAAGAATTACAGAAGTGGATTATCAGGAAATGAAGGAAAGTCTTGGGGAGGAAAGGAGGGAGAAAGAAAAGGCAAACATAATCACACACTAAGGGGCACATAGATACTTGTTAGTGTGCCTGATCATATAGTGGCTCTGGCTGCTATTGCAGTGGAAAACCCTTTAATTTGAATAAGGTCAGCCAACAAAAAGCCCTGAGTTACTGTGTCCCCACACACTTTCTGTGAAGCTTAGCAGGCACCAGGGAATGTAATGACAGATACTATGAAGCCCACAGGCGCCATGCTGTGGAATTCTGCTGCAGATACTCCCCTCCTACTCCTTCGAAGTATCCTGTGCATTCTTTCTCCTTCCACAATTAGTGAGCTGACTGATGAGAGATGTGGGCAGTGGGCTTAGTGCTTAGGGCTAGAGGGAAATGCAGAAATGAAGCTCTTGAGGTAAATAATGGATGGATACTTTAGTGCAAACATTATGAGCTTAAAATTAAAGGGGGGAAGTATCCTCAGAAGTAGAGGAGCAGAAAAAAACATGAAAGACGGCAAGTAAAACATATCTCAAACTGGTTATGAACAAGCCTTTCTGAGGAACTAAATTCTGCACTAATTGGGCTAAAACACAGGATTATGCATGAAAGGTACACATGGTATTTCTTGGCATAAGCATATGAGGAGGAGACAATGCAAACATTTCCTCAGTGCTTAAAGTCAGCTCTGTTCTGTTCGGTGGGTTATTTCACATCATTTTCTGCTTTATTCTTTGATCTACTTTTTAGTTTCTCTGTTTGCACAAATTCTCCCAAACTGTGCTATGCTCCTTATCTCAAAGCAGAATCTTTCTCAATAACCCCAAGACTGCTATCAGATGCACAGAAAGGGAGAAACAGCAGATGCTCTTAAGCACTGAGAAAACTTTCAAATGCTGGACTCTGTCTGGAAGTACATCCAAATCATGATCATTTACAATTAATTTAATTTTATCTATATCTTTCAAAATAAAGCTTTCACTTTCTTCTTTGTCCTAGCCACATATTTAACTATTTTATTGGTACAACTGGATAAAATGATACACAGTAGTAAGTTACCTATTTTCTACTTTCTTATTCTTGCCAGGGCTGGAAGATCGGGATCGTCTGCTGCGACTTCTGGATCGTCTCCTCTCTCTACTCCGTGATCGTCTCCTCTCTCTACTCCGTTCCCTCTCTCTGCTTCTTGAACGCCTACCAAAAAGTAGAAAAGGGGTTTAAATTGTACTTATCAGAATTTTTTTTCTTTAAAAACTATACCTTTTTTTTAAAAAAAAATTATTTATCAGAGATACAGCAGAAATGTGTATTTCAATAACCAGCTACTCCTTTTGAAGAATGTAACACTAGTTTCTGGATGGCTATAAGCTGTGAGAACAATATCTTTAGGAACTGCCTGGGAGGGACCACAGTTTTGTGGGAGAGGATCTGCTTGGGATGCAGAAAGTCCAAGGTTCAATCCCCAGTATCTCCAGCTTTAAAAAAAAAAAGAAAGTAACAAACAAGCAGTAGGTGATATGAAAGACCTCCGCTTGAGTCACTGGAGAGCTGCTGCCAGTGTGAGTAGACTGACCTTGATGAACCAATTCAGCTTCATGTTTCTAAATGTGCAAACTGAACATCATTCAAACATACTGTGTCTTATCAATTGCTAAAAGGAAGAAGAAGAAGAGTTTGGATTTATATCCCCCCTTTCTCTCCTGTAGGAGACTCAAAGGGGCTGACAATCTCCTTTCCCTTCCCCCCTCACAACAAACACCCTGTGAGGTAGGTGGGGCTGAGAGAGCTCCAAAGAACTGTAACTCGCCAAAGGTCACCTAGTTGGCATGTGTGGGAGTGCACAGGCTAATCTGAATTCCCCAGATAAGCCTCCACAACTCACGCGGCAGAGCTGGGAATCAAACCCGGTTCCTCCAGATCAGCGTGCACCTGCTCTTAGCCACTACGCCACTGCTGCTAATTAGGAGTTATGCTAATTAAAAAAAAACCTTCCTATGCTCCAGCAAGGCTATTTCTGTCACAAGAAAACACAATGTATTTACTTTTCATTTATTTAGAATACTTATATCCCCACTTATTTCTTTGGCTCAGGGCAGCTAATAGCAAATGCTATAAGGAATCAAAACATAAAGAGTCCATTAACAAAATTAAAAACTGACACACTAAAACACACACAAATAGTCAGATCTGCAGGGACAGTTCACACTCCACCAACTGCCTCTGAAACAGAACTAACTTGCTAATAGACCTGTTTATACTCACTCTAGTACACCATTCCAGAGGACTACACCTACCACGGAGAAAGTTTGTGGCCTAGCTGTTGCTTATAGAAAATGCTAAGAGAGGCCACCACAAACAGAAAAGTTGTTTTAGAAATGCAGCTGATGTTTGGAAGTATATCGGTAAATGTAGTCCAGCAGGTATGAGAGCCTTATGTGAAAAATGGTTTTAGAGATAGTAACCAGCACTTTTAGCTGGGTGTGCAAGCAAATGTACCCAGTGCAATTGGGACAGCAGAAGAGTGGTACGTTCCAAGTGGACAGGAATTTTGCTACCACATTTGTACTGACTGAAGCTTCTGAGACATCTTAAAAGACAGCCCCATACAAAGCATGATCCAGTAGTTCAACCTGGAGTTTACAGCAGTATGGCTCCGTCTGAAAATTCTAAATAAAGTGCCACATAACAAGCAATACGTAACTGAAAGAAGCTACTCCTAGCCACAGTACTGACCTATTAGTAAATGAAATAGCCAGATTCAAGAGCACTCCCAAGTTCTTAGTTTGATCTACCAAAAAAGAAACAATTGTTGCCTGGACAAATGTGCCTCTATTTTGCTGGCATCACTCCTTACCATTTTGGCTAGCATCTGGCTAAACAGTCTTTGTCAGATCTTGAATAATCAGCCACATTTTATAGACTCTCTAGGCCACATGGCAGTGGGCTAGTGAAAGGAATGCAAGTCTGTGACAATGGCTGGCTGATCAAGATGGAACTACGGTAAACATGGCCTGGGTTCAGTTCACATGGATAAGGAAGTTTACAACTCCCAAGTTTCCAAACCAACATCATCTCTCTCTTGTCTGGACCAAACTTTAGTTTGTTAATCCTGAGCCATTTGATCACAGCTCCAAGAAACTAGCCCAGACCTTTCACAACAATCTATGGAGGTTTAAATGAGATATATAGACAGATGCCATCCACAGACTGATGATAACCATTCCAAAGCTCCCAATGATCTTGACCAGAGGTTTAACATAATGACTGAAGAGAACTGGAAATAAAACTGACCTGTTGGGTATCCCACACATCAGGTTTTAAGACTGATTTAACAACATGTAAAAAGCTTCCTTTATAAACACAATTTTAAAATTGTGGCTTACCTCACACGTTTCCTGTCACGTGACCGAGATCTCCTCTTGTCCCGGCTCCGTGATCTCTCACGTCTGCGATCTCTCTCCCTACTTCTAGAACGTCTATCATCTCCACGCTTTGCTCTTTTGTCAGATGGAGAACGACTCCTAGAACGACTACCAGAGCGCCCTCGTGAGGAGGAGCGCTTCCGATAATGCCTATGGCAGTATATTAACAAAACAGTTAACATATGCAGCACAACTAAAGAACACAATAAATACTTCTTAAAATAATTTGGAATTCTAATTTTCAAGTACAAGTAATTGTAGAATTTCCGGTGGTGTCACTGACTCTTTAGCCTTAAGGTATAAATGATTTGGTAGAGAGGCTGATTTGACATAACCTTGGTCTTTTGCAACCCCTCATTATTTTCAGATCTGAAGCATTTGGTATTCATATGAAGCATGGCTCAAGGCAAAGAGGCATAACAATAGGAAGAGAAAACCAACTAAGGTACTTAATGGCATAGTGACAAAGGGGCAAAACAAATGGTACATTAATATCTACTAAAGCATTTCCAGTCTATATACTATGTACATTAAATTCTGTGGGCATAACATTCCGTAGCTTATTGATCAAGGCTGAAGATAACAAACTCAGCTTCTGGCAGCTTCCTCAGGCCAACTAGTCTGCCCCATTGCAGCTGCCAATATATTCTGTGTTCTCCCTCAATGGATGATCCTCATGCATACACTTCAAAATGGAGCAGGATGATGTGGACAATGTACAAGAGGAAAATAAAATGTTATGCCAAAACTATAATACATTTTTCATGGAGGAACTTATTTTACTTCTGCTCTAGACAGAATACAGTAAACTCTCCAGGTATAGTTAAAATATATCCTCATAAAGACAAAATAAGGAGCCTCCAAGAACCTAAAATGAAGAAGTTGCCAACCACAGCAAAGACAGAAAAAATAGGTGAAGAGAATAAGGTGCTATTTTTTTAAAAATCACCCTAATTAACTAACTGGAACCTTTTATGGAGCTGATAACATGGAGAAATCGAGGGCATTGTGGTATCACAGAAAATTGTCATCTCTGACACCGCACATGCACTCAACTTAAACAGGAGGGAACACCAGGACAAGGGGAAGCCACCTCTAAGAGGTGAATGAATGTGTGATTGGATCTCACACAGATTTACTGGAAGAGGAAGAAGCTAGTGCAGTCATTTAGAGTACATTTGCATTCAGAAATTGTGAGATCAAAAGCTATTTTTAAATAGATTAACTCACTGTTTTTGTTTGGACAACTGTTGCTTTGTTGATCTAAGGAAATGAGAGAAATTAGGATAAGCAAAGTGATACCTCCTATTGGACCAGATTCTGATTATTCTTTTTGAAACATAAGGACCACAACCCACTCATGCACTACTGGGGTTTCCCGCATTTTATCATGAAAACACATCTACTGTGCAAGCTATTACAGTCAATGCCCAAACAATGTACCATGCCAGCTAAGAAGTATGTGCTTTAAGTAACATCAAATTTGCTTTGAATCATAGGGAATCCATTTGCCTTGAGGCCAGGCTTCACCTGTACAAGACAGCCAGCTGTCTCTGCTGCTCTAACAGTATTTAATCATCTGATAAGCAAACCTTGTAGATCCTAGAGGAGACAAAGTTTCAATTGCTGAGGATTTTTCTTGTAGCCAGGGATGAATACACACAAAATACACACACTGTGCATTAAATAAAAATGACACAAGTGTAAACCCTTTAACCCTGTTCTACATTTAAAATACACAAAAGTAGACCTTCTCACTGTAAGGGAAAACAAGCTATGTCCTACTCTTTGTAAACACCATATGTATATCCTGATCTCAGCTATTCACAGGTCAGCAAGTGCACATACATAAGACCGATATTAAATACCACAGGCTAAATTAATGGTTCAAGATGTTCTTGACAAATTATGACCTTATCAGAACCTGAAACTATGGTAAGAGTTTACTAGAAGATAAAGCTGTAAACTTCACTAGGCTTTTAAATTAGACTTAAACCCATTTATTTGAAAATGGTCCCTTTCCTTACACTGTACTATGACCCTGGGAATACTCTTCTTGAAGTACCCTGTTTGTGACAAATCAGCACAGAAGGTGCAAGTTAACAGTGGTAGTTCCTTGCTCTTGTAATACCATTTGAGCCTATATCCCAGAAGTCATATAAAAACCCAACTTAAATTATCTTTAGTAGCCTATATATAGTTTCGCCATATTTCATGACTGAGCTTAAATGATGACATATTGCTTTATTGCTTATATACCATCTTGATCCACCAAACAGAGTAAGAGTCTAGATTATATCTTAAAAATGCCTTTTAAAAATAAATTAAAACAGACCCACAACATAAATATACAAGAATGAAAATCCCCTAACTAGATTGGTATTTTATTAGTTACTATTACCCCACCCGCAAAGCCAGACAGAAGATGAATTGGAAAATCGAGCTTCAAAGAAGTTCATACAGTGAAGTGCAGAGAAATTAGGAATAATATTTCAATTATCTCGTACAACCAAAAAGCAAAGGAGAACCAGGAGAAACCGAGGGGGAAAGGGCCGCTATGTAACGAAGGCCATTCGCTGCGCTCCCCCTTTTTGCTCCAGCCGGCCACGGGGCTTTCTTCGGCTCCCTCCCCCGCTGCACATCTTCCCACACCGCCCAAGTCAGGCCTATCCCGGAGCCGGCTGAATCAGTCCCTCTGCTCGGCTGACTCCCCAGCGGGAAGGAACAGGCGAGCGCGAGAGGCTCATCCGAAGCGACCCCCGCTCACCTGGACTCCCGGCCCATGGCGGCCCTGCCCGGACAAATGAGCAGCCGCCTTCTCGGCCTGACGCCGCGATCCTTCGCGGGCTAAGCGACGACAGCCACCATCCCCAGAAGGGAAGCCAAGAGGAAGCGAATCAACGAACTCAGGACGGAAGCGAAGGGTGGAGAGGGGGGGGGCGTTTCGTGTCTTCATGCGAGCGCACAGCGGCCTCTGATGCTCGGAGGAGCCAAATGCGCAGAAGGACTCGGTGAGGCCGGTGGCCTCACCAATGTTATCTTGTTGTCAATTTGTCACCACAAAAATAATT
Organism: Sphaerodactylus townsendi; assembly: GCF_021028975.2. Lineage (NCBI taxonomy): Eukaryota > Metazoa > Chordata > Lepidosauria > Squamata > Sphaerodactylidae > Sphaerodactylus > Sphaerodactylus townsendi. The sequence continues at coordinate 87,415,034 of NC_059427.1, forward strand.
TGGAGACGTGTCGCTGTAGGCTGTTTTACTTTACTATCAGGATTCACGGACTAAAGCCCACTTCTTTAGGTGGAGGGGGTCTAAAGTAGCTAATTTCCCTGGCAACGACAGGGACATGTATAATCTAACGCCATAGGAGCCATTTTCTCCAGGGGAATGGACCGTATTTCAAAAAGATTTCATTCAACACGAGTTAGGCTTAAGCCTTTTTAATGCCAAAAATGCGCATTCCAAAGGTAAAAATGTGATATGTAGACTTGGAAATTTGTGCCATTTCTTCCAGAGAAGCTGGGAGCTGGATTCTGGAGATAGGTTGTTATTCCAGGAGAGCTGCAGGACATGGCCACAGTAATACAATTCAGGACCTACAGATTGCTGTAGGTGAGCATCCTTTCCCATACCTTTCATTGAGAGGCCAAATATCATTTAGGAAACTTCTGGAAATTTAAGAGCAGAGCTAGGGAAAAGAAGTGAGAATGTGGTGGTAGGGAGTCCCCTCTCAAAGGCTGCTATTTCCTTCAAGGGAACTGATCTCTGGATATCTGAACATCAGTCTAAGAAAACTCTAGGGCCCACCTTTTTTTTTATTATTATTATTATTATTATTATTATTATTATTATTATTATTATTATTATTATTAATTAGATTTTTATACTGCCCTATCCCCGAGGGGCACCTTGAGATTGGTGTTAACCCCAGCTTTCATCCTTCACTTAGTTGTAAGAATAAAATAGGATACTTATGACCAGCCTTTCTGCTTTCAAAGTAGCATTCAAAATAGCTCCCATGGAGGGGAATGACATATTTCCTTTTGTGGAGAAAGTTTATTATAAAAGTAAACCTGGCCCAAGTTGGTAGACCATGAAGTTGTTCCTATGTCCCATTTGAAGAAATACAAGAAATACTATGAGATAACTTCATCAATTTGCAAAACCCACCAACATAATTCATAATTGCCTATTTTTGTTTATGTGTGTGCGCATGCGCAACATTGGTAAGTGAACAATTTCTTTCACACCTCAAGTAAATACACTAAACATTGACAGTCCTACTAGCTTGGACTCTCCAATATAGAAATTCTCAAGCAAAAATCTGGCTGCTGTAGATCTTATTCTTGGTTTCAAGCTCTAGCTATGGCTCCTCTTATTAATGTGGCAAATCTGTTGCTAAGCTCGATTGCAGCTAACCTTGTCCAACTCCAAACAGTAAATTTCTTCCTTATGCAACTAGTTGAATGAAGGAGCTTAACCAGGGGCGTAATGAGGCAGCCCTGGGCAAACTGTAGCCCTGGGCAAAACCTGAGTTGGATGCCCCCCCCCCCCCCCGTGGGCGGCCACTCCACCACGACCAAATTATTTTTGCACCAGGACATTGGTGCCTGCAGGGGGTGCATTTTTAGACATATCAGCACCAACATTTCAGCATATCATCAGGGGACTGTTCTTATGCTACTTCCCACATTTGGTGAGGTTTGGTTCAAGGAGTCCAAAGTTATGGACTCCCAAAGGGGGTGCCCATCCCCCATTGTTTCCAATGGGAGCTAATAGGAGATGGCGGCTACAGTTTGTAGGGTCCATAACTTTGGCCTCCCCTGAACCAAACTGCACCAAACCTGGGGGGTATCATCAGGGCAGTCTCCTGATGAGACCCTGGATTTTAAAGTTGAGATCTGTGCCTTCTAGAAATGTGCCCCCACCCCCCATTTGCCTGCAACCTCCCATTGAGCAGCAATACAGAAAACTCAATACGCAGTAGACTGAAAAGATTCATGGGCAAAGTTTTCTAGGATGTTCCTGGATAAGAGAGCATTTTTTGGATACCAGGTCAGGGTGCAACTCTAAAATTTCCAGAGTATCATCTGGAAACTTGTTCCTGATTTAAGTCATGACCCCTAAGATTACAGTGCAGATTTGGTTTTAGGGGGTTCAAGGTTATGGACCCTCATTAGAAATGGGGTACCCTGGATCCCACATTCTTTGCTTTAAAGGAGATAGGAGGGGCTTACCCTTTTGAGAGGTCCGCTTGAACCGGACCCGAACTCTGAAACCAAACCTGCACCTAAAGTCCCTCGAGTTGCAAATCATGACATTTAGTCTCCCAGATGATACCCTGAAACCCCAATTGACACTGATGTCTCATCTAAAGAAATGCCCTCCCTGCAAGAACATCCCAAAATTCACCAAAGAATCCTTTGTCATTCTACGACCAGTTACCCTACTACATTACTAAATGTCACCTAGCTGAGAGTTACACAGCAAGCTTCAGGGAGGAACACGACCTCTAGGAAGAGCACCCAGTCTCCAAAACTTTCTTGTAGTCCCATTAGAGGATGGCTATCATTCAGACAGGCAATGATACCCCTAGGTTTTACGAATGGAGTTTGCGGTAGTTTGGGTCCCTCAGGGGGGAACAAGAGGATTATCAGGAACCCCTCCAAAACTGCTTAAGCCCCCAACTCATCCTATTAGCTCCCATTGGAAGCAATGGGGGGGATAGGGAGCACCCCTTTGGGGAGTTCATAACGATTTTGGACCTCCTGAACTGGAAGCAAACCTGTTTAAACTCCTGCAAGGGGGGTAGCATACAGGACAGTCTCCCCTGATGATGCTTCAAAGTTCTAGGCTTGCCACTAACTCTAAAACCTTGCGCCTTTGCTAGAGGCCAAAAAATGGAAAACCACTAAAATACCCCAAAACGAACCCAGCATTTTGATGCCCCCCACAAGGTGATGCCCTGGGCAGCTGCCCACCTTGCCCAATGGGCATTACGCCAGTGAGCTTAACTGGTTCCATTAATAACATGGAAACAAACATCCCCAAGTTCAAATGATCTAGGGGACTTGTTTCCTATACCCCAAAATTTATTTTCCACAACTCTCTCTCTAAATCAGCAGTCCCCAATGTAGCGCTCATGAAGACTGACACCCCCAATATATTTTCTGAAGCCCACCAAGTGTTTCCGGAAGTGGGCAGGGCCAGGTAGGTCTGTTTACCAGCAAGATTTCTGATAAGCCATGGGAGTTGGATTGGCTTTTCAGATTTTTGTTTAAATATTGCTTGCCATCACTACACAAGAATCTTCACTGCGTGTCTGAAGATAAGTTGTGACAGTTATGGAACTTCCTGCAGCAGAAGTTTTGTGGATGCACCCATCAACCTGTGTCGGGATTCCAAAAGTGCCCACAGGTTCAGAAAGGTTCTACACAGAACTAAAAAAGAACAGAACTAGCTCTGTGTAAAAGGACAGATAAATAGATGTCAGCTGTTCAACCTGAAGGCACTGACTAAACTTCACCATCATATCCCTTCATACTATCTCAGTTACTTTTCTTATGTGGGATACACTATTGTCTCGGAAGACTACAGCAAGGAAGCACTTCTGTGTGACCAGGCTGATACCTTATAATTGATCCTTATCACTCTTGTAACACTTGTTCACATTTGTTGAACATTTTAAGCTAAACAAAACTAGTTGCAGAATAACTTGGAGCATTTAAAAATGCCGCTTGGTCTCTGCTTGGGACAGTTTTAGGTTAAATATTCCTGATGTACATCATTGACCAGAACTTCCTCATTAGAAATAATGTAGCAGCTCTAGAAGGTGCTAATACACTTGGCCCAATGAAATTCTTTTGTACCCTGTGAAATAAGAATTTTATAAATCGTGCAGATTCAAAGGAACTAAACAAGGGTATTTACACTGCATGATACAAGTGTAGTGTGTGTAAGACATGCAAGTTACATTATACAGTTGTCACATGGTTTTCCTACATAGAAATTAAACCTATATAGAAGTCATATTTCATGCAATAATGTTCACTGCAGTTCTTATACTACCCTCAACTATGGGCTCATTGCAAACAACAGTTTGAGAGCGGGAATAAAATTAAAGCTGAACACTTAATGTGTAAATATTTAATTTGCCTGCTTACTCTTGACCCTTAAAAGATAATCAAAACAGGAGGTCTGGCAGCGCTCTAAATTTGATAGAGGCTTCACTACAAGCGTAATGCAGTCTACTTTAAAGGCAAAGGTGGGCAAGCCTGCCCAGGGTGGCATCTCACCTTGTAATAGGGGGGCACTCAAAAAATGCTGGAGTTCGTTTTAGAGAGGGGGTATTTTTTTATAAGTGGTTTTTTCCATTTTGGCCTGCAGGGGCGCAGTTCTTAAGAAGCTAGCGGCACCAAAATTGCAGCTGTAATCATCCAGGGAGACTTGTTCCATGTACGCAACACCCCAAGTTTTACAGGTGGAGAGGTTTGGTTCCAGAAGGAGTCCAAATGTTATGAGGGACTCCCAAAGGGGAGTCGCCCCAACTCCCATTAGTTTCCAATGAGGGAGGCCCCACCAGCCAGGAGATGGGGCTACAGTTTGAAAGTGGGTCCATAACTTTGCCCCTTGAATCCCAAACTGCTTACCAGAAGAGCCTGGGGGGGGTATCATTAGTAGGCAGATCTCCTGACTGAGACCCTTGGCAAAAAGTTTTGAAAGGCTGTGCCTTCTAGAAAATGCCCCTACGAGCCCTGCACACCCCCATTAGACAGCTTAATGCAGAAGAAAGTCCTCAATGCAGAACAAAGTGGATTCTTGGGCAGAATTCTCTATGGATGTAGCTCCTGCAGGGGTGCATTTTTAGGATGTATCAGGCAATTCAAAATTTCTTAGGGAATTAATCATCTGGAGTATTTAATGGCATTCCCACAGCTGCTTTAAAAGTGCAGTTCGGTTCAGGGGGCCCAAAGGGGGTCCCCTCCTTAGCACAAGGGTGAATGGGGATGGGGCAACCCCCCTTCTTTTGGCCAGGATCCATAACTTTGGGGACCCTAAAACTGGAAGCCAGGCTGCACCAAACTTGAGCGGGGTTACCATGCAAGGACAGTTTCCAGATGATGACCCTAAGAATTTACCTTGGTGCTGATGTTTATCCAAAACATACACCTCCTTCAAGAACATCCCAAAGAAATTTGCCCCTTTAAGAATCTTTACTGTTCTACATTGAGTCTTTCTTGCATTAGCTGTCCATAAGGGTTGCAGGGTCGAAGTGAAGGGGCAATTTCTGAAGACACAGTCTCAAAACCCTCTAGGTATCCTCATCAGTGAGAACCTGCCCTGATGGATAACTCGGATTTGGTGTGTAGTTTGGTTCTAGGGGGGGCCAAGGTTATGGACCCTCAAACTGGAACCAACATAGAGCAAACTCTAATGCTGGGGATGAATCCAGGAAAAAAGGAATTGATAATAATGAACTTCGCAAAAGATTGTCATGCTTCCTTATATAAACATGCAGTCGCGACCACACTTGGAAGTACAAAGAAAATGTGTTCGAAAGTTCATGGTCATGCCTGAACATGCTCAAAAAAGAAAGGATATTAAGAAAGGAGATAGAAAAAGTGCAGAGAGAGGGCCACAAGGAGTGAAAGTTGAAGAGGGACTGGGAGCAACGCTTCCTCCCATGAGGAAAGGCTTTGGGTGCTGTTTGGGACTCTTTAGTTTGGAAGAGGAGACACGTCTGAGGGGGGGATATGATTGAGAGATTCTATAAAATGTATGCATGGGGTAGAAAATGTTGACAGAGAGAAATTTTTCTCTCTTTCTCTGTCAATACTTAGAACCAGGGGCATTCCTGTTTGAAAATGCTGGAGGGAAGTTGAATTCTAGAACTAATGGGAAAAGGGAAACACTTCTTCCTGTTTTGATAGCGTTGTGATTGGAGTGGTTTGGAATGATGCTGCCTTGCAGGAGGTGAAGTGATGTTGCCACTAACCGGACAGCTTTAAAAGGGGCTTGGACAGATTTCCATGGAGGAGAAGCTCGATTTATGGCCACCAATCTTGATCCTCTTTGATCTGAGATTGCAACAAGCTCTTTTAACAGTCCAGGTGCTTTCCAAGGGAGCAACGAGCCGCCATGAAAGAGCCATTTGCTTTTCACGCATCTCCTACAATGTGAAACAGACTCCCAAAGGAACACCAAAGGTGGGCCACTGCGAGTAACAGAGAGCTGGACTAGATGGACTTTGGTCTGATCCAGCTGGCTTGTTCTTATAGGTTGCTTATAGGAAATTCTAAACTCTGTAGCCCCCATCTGCAACCCCTATTAGCTCCCATCTGAGCTGGCCCCAACACAATGGAGGGGGGGGGGATGGGGCACCCCTTCAGGGGACAAGGTCCATAACTTTGGACTCCTTAGAACCTCAAACCTCACTACAACTTGGGAGAGTAGCATAAGGACAGTCTCCATAATGAGTAATGCTTTAGAAATTGTAAGGTGCTGATATGTCTAAAAAATGCACCCCTCGCAAAGTGGCATCATAATGTCCCTGGTGGCAAAAAAAAAATTAAATTCTGGTGGTGGAGTGGCCACCCATGGGGGGGGGGGGGCATCCAACTCAGGTTTTGCCCAGGGCTACAGTTTGCCCAGGGCTGCCTCGTTACGCCCCTGGATAGAGCTACTGCAAATTATTTTTTAAAAGTTCCTGAATCCATTGCTTGTGACTTCATGCATGCTACCAGTCAGTTCATGTGCCTAATTTCTACGGTGGATCTTGACTTTCTCAGCTATAGTCCTTATTCTATAAGTGTTATTCATATATGCATTGCAGTTAAACCAGTGAGTCAGAGCATCCAGTTTTGTATCACAGAGTATTTCACAAGGTTACTGAGTACTCAGATATCAAGCATAAAACTACCAGCAATGAAAATACAAACCTGGCCCTGGTGTATACTTATACTTGCCCTCCATGGTTCACAGGAAGTATATTCATTTCACTTCTGAATGTGATTTTAGTCTTTCCTAACCAATTTAACATGTTCATAGTGAAAAATGACATTCAGCCCATATCCAGCCCATACTATACCAAAAGATAACCTGACAAAGATTTCTTTCCTTAACATTTGTAAATCTATTCATTGTGTGCTGTAATCTTGCTGGCGGTCCTCTGCTACGGGAAGTTAACTCTCTCTTTTTTTACAGAGGCTATGTAAACAACACCTGCAGGACAGGGCTTTTCAAGTTCACCATGTGAATCCCCACAAAAAGAGGAGGAGAGTAGTAGAAGGATAGTAGTAGTATAGTAGTAGTAGTAGTTTGAATTTATACCCCTCTTTTCACTCCCATAAGGAGACTCAAGGTGGCATACAAGCTCCTTTCTCTTCTTCTCTCCACAACAGACACCTTGTGAGGTAGGTGGGGCTGAGAGAATTCCAAAGAACTGTGACTACTAGCCCAAGGTCACCCAGCAGGAATGCAGAAACACATCTGGTTCACCAGACCCCATCTGTGATGGCCTCCCGCTACTCAGAGTGGAGGAGTGTGGGGAAGGTCCCAAACCAGTTCTCAGCAGATTTTTGGAACTGCACTTCTTGCTCTTAACCACTACACCATGCTGGGTTTCACTATTACTCTTGGTGCCAGGGGCATAATGAATTGCATCAGTGGCAGCAGGGAAGACTGTCAACTATCCAGCATACACAGAGAAGGCCTTAATGCTCGTACATGGTGCTCTTTGGGATTAAATTAACTGCTGCCCATAGTCTACATGCAAAATACTCTGGGGAAAAAAAGCTGTGTTCCAAAATCCATAGGATTAAATTAATAAATACCTGAAAATATTTTTTCATATCCCCTTCCCAAATCACACACTTACATCACCCTCCCCACACCAGAAAGCTCTCCATAGGGCATAACGGACAAAGCAGGGGTGCAGCACAACTGCTGTAAACCTGGAGTGGAAGTCAACTAAGTTCACTCCCAGGAACACCTCGATCACACCCCCACTGTGTTGGTAGGGCTGACAGTGTGGGAGTGCTGATGCAGCACTGGGAGCAGCATCCAGGCATCGGGGGGGGGGGGGTGTCACAGTGATTGTCCCTCCACCACGGTAAATGCCCCGGAGAGTGCAAATGCGTTGGTGCAGGTCTGCGCCACTTCTCCAAGCCAATTCATCCCCCTGCCCACCTGGATTTGGCTGTCTAGTCATTCAACCACAGCACTCAGGCAGCAGCATAAGACCTCTACCAAATCACCAACAAATCAGTGTGTGTGAGAGAGATGGGTATCATCCTGTAGTAGCCATTTTGCAGCTGCCCCAACCACACTACATCAGAATTCCAAAGATGCCCATAGGCTTAAAAATGTTGAAAAATACTAGAGTCAAGACAGTGTCTAACCAGTTCCACACAAACACAGGATGACCATAGACAAAAGAAACAAAGGCCAGGATACTTCTATTCAGATGCTCCCACCAGTGACCTTGCTATCTCCAGTGTTACTCCCATGCTATAGTCTTCATTGTTACTCATACTTCTATTCAGATGCCCTCAACTATTGACCTGGTTGCCTTCTTTGTTACTCACAGACAAGGTTTCTCCACCCACCCTGGACACTCCAACAGATATATACTCCACTTGCTTTCCCAACATCAGATCCTCTGAAGATGCCAGCCACAGATGCAGGCGAAACGTCAGGAGAGAATGCTGCTAGAACACGGCCATACAGCCCGGAAACCACACAGCACCCAAATGTTGGAGATGTCTGACATAAGAGATTGACATTGATAGCCTACAACTAGTCCTACATTGAATATCTTACATTGATATCCTACAACTAGTCTGATAGCTACTTTTTGAATCTAATCAGTAAGGAACAATTTAAACCAATGCAGAGCACAACCCGAGACCTACTCCTGTATCCAATTGGATACCACAGTCCAGAATATTTATTTATTCATTCATTTTTGATATCACTTTCCCCTGCAGAAGGTATCAAGCTACAGAGAAATCCAGTAAGAGCAGCAAAGAGGCATTCACAAAACTTGAAAATGATATTTCTACCTCATTTCTACTATGGAGTTTCAAGAGTCTTGGTTCCCAGGCACTGCCTTTTTCCCAATGCTTTCAAAATTGGAAATTAATTGTGAACAACCAGTGCAGTGTTTATTAATAACAACCAACACAAAGCATGAGAAATGATAAACGTAATTTTAATAAATCTAATAGAAACAGAGTAGAAATAAACACTACAATGGATATTCGTAACACATAAGATAACTGTTTAGAGGAATCCTAGTTTTGCAAATGTAACATATCAAACGCCTTGTGGACACTTTTACCTGTTATTACATCCCATATTCCTTTTCACAGCAGGGAAAGTTACATAAGAAAGTTTTATTTTCTTGGTTTTAAATTTTACAAGCAAGTAGTTTGAACAAAAAGATCCATTTAGATCAAAAAAAATCATACTTGTATTACTATTTAAAAATCCAGCATGTCAAGCCTACAGGGATCAAAAATACTAGAAAAGTCACAATTTATACTGTTACAATAGCTTAACTTCAACAACTGAAATTAGTAGTTTAGAATGTTTAAAGGGTCTTCATTTTGCAAATTTCTATAGAGAAAATGGAAATTTCTATAATTACCATTTGCCAACACAAAACCTTCAACTAACTCAGGTTTAGCTATTTGCTAAGCCATTTTTCTGAATCTTCTGAAGGCCATCCAATGCTTATGCTTCAATAGACGTGCAGAAACATAGTAAAACATGTACAATTAGATATCAAATTTTACAGTAGGGCAAAGCCTCTTGAACACAATAGAATATGTTGTCCAGGATAGATGCACATGGGAAACCCTAACATACAAACTGAGTTTTGCTTATGTTCTCCCATAGCTGTTCCCCACAGCTAAAGAGTGAAGGAGTTTTTGAAGCTGAACAAAATCTTGTCATTTTAGCAGTAGGAGCTTCTTCACAAAGCTAGAAATCAAAGTTACAGCAATTTGTACTGTTTTCTCCTGTGTATCTTCGTCCCTTCTACAGATCCTAGCTCTCGATACTTCCCACCTAACAGATGTCACTGTTATTATTATTAAAGTATCATTAATAATATTATTATTTAAAATATTAAAATTAAACATAAGAAAGTTCAAAACAAACTAGTGAGGAAGCCTCATATGCTTTTAAGCAACACTGAGTTTGATCTGTAAGCCTTGCCTAATCCCTAAGTAGGCCCCTACAAGTCTCAACAGCTCAGTATAGAAGGAGAATCGGGTGAAATTGCAAGTGTTATGTCCCAACAAAAGCTATCATAAAAATATTAAAACTCTGAATGCTGTTTCTAAAGGGAGAATTTTGTGTTTATGTGATTATAGAATTTAAAAGATAAATTGGTAAAATGCAGAGGTAGCAAAAAAATTCAGTGTGCATGGTTGGTTAGTAACAACTAAGCTTCTAAATTGTAAAGCAAGACCATTTCATTGTCAGGACACTACACATCAAAAGCCAAGAGAAAAATATACTCATCCTTCACAATATTGGACAATAATCTATAGCAGCCTAATTTCTCCCACAGGCCAGTGTAAATATAACAAAATAGTGTTTAAATACTGGGGGTGGACCATAGGTTCATAACTGAAGTTAGCAGCATCTTTAATTAGGAAATAATGACAGACATCTTTAATTAGGAAATAACGACAAAAATGAGTAAGGATTTCTTACATGAAGGAGGCACACAAATACTTAACCACATCATGGTCTTATGCCGTATCTCAACTAGCCCTTCAAGTGATAAAAATCTACCAGTACACAATACATAGCAATCATAGAACTTGTGGGAGTGGGAGAAGAGAGACAATATGCTTAAGTAACTTCAGAACAATCCTGAAAGCCAAGTAAAGGCTTGATCATTATAACAGCCAGTAAAACAGAACAGAAACCTAAGTAATGAACCAATGATAAACCAATCACTTGGAATTAAGTCCTATTGATTCTGATGGAAATAACTTCAATTAAATATTTTGGGTATGATTTATGAAACCTGTTTTCAAGTATATTTTAAAAAGCCAGCATTATTATGTTCTGTATCCCATTTACTAAACCAGTGTGAATTTCCTGTTATTAGTAAATGTTGTGATCCCTCGGAAGTGTTCATGTGTAATAGACCTAACTTTGTACGCACATATTCTTAGAAAGAAAAGCATAGAAAATATGATGCAGAAATAATTGCTAAACCAGAAAAATGAGCAAAACTGTGATAGCTTAGGTACAAAATATAGGCCTAAAAAGAGCAACTTTTTAACTGGTTACACAATGCAGTATATTATAACAAACTGTGTAAACATTGGAAATTAGAACATCAACTCAAATGGAAGAGCTATTGAATGCTCAGAGAGAACATACACGGGAATCAGGTTGGGCATCACTGATCTATTATTTGCTTCAGCATTCCCATTTCAAGCCTACCTGTCACAACAAACAGAACAAGAGCATGATGATACACCTCCTGTTTCAGAGACAGCAGCTACGGTTGGCATTTTTTTTCAGAACATTCTTCTAGTTAAAATGTATACATTCAGAGATTTAGGGGAATAAAAGTGATGAGTTGTAATTTTGAGGGATTCCAAATTACAATTTATAAGCAGTTCAACTAAGCTTAAGACATCAGTTATGCTGTGTTACCACACTGTATTGCTGATGAGAAAGATCACTGTTGGAGCCAACAAGGTTAAGAAAGGACACCGTTTGAGCCAGTAGGGGTAAGAAAGAACATATTCATATTTAGAAGAAAGGTCCTATAGTTGTATTGAGCTTCACATGCTATCATCCATATATCAGTCACTGTGCACTATACTGAGGCTTCAGTAATTTAGCTGCAAAGTTGGGCCCTTCCATTCAGGAACATGTTTTAAGCAGGACTGAAACAAGTAAGAATTGGATAAAAGTTTAACCCTATGTACGTATCCAGAGACATTTGCAGAATAAAGACTGATGCAGTTCTTTTGAAGTATCACACAAAGTCCCGCAGTTATGGTGCTTCAGAACCAAAGAACACAAGCAGTTCATGGCAGAAAATGAAAGTAAAGAAATAGACACAGAGGTCTGTGAAGACATCCCCCATTTTGCTATATGTGTCCATGGAACGACTGATCACTTCTGCTGGAATCCCAGACAGTAAAAGAGCAGCAGTTAATACTGTAGTCTTTGTCTTCTTTTCACTCTGTGTAAAAATAAAAGTTAAAAAGTTAACCTTTTGTCATAGTGTCTTGTCTTTAAACATTGTAGGTTGAATCCAGCAAATTGTCAATGGAAGGCACTGCTGGATGCAGATAATTCCCTTGTCTCCCTCCTTTCCAGGAGACCTTTCCAGCCCAAAGGATGTTGGTTCCTGAAGCCCAGGGATCCATAAAAACTAAGGCACATTTAAGAACTGCGCCAAGGAGGAGAAGGGGGCAAAACTGCCTTGCCCTCTCTCTTCACTCAGGCCTCTCACCTTTGCACCTATTAAGCTTTGTAAGTCACAGGCCTCTGCAAATTGTCTTTCCCATGGTCAGAAAGAACTGCTAGGAGAATGGAAGGAGTAAGGCCTTTTTAGCATGTTCATTTTGGAGTGCCTGAGGATGAATACTTATAGATCTACCACAAATATCAGAAAAACATGATTAAAAATTAGGATGTTTTCCTGTTATTTTGCTTATAAACTTCTAATACAACAGGCTCTTTATACACTGCAGTCTGCTCTTTTGACATCAGTGCTATATTTTAGTACATAAGAAAAGTGCAAAACGTACAATTATTAGGATGTAAAGACAGCATTAGATCAGACGAACCTATAACCACACTGGGTGAATATTAAATTTCTCTTTTCTCCAGAGTTTTGCAATTTCAGAGCTGGCTTTCTTTCTTTTAATAGCCACTTCATCATGGTTTTTGAACTGCTGGCATTTGATAATTCTCCTATTTAGGATCAGGGTTGCTACAGTGTAATGGCAGGAGAGGAAAGTTTACATAAAATGTTACTAGTCAGTGTAAACAAAAATTACTCACTCATATCAAGATGCTTCCTAACCTCAGAGCAGAAGGAACCCTCATGTCGTGTATCCAAGGTTCCCTTCTGCAACCAGGAATTTTTGGTTTTGCTGCTTTAAGAACATAAGAACTAGCCTGCTGGATCAGACCAGAGTCCATCTAGTCCAGCACTCTGCTACTCGCAGTGGCCCACCAGGTGCCTTTGGGAGCTCACGTGCAGGATGTGAAAGCAATGGCCTTCTGCTGCTGTTGTCCAAAGGCAATAATCTCGTGTGGCTCACCAGGCCAGATCGGGGGCAAGAGACAGTTGCCTCAGCTGGTTCATGGGCCTGACGAGCCCTCTCAGCTCTCAGGCCACATGTTTGGCACCCCTGATCTAAAGTTTATTATTTCATTAGAAATGGTAGTCTTTTAATCTAGATCAAAAAATTCTGACAAAGATGTCTGCAATGCAGTTTCTTCCTAATCAACAAGCAGAAAAAAGGGGAGGGAGAGATTATTTTTCTGGATGAGCAGGCTTTTACAGACATTGAAAATCTCCATCCTCATTCCAGTTATAAGAAATTAACAACCAAGACTCTGTTCTGTTGCCTTATTTTCCTTCAAATGATCAACACACAGATAGACTCACTACAGGAGACCAACGCATACAGAACTTGTCATGCATACAAGATGGTGATCTGTTATTTTTTAAGGACAGCCTTATAGGCATTTGGCTGGGCAAGAAAACTTACAGTGCAATCCATCAGGGTGGGGAGGGCTGTGGAGCTGGTGTGACCCCATTGCTAGAATCACTGCCAGTCCACATGGCATAAGAGGCACTTACCCTGCTGTGGGGGCCACTTACACTGGTGCAAGGAGTTGCATGATTCTGCATCACCCAGACACCATCACAGCTGCTGTGCTGGTGCTCCTCTGCCATAGGAGCCTGCACCAGCATCAATGGAGATGTTCCTGGGGGCAGAGCAGACTTTAGTCAGCTTCCTGGAGGCTTTCAACCTGGAAATGTCCCCTTTGGCTGGTACAGACTTTGTGCTGCATATGGCAGTTTCAGGTTGGCCAGGGATATTTCCCTCTTTGAAAGCTTGCAGCCAAGAATCTCTTTAGAGGTGGTGGGGATGCTCCATTCCTGGTCACTACAAAACCACTCCCCCCACCCCCTAGTGGATTGTGCTGTTAATATTGAGATTCACAGTGAGCCAACAGTGGCTAGTGCAGACGAGACAACACCCCCACCCTTGCACCCAAACTAAAGATGAGTAAAAATGATGGGTCAGACAAAGACTGAAAACTAGCTATTTAAGGACTACAGTGAATACTGGATTACTAGAGAAAATACTCACTAACAACCGCCATAATTTATATCACCAAAGAACACTTCAATATGTTTGGAGAACTGTTTGTATTACACATCTCTCTTACCTTTGGAAAATACTTAGACAACCCCATGTATGCAAGCTGTAAGGTAAGAAATGGAGCAAATATTGACTGAAAAAAATAGAAAATTATATGAGTTAGAAAATTGTAACAAGCGATTGCATTAATCCAAATTTTCAAGGAAAGGAACTATTCATTACTAATGGCCCAAGCCAGATTGGGGGGAAGAGGAACAATGCTAGGGAGTGGTGGAGGATCCTGCCAGCATTTTTGCCCCCCTCCATTGGCATATGAGGCACTCACCCCAGTGGAGAGAGCAAATGCACTGGCATCTAGGCATCACACATCTCCATGTGCAGCCAAACCTGGAAGTGGGTGCCGCTGGGGAGCTACAATGTTGTCCAAGTGGATGCTGGCACTGGGGATGGGTCAGGTCAGAGGCATTCCCAGGAGTGGAGCAGACTTTTGTTGGCTTCCACTGGCCTGACAATGTCTCCCTCTGAGCCCGCAGACTTAACACCACACAAAAAAAGCAGCGTAAGCCCAATGGGGCGATTCAGGCAGCAGGAGGTTTTTTTTAGCTTGCCCCCCACTTCTGGATTGTGCTGCCTGAGTTCCAGCTGACATACTGAAAAATGCACTGAAAGGAGCTACATACACTTCAATATACTACTGTGAAGCCAATTGTCATTATATTTAAGGATGAACTAGTTTGACAACTGCCAGATAGAACACAAACATACATGTGGCATTATACAGTGTTATATAAATCAGTATTGAGATGGAGATATATTCATTACATATCAACAGTGGCTTTAGGGGGGCATGTCCAAAGATACTCAACAGGAGTCTTATGTGAAATATTTGGCAAGTATTAATATAAAATTATTTCACGTTATATAAAACATGATTACAAAGTTCACGTACATAACATGAAATATCTTTATAGTAATGAAGTGTTAGAAGCTGTACTTCATATTGTTGGGAAAGAGTTTTGCACAGTTAGTTCCCTGGTTAAGAGGTTGAGAGGTTCCAATGGTTTGACTGATCTGACTGGTGGTTTAATGCTGCACAATTTGTTCTTTAAAACGTATACCCATAGGGTCCTACAGTCTATCGTTGCTGGCAGAAATGAATTTCCCCTGGAGTTGAAGAGACTTTTTCTCAATTCCCTCTATCCACTACAGACCTTCTCACAGTTCAAATCTCAGCTAAGCCATGAAAAGGGTCATACCCTACCAGCTCTGTTCCAAGATGGGGGACCACTCCTACACCTCTACAGAGAATTTCACAGGGTGGCTGCAGCAAAGAGTAGGAGGCAGGAAAGTTCTGAAATCCAAGCAGAGCTCTCCTTATGAGTCATAAGATCTACACCTACATCTTGAAATATCTCTATCCTGATGTTAGACAGGGAACTGAAGTCCGACAATTTTAACATTTCAAGTGATGAAAAGCTACATTGCAAATCATCCCTATCACTCAAAGGACAGAAACTTTAGCATATTTTGGAGTCCAGATTCACATTACTAGAACTGAAGTCATGTTAATAATCAGGTCCAAAGTTGTACAGTATTGATCAAGTAAAGTAGCTTCTAATCTGTTTCAGGAAGAACTGGTAAAAGCAGTGAGTATATTCCTAAGAAATACACACAGAACAAAGGTAATGCATCTGTAAAGTGTTCCTTATCATATTATATTCCAGCATGCAGATGTTTAAAAAGGAACAAACATCCAACAATATGTTTTTCTCACCCAATACACTGTAATTTAGATGGGGGGGGGGGCACAATAACTAAAAACAAGAATTCAGCAATCCACAGTTAAAATCTCACCTAAGCCTTGAAAGCAATAAAGTAGCCTTGGGTGAACCAATATTGTCTTAGCACCCCCTGGCAACTCTGGGATCATAATATTGCCCTTCCTTACATGGCTGTTGCAAGGTTTACTGAAATAGTTTATGTGAAGCCCTCTGAACATTGGAAATATACTGTATAAAGGTATCCAAATTGGTCAGGATAACTGCAAAGGGATGCCTTAGCACCATATCCATGGATTGGTAAAGTTGCAGCTGTGTGAAATCCCTTCCCTTGACTTAAATGAATGCCAGAACAGGAGTGAATCAAAAGTGTAATTACACTGTTTCTAGAGTACTGCTGTCTGCTTACGGCTTCATCACATTCTGCTCACTCTTGCTACTTGGTTAATACTAAATATCATGTGTACCCCTTGGCCTAGAAAAGTAATATATTCTCATACTTCCCATCTCCTAAGCTGCTGGATAGCTGGCCACTGAGGCAGTCTGAGTGAGGATCCAATTGCTGAACTTGGGAAGTCAATGAGAGCGGTCTTATTCTTTGTCTCTCTTCTGCAAGACATGTACAGAGCTACAAGTCTGCTTTAAACTAGACTATTACCATTAGGAAGAACAGTGGGTTGGATCCATCTTGAACTTTCCAATATCAGAATGGAACATTTCTGCCTCCCCCTTCCCACTGCCAGTCCACTGATCTTCATGAAAAACTGCTCATGGGTGATAGGGCACCTGGGAAAATTCCATTAAGGGGGTCTGCAACAGGAAGGAAGAATCAGTTTACAGTTTAACCTGGACCCAATCCTAAAGGTGGCAAGTCAATGATTAAAATACATGGATTTGGACTTGAATCTAATCTTCCACTGTCATTTAATTATTTCAATTATGAATTAATTGAGAGGCACTGGAGAAATAACCACTTCACACAGTTCCCCATCTGGGAAATGGGACAGCCAATGTGCCCCCCCCCCAGATAAAAATAACCAAGATAAAAAGAATTAATGACAATCAAATAAGAGTTCTCAGCTCACCAAGTATTTGCACACAAAAGCTCTAACTCCAATGGCAAGAAGTGCACACCCAACTAATCTAAAAATACGGAAAGAATCAAATTCCTCTGCAGCATTTCCATTTTCCTGGTTTGGCTTCTCACTCATCAGTTGGTTTCTCAATTTCATAGCTTCATCAAATCTTGACAAATACTGGTCTAGGCCATGCTGAGGAGTTCGCTGTTCCATCAGATCACCTCTACTGCACTGCCGGAGTTCAGCGGTGCCATCACTATCAACCTCAGGTGCTATATTAAACAAGTCTTTTTTCTCTCCCTTGTGCTCCACTGCACTGCTTCCATGGTCAGCTGTTCCTGCCAAACTGCAGACAGTGTCACCAAGTACAATTCGCTTGGAAACGGACGGAGCAGGAATGGTCAATTTATCTTGTTCCAGTTGAAGCTTTGATTCTGAATGGGTGTCATCATCTAAAGACAAAAAACAAAAAGTAATCCGTACAAATTGAGCTTGAACTCCAAGCACTATGATACCCAATCTAATAAGTTTGCAACCTAAACACCAGCCACATAGCTATAATGGGGACATCTGGGGACAAACACCCCAGCCCCCCTGGTGAGTCACGTGGGGGTGGAAAATCGTCCCCCACACTTCTGACCCACCCACAACACTTCTGGCTGCTCCGCATAGCCCAGGCACCAGCCTCTGAGGCCTGCTGGGCCTGGGCCGCTGCGGGCTGGCTGCCTAAGGAGGAGGTGGAGCAGCCAGCCAGGCGTCATCTCCCTGGCAGGCCTTGGAGGCTGGAGCCTGGGCTGTGTGGAGCAGCTAGACAGTCAGGCCCCACCCCCCCTGGCTGGAGCCTGGGCTGCATGGTGCCAGCTGAGGTATGTGGGTGCAGGAAGTACGTAGCTACCACAGGACGTAAGGGAAACGAACTAAGATTAATTCAGTGGGTTCTTCAAGAAATGCAGATTTTCAAAAATTGTTTTGGCAGCAGCTGCCAAAACAACCAAAGAATCTTCATCTTGCGACTAAAGGCAAGCTGTGGCAGCCATTTTGCAGGTTATGTCCATTCAATGTAGGTAGCAGAACAAGGTTATTTTGTTTATCCAGACTTTTTCATAACCTGGCTTATATTACTGATTCAATATAACTTTGAGCAATGAGGGAAATATACTATATATATATATAAAACCTTACCTAACAAGGGTAAAAGTTATAATTTCATTTGTTTAAAGGAGTTAGTCTTAGTGGGTTGGATCCCACGACATTCCATCAATAGAAGAGCAGAGGTGATATTAACTGACTCCCCTCCTCACTGCAGACCCCCACATTTCTGTGGCTTTTCATCTGTAAGGTCCCCACTTCTCTGTAGTACGTATTGTCGAAGGCTTTCACAGCTGGATTCAACTGGTTCTGGTGGGTTTTCCAGGCTGTATGGCCGTGGTCTGGTGGATCTTGTGGCCGTGGTCTGGTGGATCTTGTTCCTAACATTCCTAACATTTCACCCGCATCTGTGGCTGGCAGCTTCAGAGATGTATCACAGAGTGAAGTCTGTTACACACTGTGATACGCCTCTGAAGATGCCAGCCATAGATGCAGGCGAAACGTTAGGAACAAGATCCACCAGACCACGGCCACACAGTCCGGAAAACCCACCAGAATCTCTGCAATATCTTTGGGGGAGGGAGAGGGTCACAAGTCAGTGGGGGTCACAAGTCAGTTTAAGTTCTTCACAGTGTTAATATTACTGGGAAAGACAACATCTGGAAACATACTTCTCCCTTTATACCATTTTTTCCAAACTTCTCTTACAAAATATACAGCAAGAGATACAATGAAGGTAATAGTTATATACTTTGATTTTAGCCTGGGCAAAGACACAGCCTTGTACACAGTACTTATCTACTGCCAGTCTACAATTTTATATGACCATAGAAAGTGCTTTCATGACTGAATTTTGCATTGTGTGAAATATCCCTCAGACATTACAGAACAGAGTACTGGCATTCAACCAGAAAGACTGTCATCACACACAAACTTATAACTGATCGCACCCATGATACCATACATTTTTGTAGTGAATTGTTTTAGGAAAAAGAGAAAGACAAACAAAAACATCAAAAACCATGATGGGCACAGTACTCAATAATGTGAAAAACAGAAAAAATAGAAATACATCCAAGTCACAGACTGGAGTTAATATGAATTAAATATGAGTCTTGGACAGAAAAGGATTAAGATGATTGAGAGCACAATTTTAAACCTATATGCTGCAGCTTCCAGTCTTTTCAGCAAGTTCTCCCACTACATTTTACTGCCAGAAGGGCAGTAAAACACCAACAGTAATCGTTCCAGTGTCTAAAAGTGGGCTCTAGTGCACACAAAGCTTATGTCTCAATAAATCTTCAATAAAACAAAAAGGAGTCTTACGGCAACAAAGCAACAGATCTATAGACTAGAGTCTAGCATAGTTCAATCCCTCATATCTCATGCTTCAATAAATCAGTCTTTAAGTTACAATAAGCCATATTTTCTGCTATGTACACTTAATCTTAGTTAAAAGGCTGAGAGGATTTTACTAGAACAGACTCTATCACTGCTATCCTCACCCAGGAATTTTCTTCCATTCCTATAACTACTGAGAACAAATATAGTCCAAGGTACAGAGTTTTATTTCAAAAGTCTAAGCATTGTCCTCTACAACAGGACGAGAACCAAAGCAGTGAACAAGAACAAGATCTCCAGCATTGCACTTTTATTTAAAGGCTGGGGGTGGAGAGAGCAATTCACTCCTGATGGACTTATGCCATTAGTCAAATCATTTTCGGAGCCTCAGTTTCCCACATAAAAATTGTAACCTATTTCACAGAATTGATTAAATGGGCAAATACAATACTTGCTATGAATTAAATTACATTAAAACTATCTTACTGGTAAATAATAATAGCACACAGCATACTAGTGGATAAAGCTTGGGTGGAGACATGGTACAAAAATCTATCCACACATGAAGCTCATTGGGTACCCCTGGCCTGTTACTTTCTCAGTAAAGTGGCTTCCAAAAAACGAATGAAAACATCTCAAAATATTAAGTACACTATATATCAAAATATATTTAAAGCAGCAGCAATATTTGTAACCCAATCACCAGAGTTTGGTATGGAAATAGAATGGGGAAAGTTAGCAAACTTTCACACATGAAGAATAATGCACTTTCAATCCACTTTCAATGCACTTTGCAGCTGGATTTTACTGTGCAAAATAGCAAAATCCATTTGCAAACAATTGTGAAAGTGGATTGAAAGTGCGTTATTCTGCATGCGTGAAAGTGCCCATAGTTCTGTGGAGACAAAGATTGATTGGGTTCATTGAAGTTCATTGCCATCAAGTCCAACTCACTGCAGTGCAGGAACATACAATCAAAGAACTCCTGACAAATGGCCATCCAGCCTCTCTTTAAAAACCTCCAAAGGAGACTCCACCACATTCCGAGGTAGAGCATTCCACTGTCGAACAGCCCTTACTGTCAGGAAGGTTTTCCTGATGTTTAGCTGGAATCTATTTTCTTGCACCTTGAACCCATTACTCAAGGTCCTAGTCTCTGGAGCAGACGAAAACAAGCTTGCTCCCTCACCAACATGACATCCCTTCAAATATCTAAACATGGCTATCATGTCACCTCTTAACCTTCACCAAACTAAACATACCCAGCTCCCTAAGTCTCTCCGCGTAGGACATGGATTCCAGACCTTTTACCATTTTGGTTGCCCTCCTCTGGACCTGTTCCAGTTTGTCAATATCTTCTTGAATTGTGGTGCCCAGAACTGTACACAATATTCCAGGTAAGGTCTAACCAATGCAGAATAGAGAGGTACAATTACATCCCTCAATCCAGACACTATACTCTTATTGATACAGCCCAGAATCACATTGGCTTTCTTGGTCACCGCATCACACTGCTGACTCATGTTCAGTTTGTGGTCTACTAAGACTCCCTGAAGCCTTTCGCATGGTGTCAAACCCATCCTATATCTGTGCATTTCATTTTTTCTGCCTAAGCATTGTATCTTACATTTATCTCTGTTGAAATTTATTTTGTTTGTTTTGGCTCAGCTCTCTAATCTGCCCAGGTCATTTTGAATTCTGACTCTGTTCTCTGTTGTACTAACTACCCCTCCTATTTTGGTGTCATCTGCAAATTTGATTAGCATGCCCTCTATTTCATCATCCAAGTCAATGATAAAAATATTGTATAGCACTAGGCCCAGGACAGAACCCTGTGGGATCCCACTAGTCCAGGGGTAGGGAACCTCTCAGGTTTAGAGACTGGGACTACATGAGCACCAGCATGGCCAATTGGCCATGCTGACAGAAGCTGATGGGGTGTAATTCCTATCTGAAAACAGATGTTCTATCATTTCTCTCCGTGATGAAGATGAGCCACTGATGAGCACCCTTTGAGTTCTGTCAGTCAACCAATTACAAATCCATCTAATAGTAGCATTGTCTAGTCCACATTTCACTAGCTAACTTGAAAGAATATTATGAGGCACCTTGTCAAAAGCTTTACTAAAATCAAGATATGCTACGTCCACAGCATTCCCTTGTCACCCTATCAAAAAAAGAGAGATAAGATTAGTCTGGCATGACTTGTTTTTCAGAAACCCATGCTGACTTTTTGTGATCACAACGTTCCCTTCTAAGTGCTGGCAGAACGTCTGTTTAATTACCTGCTCCAGAATCTTCCCTGGTGTTGCTGACTGGATGGTAATTATCAGGGTCCTCCTTTTTCCCTTTTCTGAAGATGGGGATAACTTTAGTCCTTCTCCAGTCCACAGGGACTTCTCCTGCTCTCCAGTAGTTCTCAAAGATTATAACAAGTGGTTCTGAGATTACCTCTTGCCAGTTCTTTTAATACCCTGGGATGTAGTTCATCAGGCCCTGGGGATTTGAATTTGTTTAAAGTAGCCAGGTGTTCCTGCACTACCTCTTTATTTATTCTGTGCTGAATTTCTCCTACTGTATCTTCTGTTTCATTTTCCCTTGGATGAGCATCGTTTCCTTTTTGGGAAAAGACTGTGGTAAAGAAGGTGTTGAGTAGTTCTGCCTTTTCTCTGTGCAGTGACTCTATCCTATCTTTTCCCCCTTACTTTTGCTATAAGAACATAAGAACTAGCCTGCTGGATCAGACCAGAGTCCATCTAGTCCAGCACTCTGCTACTCGCAGTGGCCCACCAGGTGCCTTCTTTGGGAGCTCACATGCAGGAGGTGAAAGCAATGGCCTTCTGTTGCTGCTGCTCCTGAGCACCTGCTCTGCTAAGGCATTTGCAATCTGAGATCAAGGAGGATCAAGATTGGTAGCCACAGATCGACTTCTCCTCCATAAATCTGTCCTTTTTAAAGCTATGGACATAATCAAAAAAGCCTTTTTTGTTGTTGTATCAGTTCATTGAGATACCAGAAGAATTTAAAGTTAATAGAGAGCTCCAGCTAGGACAAGGAATAGTCAAACTCTACAACCAAACCAAGAAACCAAACTCTACAACATTTACAGTAACTTTCAATCAATCTTTTCAGATCTGAATCCACATACAACTTCAATATGAATGATTTTGACTTTTTAAACCTTAAGTAGTACCAAGCTTCTTCCAGTGCAATTCATTTAAATTCATTTATTTTTCAAATGAGAATGAAGAAAAAATTGTGTCACAACATATCTGACACAATGCATTTGAAGCTGGATCACAGCTTAATTGTGAAGCCACCAAAAGGCAACTATTTAGGCACTATCAAGATACATTTTGTAATACAGTTGGTGTGACAAAAACAAATTTCCCAGTTTTTACAATGGATGTAAAACAAGCCATTTCAGGAGGTACAAAATCTAATGAACCCATATAAGGAATCCTTTTATGGCTATATGGGCTGCAGAGAGCGAATGCAAGAACAAGGTAGATTAGAACTAGAGCACCTGTCCTAAACACAATAAAATGAGGTGCTTCTTCTGTCACCTTTTAAAAGGAAGGCGGAGAGGAACAGCAGAAAGACAGTCTAAATGAACTTTACAATTTGGGGTTTGATTTTAAGAAATCACGTTAGTTAATTCGGCGGTGAACGCAATTCAGATGGACAGGTGACCCAATTCCTGC